>NC_090373.1:117626070-117933868 GCF_036365525.1 Heterodontus francisci
TGCAATCAAAAGTAATAAACCTGGTCCTAAGTGATGAATCGTTAGCTTTGCAAGAACTGTTCTTACCTGTTTGTGAATTTGTGATGGGAAGAATCTAGTTTCAAAAATGCAAAAGAACAGTTACTCAGATCTCAATTAAAAACTGGAGTCAGTCCTGAGTTTCAGAGGACATTCACAACTCTTTACATGGTTAGACAGCTTCAATTGAATGATTTGTACTTTCCAGTTCTCTGTGATTCTGTGCACTGCATCACAACTGTGAATAAATACGAGGCTTTATAAACTTTATTTCAATATACTTCTAGAGTTTTTCAAACTCAGCCAATCTTAGAACTACCAGTGAGGACTTTGAGGTTTTTATTCAATAAAATGATGATAATTCATGAAGATAATTATTAATTTTCATCTTTTTATAGTTAACAAATACAACCAGTCTTCTCTATAACTGTTAAAAATGGCCCAGATTTTGCAATAGCAAGGCATTTTCATGGGGTGAGCTGTTAGTTAAACTTGCCCTCGCATGTTCAGGTTGTTATTTTTTTGCATGACAAGTTTCTGAAAGTGTGAGCTGGTAATGTCATAGGGGAGAAACTGGGCATCTGAGACCGAAGTAAACAGGGGAAGCAACTGTGCAACTCTTTAACCAATCAGACAGAAGGATTATGAAATTAATAGTGCAAGAATTGAAAAGGGAGTGTAAATTAGAGTGGGTGAATTCAATCTCAAATCAGGCACAGAATGATAAATTAAAAAAGGAAAGATTGAATTGGGAGAGAAAAAAGATAGCAAAGAAAAAAAATGAGACAAATATTCAACTAAATTTTCAAAATCTCCAATAATTAAAACCTGAAGGAATGAAACTCCACACTTATTATGGTTAGTTTCGGTACCAGAGAGATTACCAGCAATTAACATTTATCGCAATGTAAAAAGCTACTTGACTTGAAATAACTTGACTTGCCTTTTGTGGTGAATTGAATTTGTATCCACTGTGCAAATATGGCAACGTCACCACATTTATTGCCTGTCAACGTGTGTGGGGTAATGGTAGCATAATTGTATACTAACAGACTAGTGATCCAGAGCCTGGACTAATGATCTGGATGCGTGGGCTGAATTTTGTCCGGGTGGCGGGGGCCCCAACAATGGGCCCGAAAGCTGGGAGTAACCCCGCCTCAGCCATTTCTGGGAAACCCGGCCAGATTTGGGCCCCATCGGCAGCAAATTAATTGCTGGCAGGGATCCCCTCCCTTTTCAGGGATGACAGCCTGCCACCAAGAGCTGCCAGTCAATGGGAGGACCGACCGCTCTTCAGTCTCAGCAGCACCACCAAGAGTGGTGGCCACTGCTGGGTCTGCAAGCAGCTGAGAAGATGCAGTGATGGGCACCACCCTCGCAACAAGGTGCGTCAGGCAGGCCCCAGCAAGGGTGAGGGGATGGTTGGTGAGGCGGGACAGAGGGTGTTGTCATGAGGGGTAGGGGGGTGTTGCTTCAGGAGTGGCCATTGCCACCAGAGGGCCTCACCGTGGGACACAAAGTGCGCACTTAGAAGGGACCACACCCCACTCAGTCCGCAGGGAGGTTGCCAGGGTTCATCCAGCAGTCTCCCCATGTGGGGGAGGGCCAACCCGCTGCTGGTAAAATGTCAGCAGTGGCTGTGGGAAGATGCCCTTAACTGGCAACTTACGTGACAATTGGCCTCTGGGCAGGAGGGCTGTTCTGCATCTTCTCTGCCGCTGGTAAAATGCCATGGCAGCAGGAAGGCGACAGGCCGTCCACCCCCACCTTCCCAGTCTGCCGGTCCATCCCTAGAGGGCCTGTAAAATCCAGCCCATTGGCTGAATTTTGTGCCCAAGGCGGGGCTCCCAGCGCCAGGCCAAAAAAGACGGGCGAATCCCACCTCAGCCAGCTGGGATCTCCCAGTGTGATTTTATGGCATCGGGTCAATTACTTTTAAATACCTTTAAAAAAGGGGATCACACCTCCAAGAACTGCCAGCCAATCACAGGGCCAGCAGCTCAGCAGTATTGGCATCACCACCAAGAGTTGTGGTCACAACCGGTACTGCACCAGGCCTTGGACCCAGGACCAGCACTGGAAGCTGGACCCAAGGTAAGTGAAGCAGGGTCTGACCCCGTCCGGGGTTGTTGGGGAGGGTGGGGTGGGGGGGGGGGGTCGGCATTTAGTGCTGAGTGAGGTGGGGTTCATGGAGTTGCAGGTTTTCCCAGCGGGGTTCCTCTGTTAACCACAAATTGCCTGGAACGACGGAGGTGGAGGGGCGACATGATAGAGGTTTACAAAAGTTTGAGCGGCATGGACAGAGTGGATAGTCAGAAGCTTTTTCCCAGGGTGGAAGAGTCAGTTACTAAGGGACATAGGTTTAAGGTGAGAGGGGCAAAGTTTAGAGGGGATGTGCGAGGCAAGTTCTTTACACAGAGGGTGGTGAGTGCCTGGAACTTGCTGCCAGGGGAGGTGGTGGAAGCAGGTACGATAGTGACGTTTAAGAGGCATCTTGACAAAATACATGAATAGGAAGGGAATAGAGGGATACGGTCCCCGGAAGTGCAGAAGGTTTTAATTTAGGCAGGCGTGGAGGGCCGAATGGCCTGTTCCTGTGCTGTACTGTTCTTTGTTCTTTGTTTGTTCTTTGCCCACGGAGGAGGGCTCCTCCAAGCCTGCAGGGAGGTCACCTTATTTTACTGGATGACCTCCCCGTATTGCAGAGGTCTTTCCCCCACCACTGGTTAAATCCTGGTGGTGGCAGGAAGAGACCCTTAAGTGGCATTAATATTCCTCTTTAGAGCCTCAATTGGCCTCTGGGCGGGAAGGCAGTCTTCGGCCTATCCCGCTCCTGGCAAAATTGCATTGTGGCAGGGAATCAACGGGCCCTCAATCCCAGCCCCCCATTGCAATTCTATGGGCCCCTCTCCCCCCGCCTCCAAACCCGTCTTAGGGGGACTCATAAAATTCAGCCCCATAGTGTAAATCCCACCACGCCAGTTGGGGAATTTAAATACAGTTAATTAAATAAATCTCAAATAAAATGCTACTATCAGTAATGGTAACCATGAAATCCTGGGATTGTTTTTGAAATCCATTTGATTCACTAATGTCTTTTATGGAAGAAAATCTGTCGTCCTTATCCAGTCTGGCCTCGATGTGACTCCAGACCCACAGCAACGTGGTTCATTCTTAACCACCTTCTGAAATGGCCCAGCAAACCACTCAGTTTTATAGAGTTGGACAATAAATGCTGCCATTGCTAGTGATGCCAATCCCATGAATTAATAAAGAAATGGTAATGCAGTCAGTGAATGCCATTTTCACAAGGCTAATAGTGGAGCGGCATAATTCAGACAAAAACTTTTATTTATCCACATTTAACAATCTATCTGCCCCTCGCCTGAGGTTGCTGTACCATTTATGTATAAATGATGGCAAATACCATTTGCCCCACCATTATTTTCACAGTCAAATCTGGGAAAACATTTCAAACCCACAGTATTCAATTGGTAGTATGATACCCACTTAAAATCGTTTAAAAATAACATATAAAACTAATTGGGCTCTTTTTATGTACAGAGTTTCTTTAGGTTTATGTTACATTCACAGGTGAATCATACAGTGTGGAAAAATCCAAATCTGCCAAAAATTCTTGAAAGGAGCAGTATTCCTTCAGTTGTTAGAGTCAATATTGAAAATATGCAATTTGAATGATTTCATTTTTTATTGATTTCAAGTGGACTTCCTAATTACATTAAGAGCTACAGTTGTAAAGATGAGTGGATGTCACATCTACCTGTCAAAACTAAGGAGGGAACACAGCAACTATCATCTAACAATAATGCAAGGAAATACAAAGGCAAAAGTTGAGTGTGCTGTGCAAATGTTTGGTATCAATTCATGACCTGGATTCTCCTTTTGGCAGGCTTGTGGTGAAGCAGTTCAAACACCTGCCATTGTGAAACTGCCACTGGCCCGGTGCAACTTCCTCCCAGAGTCCTCATTATCCATGCAGGGCTTTTTGGAGGCCAGTAAACCACCCTTCATTGCCTTACCACTGCTGGGTGTCAGGGAAATACAGCTTTGATGCAGACTTTCAAAGACTGTAACCAGTTAAAGAGAAATGATGCAGAAGGAGTAGCAGCAAAGGATGAGTTGGGTGCATTATTGACCAATTTCGGACAGGAACTGGACAACCTTGCACCATCTTCTCCAAAGGATGGCACCACTGTAGCAGTGGAGGACTTCCTCAGTACTACCCTCCATGCCAACCTGGATTATGTGCTAAAGTGCTGGAGTGGAGATTGAACCCACAAGCTTCTGACTCAGAGAAAAATAGCTACCAAATGAGCCAAGTTGATACAGGAGTTTTCATACAGGACTCAAATTCCTCCTTTAACCAAGCAAGGCCTTGGATGCAAAATCGACTAGAAATAAGACTATCAACTGAGCCAACTGGCACCTAAACCTTTATTTTGTAGTTCCATTGGTTTATGGGAGTTCATATGCCTGTATTTATATGTTATTTACTTAATAAATGCTGGATCAAAAAACTCAAAACAGAATATTGGCCATATTATTTAACTCCTGAATTTTGTACAGGGCATCTGGACATTAAGTGACAACTTACTGCTTCTAGATTGAAGTAAAGACTACAATACACATAGTTAAACAAACTTTTATATAATCAAACCAAATGAAACTAAAGTTTTCCTTACTATTTGAATCTCAAAATTGAGAGATTACATCCCTTTTTGCGAATCATTTCACCTGTATTTAACAGCAATTAAACCCATTCAATACATACTCATCTAAAATGCAATTTATTTCAAATAAATGTAACCATGGATGATAAAGGCAACATGGCAGAAATTACTCTCTGTCTGAAATAATCAGAACTGCTATTAGCTTGATCTGAACTCATCTGGAATGGGTGAGAGTGTATTTGACTGGGGAAAAAAAGGAAATGTGATACTACAAATGTCAGAAATTGTTCTGATGTAAGAGTTTTCAATTAGTTTATGATATAGCATTACTTCAGATTGGTTTTGTAGGTGATGACTATTCATGTTTGTGTCTTCTTTAACTGCCATTTGAATCTGGTGCAATTTAATAGTGAGCAGCCTAGACTGAGGAAACACTATTGCTTTTGAAGGTACTTGAGAAATAAGTTATTTTAATTCTGCTGATTACAGCTTTAGTCTGGGAGATCAGTAAGATTAGTCATTTCTAAATGAATAAATGTTCCAGTAACTATGTTATTGCACAAGATCACTTGCTTGGATCATTTGAAAAAAAATGTTGACTTTCATTTTTCTCGTGATGTTTTTGGGATTCGTCCAAACTCCCATCAAAAAGCAAGCAGAATGGGAATAGTTGAACCCTGCTGTTTTACCCAGAGCTGAGGCACACACCTGGCTCATACAGAAGCTTCATTAATACATGCAAATCAGTGGTATTTTAAACAGCATATTGAGCAGTTCGCTCGTAATAGGCACCTTACTGAGTAAAACCTGTCAACGAAGAAATAGAGGCCCATTAAGTTAAGTTTTAAACACCTTATTGGGGCTAGAAGGGTGGGAGCGCTTCTTCACAAGGAAAGTCTGACTTTCCTACCCTGGGATCCCTCACCCCCACATGCAAGACTTTGTGGGACGCGAGTGTTGCTTGCCACTTATTAGCCGAAGCCTGTATGATGTTCAGGTCTTTCCACATTGCGAGGAATTGCAAATGGAGTTACATGTGCAATCATCCCCACTTCTGACCTGATGATGGAAAGAAGGTCATTGATGAAGCATCTGGAAATAATTGAGCCTAGGAAATTGCCCTGAGGATACAGTCCATATTAAAGTAGATCAAAATAGAGAAAATTACTTTATTAAGTGTCTAATATTCAGTGCCAAAGGATTGTAGGATACAATATTAATCCATGTTTTCCTAGTTGGTAAGTGAGAACTAAACAGAGGCAAGGTGAAACTCTTAAGAGGAATAGGAAGAGGAAAATCACTAAGTGAATCCCCTCTATCATCTAATGCTCTTGCTTGTGGATGACAGAGGAAGAGTGCTTGCAGCAGATTATCTTACTGCCATCGAAAGATGACAGCATTATGTGATGGGGTAAAGAGGAGAAAATCAATTCAAGCAAAAGGCAAGAATGTTACCGAAATTAATAGGAAAATTGATGCTTTTCTAACAACAACTTGTATTTATATAGCACCTTTAATGTAATAAAAGGTCCCAAGGCACATCACAGGACAGCTATAAGCAAAATTTGACACCAAGTCACATAAGGCGATATTAGGGCAGATGGCCAAAAGCTTGAGTTCTGATGAAGGGTCACTGACCTGAAACGTTCTCTCTCCTTCTGTCTCCACAGATGCTGCCAGATCTGTTGAGTATTTCCAGTATTTCTTGGTTCTATTTCAGATTTCCAGCATCTGCAGTATTTTGCTTTTATATTATTGAGGTGCTGTTGAAGTAGCCTTGAGGGGTTGTTGCAGTGCATCCTGTATATCATACTTGCTGCAGCTACACTGGACTGATGATGGAGGGGTGGATATTGATCCTGGTGATAACAATGACGTGCTCCAGAACTTGCCACGCCCCTAGCCAAGCTGTTCCAGTACAGCACTTGCATCTATTTAACAATGTGGAAAATTGCCCAGGTATTTCCTCTACACAAAAAGCAGGACAAATCCAATTTGGCCAATTACCGCCCCATCGGTCTAATCTCAATCATCAGCAAAGTGATGGAAGGTGTCGTCAATAGTGCTGTCAAGCGCCACTTACTCAGCAATAACCTGCTCACTGCGCTCTGTTTGGGTTCCACCAGGGCCACTCAGCTCCAGACTTCATTACAGCCTTGGTCCAAACATGGACAAAAAAGCTGAACTCAAGAGGGAGGTGAGAGTGACTGCCCTTGACGTCAAGGCAGCATTTGACCAAGTGTGGCATCAAGGGGCCCTAGCCAAACTGGAGTCAATGGGAATTGGGGGAAAATCTGCACTGGGTGAAGTCATACCTAGCACAAAGGAAGATGGTTGTGCTTCTTGGAGATCAATCATCTCAGTCATATTTCATCACTGCAGGATTTCCTCAGGGTAGAGTCCTAGGTCAAAACATCTTCAGCTGCTTCATCAATGACCTCCCCTCCATCATAAGGTTGGAGGTGGGGATGTTCGCTGATGATTGCACAATGTCCAGCACCATTCGTGACACCTCAGATACTGAGGCAGTCCGTGTCTATATGTAGCAAGCCCTGGACAACATCCAGGTTTGGGCTGATAAGTGGCAAGTAACATTCGTTCCACAAAAGTGCCAGGCAATGACCCATCTCAAACAAGAGAAAATCTAACCATCTCCTCTTGATGTTCATTGGCGTTACCATCGCTGAATCCCTCACTATCAACATCCAAGGGGTTACCACTGATCAGAAGATGAACTGGAGCAGCCATATAAGTACTGTGGCTACAAGAGCAGATCAGAGGCTAGGAATTCTGTGGTGAGTAACTCCTAGGAATTCTGTGGTGACTAACTGACCTCCAGACTCCCCAAAGCCTGTCCACCATCTACAAGACACAAGTCAGAAGTTATGATGGAATACAATCCACTTGCCTGATGAGTGCAGCTCCAATAACGCTCAAGAAGCTCGACACCATCCAGGACAAAGCAGCCCACTTGTTTGGCACTTCCACCACCACCGACGCACGGTGGCAGAAATGTGTACCATGTACAAGATGCACTGCAGCAACTCGCCAACGCTTCTTTGACAGTACCTTCCAAACCCATGACCTCTATCACATAGAAGGGCAAAGGCAGCAGATGCACTGGGAACACTCCCTCCAAGCCACACACCATCCTAACTTGGAAATATATCACCATTCCTTCACTGTCACTGGGTCAAAATCCTGGAACTCCTTCCCAAACAGCACTGTGGGTGTACTTACCCCACATAGACTGCAGCAGGTCAAGAAGGCAGCTCACCACCACCTTCTCAAGGGCAATTAAGGATGGGCAATAAATGCTGGCTTAGCAAGCGACACCCACATCCCATGAAAGAATAAAAATAATGCCAAACATGCAAACTGCTGTGTCCTGAATGGTTTCAAACTTCTTAGGTTTTTTTTGTGGCTGCACACAGCTGATAACAACACCTCTTGGTGTTAATAATTATAAACATAGCAAGAATATTTCTTATGTTTGCTAGTTCTAGACAAAGTCCTTCACTAGAAACAACAACCAGACTCAATTTTCTCCCAAATTATGGCCAAACATTGGGTGGAAAGAGGTCATGACTATAACTTCCCAACTCCCTTCTTGAGCTTCTGGAAAATATTGTTCTACAAAGGTAGCTCTTAAAAAAAAAGTTTTGCTTGGCATAATGTTGGAGTGAACAGATGTTTTCCAGGATATAATTGCTGCTGCCAATAGATCACATGCAAAGAGTATGGATTAATAGCAAAATATTGCAGAGGCCAGAAATCTGAAACAAAAACATAAAATGCAGAAATGCACAGCTGGTCAGTCAGCACTTGCTGAGGAAGCAAATAAGTTAATGTTTTGGTTGTGGACCCTTTTATAGAATTCAGTAAACTTGGCTGTGTGGTCCCAGTGTTTTCTGTTTTGGTGAAGAATATGGACTTGTGCAATGGAGTATGCAGGCCCTTTCCTCAAGGCAGAGAAAGGATTTGTGTAATTATGTTGGTGTGTTTGTATGTTGCACATTTTAGGCTTTGTAGAAAAGCTTGGGTTTGATTGAGTAGATCATTTTTACGAATCTGTGTAGAATGCTCTGACCTTCTTTGTGGAATATTATAAAATAAAGTCTGTTAAATGATCTATGTACAGAAAACATTTTTTATTCTGTTTATCAGGGCAAAGAAGAAACTTTGGAATAGACTCAGGAGCTTTCTTCCAAGACCACTACCTGTCATCAAATATTACTTTTGTTCTTTTTTCTGCAAACATATGTGATATATTTTCTGCTCCTCAACATAAGGGATGTCAATGTTGTGGATCTAATTTTACATTTTTGTCCATCCAGTGTCAACATCAAGAGAAAACCAGGATGGATTTGTAAAAGGTAGGCCATACCTGATGGACTTGATTGAATTTTTAAAAGAGGTGGCAGAAGTAGTGGACACAGGAATGCCTATGGATGTTATTTATATGGACTTTCAGAAGACATTTGATAAAGTCCTTCTTAAAAGTCTGTTAGCTAAAGTTGAAGCTCATTGAATTGAAGGCAAATTGGCTGAGTGACAGGAGACAGACAGTAGAGGTATTCTAATTGGCAGGATGTGACTGGTGGTGTCCCACAAAAACAGTTGAGGCCTCAACTATTCCTTGTATTTATTGAGTGATGGGATTGAATGTCACATCTCCAAATTTGGAGTATTGCTGTAAGCAGTGTAGATGGAAGCATAAAATTACAAAGAGATATTAATAGATTAAATGAATGTGCAAAACTGCAGCAAATGGATTTCAATGCAGGCAAATGTGAAATCATTCACTTTGGACCTGGAAAGGATAGAGCAGACTACTTTCTAAATGATGAAAAGCTAGAAACAGTGGAGATCCAAAGAGACTTGGGGGTCCAGGTACACAGATCATTAAAATGTCATGAATGGGTGCAGAAAATAATCAAAAAGGCTAATGAATGCTGGCCTTTGTAAACCTACCTCTTTGACGAAGCTTTTGATCATTTGTCTTAATATTACCTTATGTGGCTTAATGTCAAATTTTGTTGAATAATGCTCCTATGAAGAGCCTTGAGATGTTTAACTACATCAAAAGCAATATATAAATGCAAATCATTATTGTTGCTCCAAATCCCACATTTACCCTTGATGTACTTTCATATATGGCTGTACTACTGCTCCAGGATATGGATAATTGACCAGACAGCCTATCTCATTGATTGGTTCTGAGATCAAACAACCTGTAAGTCAGTGTCCTAATGCGTAAGGTGGTCTTGGCTGGAGTGGACAAGCTAGGTGAAATGTCAGTGTGCTAACCTAATGTGCCAGCATTGTATTTTTTGGAAGGTTTTGTTTTTGTGTTCAATGTCCAAATCAAATAGCTTCTCCCCTTTCTATAGGCATTCACATATTTTGCAAAAAAAGCTCAAAGAAAGCATATGACTTTCACATTGTTCTTGATGTAGATGTGTCCAGCATCCCATCAACTGAGTTACAAATACAATGTTCAGTATTATAGTGAATACTGGGTTAGTTCAAGTACATGCTGCTACCTGTTTACAAAACTGTCTGGTACAAAAATGAATCTTTAACATGCAGGTGAGTAAGGAAAGAATGTTTGTGACTAACATAATCATAAATTACAATGGCTTTGAAATTCCATGGTTCACTTATGTCTGCATTATGTCTGCCAGCACCTTCAAATGCTGACCCCACTGACGTATGTGAGGTCAGGGGTGAGCAGCTAATTAGCATGGGTCTACCGGGCACCAACACTATTACAAAAACATCTTGAGTGCCCACCTACTAAGCTGCTGGGAAATTCAGCCTATGCGACCAAATCCTGGAAATCTTTACGATTTCCCAAAACAATTAATTTATTGTCGTCTTTGCAGATCCAGGGTCCTTCCCCATTCTGAACGCCCATTGTGATTCCTACCTGTGCCCAGCTCTTTTCACTCAGTGTATCAGCCACTAAAGTTACGCTGGCCTCTTTGTGAGGGCAAGCAAACAGGAACGCCCTGCAAAGGAGTCCCCGTTTCTCTGATGCAGATGTCCATGTAAAGGGCTTACAGCAAACACGACAACTTGTATTTATATAGTGCCTTTACATAATAAAACATCCCAATGTTGTTCACAGGAGTGTTTCAAGCAAAATTTGACACCAAGCCACATAAGGCTATACTAGGCAGATGGTCAAAGGCTTGGTTAAAGATAGGCTTTAAGGAACATTTAAAAAGAGGAAAGTGAGACAAAGAGGCAGAGAGATTTAGGGAGGGAATTCCAGAGCTTAGGGCGTGGGTAGCTGAAGGCACAGCCACCAAAGGTGGAGCAATTAAAATCAGGGATGCTAAAGAGGCCAGAAATTCAAGGTCCTATGAATATTAGCAGTCCAAAGTGGCAATTGCTGTAGTATAGGAATTATTATAGGGACATGAGTATGCCATTAGCCCGTCAAGCCATTTAACGTCATCCACCTGCCTTGGCTTCATGTATTTTATACCCTTAGCTAGCTGGGGCACTGGCACCAGTACTGGGGAAAGTGGGAGCTGTACAATTGGGACGGTCTTCACATGAACCATGCTGGGACCAATGTTCTGGAGAGTCGTATAACTAGGGCGGTAGAGAGGGCTTTAAACTAAATAGTGCAGATGAGGGATCAAGTGAGAGAAGATATGATAAATTAAAGAGAGCAAGGTAGCAATAAAGGAAATAATAATCAGAGCGTGGCAGGAAGGGACAGAATGTACGAAATTAAGAGTGTGCAAGCAGTTAAGGCTAAAAATTGCGTAAATAGTAAAAAGATAGAACGAAAGGCTCCAGATTTGAATGCGTGTAGCATTCGTAACAAAACAAATAGAACCATAGAAAAGTTACGGCACAGAAAGAGACCATTCAGCCCATTGTGCCTCTGCCAGCTGAAAAAACTAGCCACCCAATCTAATCCCACCCGAACTTAGTTCAGATAGAAATCAATATGTATGATCTGATAGCCATTACAGAGACATGGCTGCAAGATGACAAGTGCTGGGACCTGAATATTAGTACAATAGAGAGATGACTTTAGTTCTAAGAATCAAGATGTACAATTAGTTTGGATAGAGATAAGAAACAGTAAAGATAGGAAGTAGTTTATAGGCCACCCTAACAGTAACCACACAGGACAGGATATACAGGAAGAAATAATGGGGATTTGCGAGAAAGATACGGCAATAATCATGGGTGATTTTAATCTAAAAGTAGATTGGATGAATTAGATTGTCAAAGGGCGCCTGGATGATGAGTTCATGGAGTGTTTTCAGGATAGTTTCTGAGAGCAGCACATTCTAGAGCCAACCAGAGAGCAGGCTACTCTAGATCTGGTAATGTGTAACGAGACAGGATTAATTAATCACCTCATAGTAAAGGCACCCCTAGGTAGCAGTGATCACAACATGATGCAGTGGCAGGCATGTAAGGAGATAGTTCACAACATTCAGCAAGGATACATTCCAGTGAGAAAGACTCTAGGAGAAAGACGCGCCATCCGTAGCTAACTAAGGAAGTTAAAGATAGTATCAAATTGAAAGAAAAAGCGTACAATTCAGCGGTGAGTAGTAGCAGGTCAGAAGATTGGTCAGAATATAAAAAACAGCAAAGAATGACTAAAAGAATAATAGGGAGAGAGAAATTAAGGTAAGAGAGAAAGCTAGTTAAAAATGTAAAAAATGGATAATAAGAGCTTCTTGAGGTATTTAAATTGGAAAAGAATAAGTAAAGTGAGTGTTGGTCCTCTAGAGAGTGAGTCAGGGGAGTTACCAATGGAAAAAAGGAAATGGCAGAGGAATTGAAGAGATTTTTTGCGCCAGTCTTCACTGTAGAGGATACAAATAACGTCCCAGAAATAATTGTGAATCAAGAGTTGAAAGGCAGGGAGGAACTTAAAACAATTACTGTCACCGTCACCAGGGAAAGGGTATTGAAAAAATTATTAGAACTAAAAGATGACAAGTCCTCAGGTCCTGATGGACTTCAACCTAGGGTCTTAAAAGAAGTGGCTGCTGAGATAGTGACTGCATTAGTTTTAATTTTCCAAAATTCCCTAAATTCTGAAAAGGTCCCATCAGATTGGAAAATAACAAATGTAACTCTGCTATTCAAGAAAGAAGGAAGACAGAAAGCAGGAAACTACAGGCCAGTTAGCTTAACATCTGTCATCGGGAAAATGCTGGAATCTATTATTGAGGATGTTATAGCGGGCCATTTAGAAGCTCTCAATGCAATCAGGCAGAGTCAACATGGTTCTGTGAAAGGAGAATCATGTTTGACTAATTTATTATAGTTCTTTGAGAAAGTAACAAGCAATGTGGATAAAGGGGAACCTGTGAATGTGGTGTACTTGGATTTCCAGAATGCATTTGACAAGGTGCCACATCAAAGGTTACTAAGTAAAATAAGAGCCCATGGTATAGGGGGTAACATATTAGCATGAATAGAGGATTGGTTACCGAACAGAAAACAGAATAGTCATAAATGGGTCATTTTCAAGTTGGCAAGCTGTAGCTTGTGGAGTGCCACAGGGATCAGTGCTGGGGCCTCAACTATTTACAATCTATATCAATGACTTAGATGAAGGGACAACATTTTCTGATGACACAAAGATAGGTAGGAGAGTAAGCTGTGAAGAGGACATAAGGAGTCTGTAAAGAAATATAGATAGAATAAGTGAGTAGGCAAAGATTTGGCAGATGGAGTATAATGTGGGAAAATGTGAACTTGTCCACTTTGGCAGGAACAATAGAAAAGCAACATATTTAAATGGAGAGAGATTGCAGATCCCTGAGATGCAAAGGGTGTCCTAGTACACGAAACACAAAAAATTAGTATGCAGGTACAGCAAGCGATTAAGAAGCCAAATGCAATGTTGTCAGTTATTCCAAGGGGAATGGAATATAAAAGTAGAAATGTTTTGCTACAGTTGTACAGGGCATTGGTGAGATCACATTTAGAGCATAGTGTGCAGTTTTGGTCTCCTTACTTAAGAAAGGATATAATTGCATTGGAAGCAGTTCAGAAAAGGTTCACTCGACCGATCCTTGGATGAGAGGGTTATCTTATGAGGAAAGGTTGGACAGGCTGGGTCTGAACTCATTGGAGGTTGGAAAGATGAGAGGTGATCTTATTGAAACATATATCCTGAGGGGACTTGATAGGCTGGATGTTGAAAGGATGTTTCCCCCAGCAGGACAGACTAAAACTAGAGGGCGCAGTTTAAAAATATGGGGTCTCCCAATTAAGACAGAGATTAGGAGAATTTTTTTCTCTCAGAAAGACGTGAGTCTGTGGCACTCTCTTCTGCAGAGAGCAGTGGAGGTAGGGTCATTGAATGTTTTTAAGGAAGAGGGAGACAGATTCTTGACAAACAAGTGAGTCAAAGGGTACTGGGGGTAGGCAGGAAAGTGGAGTTGAGTCCATAACCAGATCAGCCATGATCTTATAGAATAGTGGAGAAGGCTTGAGGGGCTGGATAGCCTACTCCTGCTCCTAATTCATACGTTTGTATATAGGTATGCATAAATATCTATTAATATCTGATTTCAAGTTATTAATTAAACTAACATCTTTTTGTAGGCGAGTTCTACACTTCTGCCATCCCTTGTGTGAAGAATTATTTCCTAACTTCCCTCCTGAAAAGCCTAGCTCTGATTTTAAGGTTCTGTTTCCCCCTTGTCCTAGAGTCGTCCACCACAGGAAAAGGTTTTCCTCTATTTGCCCCAACAATTCTTTCAAAATCCTAAAAAACTCAACCAAATTACCCCTTAAACTTCTATATTCCAGGGAATAAAACACTACTCTATGTCATCTCTCCTCTTAATCTAACCCTTGTAACCCTGGTAACATTTTAGTGAATCTGTGCTGCACTCTTTCCAAGGCCAATATATCCTTTCTAAGGTGCAGTGTTCAGAACTGTGAACAATATTACAGACGTGGTCTAACCAAGGCTTTGGATAGCTGTATCAAAACTTCCTCCCCTTAATATTCTAGCCCTCTAGTTATAAAGGCTAACATTCCATTACCCTTTTTGAATTTTTTTCATACCTGACTACTACATTTCAGTGATCTGTTTACATGGAGTTCTAATTCTCCTTGGACCTCTGCGGTTGTTAGTGTTTCAACATTTAAAAAATACATGGATCTAGTGGGACACCACTAGTCACTTGCTTTCAATTCGAGTACATACCCATTATCCCTACTCCCTGACTTCTACTACCTAAGCAACCTCCTAACCAGGTCAGTAAGTTGCCTTCAATTCCATGGGCTTTAATTTTAGCTAACAGTTTCTTATTTAGTACCTATTCAAAAGTCTTTGGAAGTCCTTATCAACTATGTTCTCAGGCATTCTCCTGTCTACTACTTTAGTTATTTGCTCAAAAAATTCAATTAGCTTCATTAAACATGAACCACATTTTATAAACCCATGTAGGTTCTCTTTAATCAGCTCAAATTTTGCTCAAGTGTTCAGTCACTATGTTCTTAATTTTTGATTCCAATAACTTTCTGCAGCAGATGTTAAACAAACAAATCTAAATTCTCCTAGTTTCTCTCTCACACCTTTCTTAAGTCATGGGGTTGCATTTGTTCCAAGCCTGCTTTCTGATCCTTCTGTCACACTCCTGCTGCACCAGAAAGGACGTGAAATCTCAGCTCCAGCTTGTCTAAATCTCTTCCACCTGCATCCTCTTTCAACCTAAATTCCATTCCTTCATCACCTCTCTTTGCCAATCTTCATTGATTCTCTTTCCCCCACAATATGGATTTTGAAATCATTGTCCTGATCTACCAGGCCATGTGTTGCTTTGTCCCTCCCTACATGTGGAACCCCTTCATGCACACTCTTCTCTTCAAATTCTGCCTTCCTTTGGATATTCCCTTCTCTTTGGTCCAGCTTCTAAAGCTCCATTCTAACCAAACACTAACTTATCCAGACTTTCACACTATCCCCTACAATGTCATATGTATTTATTTTTCCCACCCTTGCAGATGTCAGCTGCATCCTCAGCCTCCATTGCATGGATTTCAAAATCACCATCCTTCTTTACATTTCCCACCATGGTCAAATACAATTCATCGTCGCAGTCTCCTCCAGCCCAAGGTCCAAGCACACAGCTATCACTTTTCCAACCTGGCCCTGTACTTTGGAACTCTCAGCCAAAACCTTTTAATCCTTTCTTGTTTTCCTTTTCTTCAAGAGCTTCTTTAAAAACTGATTTTTCTATTACTTTCTGCTTAATGTTCACTTCTATTCCTTCGAGTCGCTTTAAACAGGCTCCAGAAGCTGGCCGAGCGCGTCTACCCTGAGGCATAGTGTGGCTTTCGTGCAGAGAGATCAACCGTTGGCATGCTGTTCTCCCTTCGTCAGATACAGGAGAAATGTTGTGAACAACAGATGCCCCTCTACATTGCTTTCATTGATCTCACCAAAGCCTTTGACCTCGTCAGCAGACGTGGTCTCTTCAGACTACTAGAAAAGATTGGATGCCCACTAAAGTATCATCACCTCATTCCATGACAATATGAAAGGCACAATTCAACATGGTGGCTCCTCATCAGAGCCCTTTCCTATCCTGAGTGGCGTGAAACAGGGCTGTGTTCTCGCACCCACACTTTTTGGGATTTTCTTCTCCCTGCTACTTTCACATGCGTTCAAGTCCTCTGAAGAATGAATTTTCCTCCACACAAGATAAGGGGGCAGGTTGTTCAACCTTGCCCATCTAAGAGCGAAGTCCAAAGTACGGAAAGTCCTCATCAGGGAACACCTCTTTGCTGACGATGCTGCTTTAACATCTCACACTGAAGAGTGCCTGCAGAGTCTCATCGACAGGTTTGCGGCTGCCTGCAATGAATTTGGCATAACTATCAGCCTCAAGAAAACGAACATCATGGGGCAGGATGTCAGAAATGCTCCATCCATCAATATTGGTGACCATGCTCTGGAAGTGGTTCAAGAGTTCACCTACCTAGGCTCAACTATCACCAGTAACCTGTCTCTAGATGCAGAAATCAACAAGCGCATGGGAAAGGCTTCCACTGCTATGTCCAGACTGGCCAAGAGAGTGTGGGAAAATGGCGCACTGACACGGAACACAAAAGTGTGAGTGTATCAGGCCTGTGTCCTCAGTACCTTGCTCTATGGCAGCGAGGCCTGGACAACGTATGTCAGCCAAGAGCGACGTCTCAATTCATTCCATCTACGCTGCCTCCGGAGAATACTTGGCATCAGGTGGCAGGACCGTATCTCCAACACAGAAGTCCTCGAGGCGGCCAACATCCCCAGCTTATACACACTACTGAGTCAGCGGCGCTTGAGCTGGCTTGGCCATGTGAGCCGCATGGAAGATGGCAGGATCCCCAAAGACACATTGTACAGCGAGCTCGCCACTGGTATCAGACCCATCGGCTGTCCATGTCTCCGCTTTAAAGACGTCTGCAAACGCGACATGAAATCCTGTGGCATTGATCACAAGTCGTGGGAGTCAGTTGCCAGCGTTCGCCAGAGCTGGCGGGCAGCCATAAAGACGGGGCTAAAGTGTGGCGAGTCGAAGTGACTTAGTAGTTGGCAGGAAAAAAGACAGAGGCGCAAGGGGAGAGCCAACAGTGTAACAGCCCCGTCAAACAAATTTCTCTGCAGCACCTGTGGAAGAGCCTGTCACTCTAGAATTGGCCTTTATAGCCACTCCAGGCGCTGCTTCACAAACCACTGACCACCTCCAGGCGCTTATCCATTGTCTCTCGAGATAAGGAGGCCAAAGAACATTCCTTCAAAGCACCTTGGAACATATGAAATGAAAAGCCCTATATAAACATAAGTTGTTATTAAATTTATTATCTGCAAACCTGATGTATTTGTTTCAAACTAAAAGGCACTGTATGAACACTTTCCCAACACTAAAAAGATGTAACAAAATAAGAAAAAAAACTGCAAATGCTTTAAATCTCAAGCAAAAATAGGAAATGCTAAAAATGGACCTGCCAACAGAAATGCAAAGTTGGTGTTTTGGGTAAGTCCCTTCTTCAGAGTTGAAAACCGAAGAATAAGCAAACAGTTTACTAGAGTTGGGTAAAAACAAAGGTGGGGGAGAAAGAACATAACTCCGATCACAAAGAGAGACTTAGTGTGTTGAAAGACCACCAATGTACTTAAAATGTTGATTCCACACTCCCAGTGGATAACCGGTACTAACAGGAGTACATTGCAGGCTCAGAGTATATGATCTTCTCCCTATTAAAATTGGTAAGTGGAAAATCACAGGCTGTGTGCTGTGACTTCTCACAATGCACTCGCTATTGAAAACATGGAAAAGATGAAATTGTGGAAATTGTCACTTGAACCAAAATATCATCAGTGAGGCAATAGAAAGACATAAAAAGAGTTCCCTGGATCTGTGCCCAGGACCACCTGCGTGCCGTGGGTTTTGTAAATAGGGCAGTTTGGGAGCACATGCCTGTAAAGGAACTTCCCTAATTTTTAGTCAGGCAGGTTCCTTTACAGGCATTAACTCAGACCCACCTGATCTGCTGTACTCAAGTGGGAAAATGTCCCCTTAAAAGTACAAATTAATGAAAGGTCCACACAAGGGAACAGGTAAGAAAATGGGGGAAAACTGGGAAAATCTACAAAGCCTGAAGAGTGCTGAAATGATAACTGAAAATGCTGGCAACATGTAGGTGTATTAGACCCCAGAACAGAAAAACAATAGGCTATCACCAATGGCACAAATCTGTGCCAGAACAGTGTTGTGGTGAAGGATCTATTATACCCGGATCATTAACCAGCAGCATCCCCAACCCCTCCACCCCCCCCCCCCCCACCCCCATCATCAGAATCCCCAAGGGATATAATAAATTCAGTCCCCCAGCCCTACCAAGAAAAGTAACAAATATATAAATATGCATAGTTCTGATGAAAGGTCATTGATTTGAAACGTTATCTCTTTCTCCACAGATGCTGCCAGACCTACTGGTTATTTCCAGCATTTTCTGTTTTTATTTCAGATTTCCAGCATCTGCAGTACTTTGCTTTTGTTTCTGATGAAAGGTCATTAACCTGGAACATGAACTCCGTTTCTCTCTCCACAGATGCTGTCTGACCCGCTTGTTGTTTTTATTTCAGATTTCCAGCAGCCACCGTATTTTCCTTTTGCAACAGATATCACTCTGCCTCTCAAACAATTTTCATGACTGCAGCCAACGCTACTTATTTATATATTTAAAACGAAGTCCCCTCCTGTTTTTTTCCACATTTTAACGTCGTGGTTTTGCAATTTTAAAATTTGGTAATCTGATGAGATCCTCTTCCCGTCCATATGTATTCACTTTAGCCTTTTCCTGCCTTCTCCTTGCCAGCTTTTTTTAAAAACTCAAACTCAGTCTCATTAATTGTGATCGTCACCTTGCCGCCTGCTCCTCGCTCATTGTCAGCTCCTGGGTTTCCTTTATCCCCTCAAGTGCCTCATTGTTCCTTCTCTTTGACCCCAATTTGTTCGCAACTTGTCCCCAAGCCTTGTGTTACCTATCCACATTGGACTGCCCCTCTGCTCATGCAGACTACCCGAATTGCAGAAAGGTGGAGAAAGTTTTGAGTTTCGAAATGTATAAACTTTAACTCCCTTGTAATCTGTTTCTTTAACTCCATACGTCGCCATATGTTTTAGTGCATTTCCCTGACTGGTTGTGGTCACCTTGTAGAGTTTCCCGGTCATTGCGATGGTCGCAGTCTCCCCGGGTTTCTGAGGGGTCGGTGCTGCACTACTGTACCCACCTCCTCAGTCACTCACTCCCTCTCCCCTCATTCCCACCCACTAATCTGCTGCTGGTGACGTTGCCGTTCCCCTCCTCCTCCCTCACTTTTTCACTGAAAGCTCCAGCAAGCTCCCGCTTTCACCATCAGCTGAAAATGCACCTTTTGGGGGGAATAGCAGCGATCGGCGCCTTTTTCCTTTACGTCCTGGGAGCCTGAACAAAACCGTACATCACCTCGCATCCAATCGGGGATCCACGGCGGAAAAATAAAAGGTAACAGGAGTTTCTGAGAGTGCGTGGAAGAAGCGGGGTTGGCGGGTGGGGGAGAACTGCCGGGTGAGAATTTCATACACGTTCTCCTTGTGTTTTTTTTGAGGAGAGTGCTGTGGAGATGTGTGGGGTCTCTGTCCTGGGACCGGTCACAGGGGCTCGAGTGGAGCCGACTTCCCGCTCCCAGCTACTGGGGAGAGTG
The DNA here is from genome assembly GCF_036365525.1 of Heterodontus francisci. Lineage (NCBI taxonomy): Eukaryota > Metazoa > Chordata > Chondrichthyes > Heterodontiformes > Heterodontidae > Heterodontus > Heterodontus francisci. The sequence continues at coordinate 117,646,024 of NC_090373.1, forward strand.
CGCTGTGTTACTGGGTGAACCTTGCCGGAAATCTGCCAAGTCCGCACTCATGGCACACAGTGGGTGTTTAAACTGGGGTTTAAAGGGAATCTGCTCAATGTCCAGGTTATCCATTAACCGGGGAGAAGAGCAGAATTGCAAGCAGACATGGCTGCTTTGCTGCTTGTCACCCTTCCCTTGGCCAGTTTGGGGAGTCTTTGCCCCGGGCGGGTTGCTGCTTGGGGAGGGAGGGAGAGGCGGCCGGGGATTCAGCGCTGCTCCGCCAGCTCTGATTTTAACTGTGTGCTGGGAGCTCCGATGCCCCGAACACGGAAGGAACTCTGCGCCGTAACCATCATGTGGTGGGACCCATCGACAGCTGGAATGGTCATTTAAAAAGCAGCAGCCCCGAGAGTGTGCGCCGGGGAAAGTGCAGGTTTGTGTCCCATGCTTTCTACTCAATGCCGGGGGCAAAGTGAACGAAAGAGGCGTTGATCGCTTTATGGAGGATCTGGTGTATTTTCATGGAAACTTGAAGCCGCAAACAGAACAAATCTCATGTGTTTTCTTTTTGGATGGAGTTACTATAAACTGACAAATATGCTCAGTTGTTAGGCTTTGATGAAGCACTTTTATTAACTCTTGATTTATCAGTTGGTATTCACTCCCTCCAGAAAGTGGTGTTATTACTGTATTCTACTGTAGAAATAGTGAAAGTGAAAACGTATCGCGGTTAACAGCCCCTTATTACGGGCATCTTTATCAACCGAACAAAATACACATAGAGCTATCGAAACTGACAGAAGAAAATCATGCGGCACATCGTGCTCATGCTGGTACTCTACTGGACTGTCATCATGAGAGTTGTGTAGCAAAAAGGAATGCCGCAATTATCTGGCAGATCATATTGAACCGAGACGATGCACATGCACGTTTTAATACTTAAAGCAGCGATCCCCCCACTTTGTGTGGGGGACTCATTACAACTACTGATGCTCTCCCAAGGTTTCCTTGCCCTAACTTCCAAAGAGAAATAGAGCTATTATTGCAGAAAGTGTATTAGCATATAAATTCCCTTTGTTGGGCACTAGGTCAACAACAACTTGCATTTAGAGAGCATTTATATATTGCATTTAACATAGTAAAACTTCCCAAACACTTCACAGGACCATTATCAAACAAAATTTGACAACTGAGACACATAAAGGGATATTAGCACAAGTGACCAAAAGCTTGGTGAGAGAGATAAGTTTTAAGGATTATTTTTAAAAGGGCTGGGGGGGGGGGGGGGGGGGGTGGGGGCGGTGGCGGTGGAGAGAGAGGGGCAGAGTGGTTTAGGGAGGGAAATCCAGAGCTTGAGCCCAAAGCAGTTGAAGGCACAGCCGCCAATGGAGGAGCGATGAAAATTGGGGATGTGCAAGAGACCAGAATTGGAGGAATGGCGATATCTTGAAAGCTTTTAGGGCTAGAGGGGGTTATAGAGATAGGGAGAGGTGAGGTCATGGAAAGATTTGAAAACAATTATGAGAAGTTTAAAATTGGGAGACAATGCAGGTTAGCAAGCACAGGGATGATGAGTGAATCAGACTTGGTGCAAATTAGGATACAGACAGCAGAATTTTGAATGACCTTAAGTTTATGGAGGGTGCATGCTGGAAGTCCAGCCAGAGGAGCATTGGAATACATGAGTCTAGAGGTAACAAATCATAGAATCATAGAATGGTAATAGCACAGAATGAGGTCATTCGGCCTGTTGTGTCTGTGCTGGAACTCTGCAAGATCAAACTTGGGCGGCACAGTGGCGCAGTGGTTAGCACCGCAGCCTCACAGCTCCAGCGACCCGGGTTCAATTCTGGGTACTGCCTGTGTGGAGTTTGCAAGTTCTCCCTGTGTCTGCGTGGGTTTTCCCCGGGTGCTCCGGTTTCCTCCCACAAGCCAAAAGACTTGCAGGTTGGTAGGTAAATTGGCCATTATAAATTGCCCCTAGTATAGGTAGGTGGTAGGGAAATATAGGGTCAGGTGGGGATGTGGTATATGGAATTAGTATAGGGTTAGTATAAATGGGGGGTTGATGGGCGGCACAGACTCGGTGGGCTGAAGGGCCTGTTTCAGTGCTGTATCTCTAAACATAAAACTTGAAGGGTGTTGGGTTGGTGGGCCATGGGTAGCCAATAATAATCAATTAAAGGCCTAATGAGGAGAATGGTTAGGACTTCCCAGCATTGGAGCTGACTCCCACTGAGTGCCGAGTCCAGCAGCTCCAAGGAGGCAGCCTCCCAGTGGCAGGCTGGGTGGCCATCGAAGCCAGAGGCTCCATGCCCCCATGATGGGGCTGTGGGTAGGAAAGGCCACACCCATGGCTCAAACGAATCCTCCAGAGGTGTTTCCCCTCTGCTCCAAAAGGCCTACCGGCTTTGTCCCTCTTTAGTATTACAGCCAGGTGATAAGGGGTAGAGGTGGTTCCCATTCTTCAACTCCCAACTGACCACAGTAACTGTTTTTGTTACTAGGGTTTTAACCCCTTTTGTTTTATTTGTCAAATAAACAGACAGCGACAGATTTTCTTGTTGATTTAAAACACAAGATTACTTATTTATTGAACAATATTCCTGAAATGGTTGCAAGCGCACCCACACACACACATTCACTTGCACACATGCGCATAAGAGATAGCTAGAGAGGGAAAGGGGTAAGTGGTTTGAAGTGAGGTAGGTTTACGGGGTTCACGGTAAACCTGTTGAATCTTCTTGGAGGTCAGTTTCTCTTTTAAAGTTGCAGGCCTGGGTTTTGTAGATTTCTCTGGTAGTTGAGACTTCAATCCAGAGACCAGAGATCACTTTCAGTTCTCTGCTGCACAAGTTGAAGTGTAGAACTCACAGCACAGCACCTTCTTTGGCTTTTGCTGGATTTCTCCCGGCTCTCAGCTGGGCAGGCTTTCATGATTGTTTGTTAAGATCTCCCCTTCTCTCTCCAGAGAGCTATATTTTAAGGTCAAAACGCTGGGCTGAATTTTATTAGCGCGCCACAAAACGCGGCGACGCACTTTCAAGTCCGCGATATTTTGCGCAAGGGCTGTTTTAAATGGAGGGGTTGGAGCGGCTGCCCCCGATGACATAGAGGGGTGGTGCTCCATCCCTGACAACGGCATCCGGCGTGGCGCCATTTTTAAAGGGCTTCAGGCCCTTCACGTTAATTTGCATGTTTAAAGGTGCTGTTTCAGTAGAAAATGCAGAACATTTTAATTTATCTTTTATTACCCTCTTCTCCCCCCCACTCTGAATTCTCATTTCATGTCTTGACATTTACCCCCAAAAAACCACTTCGGAGAATGCTGATCTTTAACTCCCAACCTTAAGAACATTTGACCCTCAACCCCTTCCCACCATCCCCACAACCAATTGGATCGGTTTTCCCCACTCCCACACCCCTCCCGACCTGAAAATTAAACTCCTCACCCATCCCCAGAGTGTCTTGCCTTGAATCGGAAGACGCGGGACTTCCGGCCGCCAGCTGGAATATCGGCATGGGACGGCCGCCCTGTCCAGGTAAGATAATTAACATGTATTTGCATAAGTTTTATTAGGTAAATGAAGGCCCCGCCGCTTGGTGGTGGGGGGACCGCACCAAGGACTCACTGCCGCTGGTAAACTGCAACTGCGCCTTCTTGGTGTTGGGGGTCATGTCGAGTCTCTCCCGGAAGAATTTTCCGGGCCCCCCATCCCCTGCCATGATGCAGGAGGGCTCATAAAATTCAGCCCAGTGCCTCCGTTGGGAGACACAGATACCCCCTCCCTGTAGTGACTAACAATGGTCCAGGATGTGGCTACTTCACACCTTCTTTGTTTCAGAAGATCCCATGCAATTCAAAAATGTTTCTTGATGGGTTCAGGATGGGTGTAATTGACACCTCTTAGCTTCGAATGTATCCTTTTGTCCTTACCAGACTGTAAGGCAGTTTGAATGTACAGTTTGACCTTCGGTCATTTTGTAGCACATTGCCCACTTTTAAAGGAAAAGTCCGTTTTTCCAACTCTTCAGTTTGGGTTCTGTATTTCAATCGCGGCACATCATGTGAGCAAAACACCTCCCCCAAAAGAGAAAAAATTAAATTCCTTGGGTTTCATCTTTATCTTTTTTTTTGGTTTAGAAAGAAAGAAACTAGGAAGGAATAGGGGTCACACCACTACACACATGATGCCCACACCTCAATCCTACAACTGCTACAGCTAGCATTGTCTGCAACAGCCATTTCTTGTTCAAATTTGAGTTTTACATCATCCGTTCTTTGGATGAGGCACAGTTATAATTGAATTTCCTTTTTGAGCATTGAAGTTTTGCCCCAGGAAAGCTTCTGTTTAGAAAGTTTTTTTAAAATCTTTTTGACAACTTTGCTGTTCCAAAACTTGTAATATACAAATTTCTGTTATTGCATTGTTCCTGGCTATTGCAAATTTCAGTGCCTGTGCAGGCTTTAACCCCATAACTGTTCCTTCCACAACACATGGGTTTTATAGTTCAGGTTCAGGCACATTGATAGTTGTAATCCCTAGAGTGACAGCGGATGATAAATTGTTTTTTTAGCCCATGTGAGGCATTTGGGTTCTCCTCCTGCACGTTATCCTTAGTGAGTTCTGAATCAGTTTTGCTGGGTTCGGTTAGCTTTGGATTTAGAATCTTTTCCTTTGATTCTTCAGTGAGCACATCCACACTGACTTCACTTTTAGTTTTCTTGTGGCTTTCACAAGTGTGTTTACCTTAGGATATTTTACCTTTCTTTTTCCTTTTACTTGGGAAATAGTTTTCTCCCCAATCTGCCCCATGTCCTCTGGGACACTACTGCTCGCAGGTGGCTGTCCTGCATTGGCTGCACTCCCCTGTGGTACTTCAGCTAGGTGAGGCATCTCCCTCACTCTTGGCTTACCTGTTTGGGAACTTTCCTTGTCCCTATTTAAATCTTTTAAAAAGGTTTTGGCTAATCATATCTCTGGTGCTTTTCTTTCAACTCCTGCTGCTTTTATCTCAGCTCATTTAAATTCCTCTGGCTCTATCTTCGGGCTGAATTTTATTGGGGCGGTGCCCTTTGAACTGGGCGGAGTGCCTGCATTCGCCGGCTGCTGCCGAGCACCTGCGATATTAATCGCGGGGGCTCAGTAGAATCACGGCGCTGAGCCCCCCTCCCCATATTCCGTAGGGAGAGGCGGGACATTCGGCGTAGTGAGAGAGTTTTTGACAGCTGTGCAGCAGATGCTGGACCCTATTTTACGCGCCCCAGCACCTGCTTCCTGACAGCTGTCAAAGAAATACTTACCTGACTGCTGAAGAGTGGGGCTGCTGTCAATCTGGCAGCAAAGCAGAAAATCCTGCAGAAATCCAGGCAGCATCTGTGGAGAGGGAAGCAGAGTTAACTTGTCTAAGTTCACAGAGCTAAAAGTTAACTCTGCTTCTCTCTCCACAAATGCTGCCTGACCTGCTGAGTTACCCCAGCACTTTCCGCATTGCTGCCACATACTTACCCTGCTGTGTCCCAGTGTCCTGTGAAGTTGCGATCCTCTTCTCCCACTCAAGTGTAACATTCCTTCTTGTAGGCATACTGCACCTGGGTGAATAATCTTAAATTTGCATTATCCAGGACGTGAGACTAAAATACACCATAAAAGGTATTACAGAGGTTTACAGAGAACACACTGACACAAATGGGAATGCATGGGTGTCACAGCAATGTAAATACATCTTTCACTAAATGTCCCTCATCAACATGTGTGTCCTTTTCTCTGTGCAAATGATGTGTGCCAGCATGTAGTGCCAATGTCACATCCCTTTGCACCGTGGGCCCTTCAGGTGGGCCAACATATGCAATAACATCATTGCCATGCCTCCATTACTCATGAGCGTCTCCACGGACTCAGTGACATGGACATTTGCTCAGTCAGCTGCTGCCTCTGATGGTTTACACAGGGATGCTGCAGATGTGGACTGGTGCACAGCAGGTGAGTGAGGGTGATGTGTGGTTTGCAGAGCTCATATCGGTTCCTATGGGGCATACAGCCTTTGATAAGCCACTTCCGTACGTCCCTTGCTCACTGCTAACCCTGCGTGCAGAGCCTGGGTGCCATCTGCCCTCCGATGTGTCTTTCTTGTTGTAGGTCCTCAGTGTCCTCATAGTCCAAGGAGGAATCCTGTTGGCGTCTCTCCTCATCATGCCAGGCCTTGCCCATATTGGGTGCCTAGTTGTCAAGAGCAGCAAAGAAAGGAGTTGGCCTTTTTGGCCCGTAGTACAGGGCATCATCCTATCCATCCAGGCATCGGAGGTGCTCTTTCAGCATGCCGGTCTCCTGCTCAATGTAGCTCAGTGGCTGGCGTTGGACCTCTCCTCTGCAGCAGTGGTGGAGTCTCTCACTGGTGTCGGGAGCCATGTCTGCAAAGGATAGCCCTTATCTCCAAGAAGCCACCCCTCCATCTGAGCCAGTTCAGTGAACAGCGGTGGCAGCTGGGACTGGCGTAAGACCCAGGTGTCATGGCAGCTGCCTGAGAAGCAGTCACACATTCACAGCAAGCATCTGCAGTGTTCACATACCAGCTTCACCTAGATTGAGAGGGCTCCTTTAATGGTGACATCTGCAGGTGGTAGCCTGGCAGTAGGCCTAATGGCCACATGACTGCAGTCTATGAACATTATAACCTATGGTTCTATGGCAATGGTGCCAGAACCAATGGCCCTCTGGGCCTGGCTGTGAGAGTCCGTCCTGAAGTGGACATCCTCACTGGCCCTCAGGTGAAGGGCATTGGTGACCTCCCTGATGCAGCTGTGCACTGCTGACTGTGTGACCCCACAAAGGTCTCTGGTGGGCTCCTAAAAGGCTGCAGAGGTGTCAGGCTTGAGAACCGCTGCCACTATGAGGAACAAAGGCATGGGATGTCCACCAGAGCCCATGGGCTGCAGGTCATCCTTGAGCAGGGCACAGAGACGTGTCACCACCCTCTCTATATGCACAATCTCCTCTGACACTGGTGCTCTGACATCCGATGGCATGTCATGTGGGGCCTGTAGATGCATGGCAACCGTAATGGCGAGCTCCCCTTGGGGGCTGCTGCTCACGACCGGGGGCCGCTACGTGGATCACACCTGCCTGTTGATTTTGCCTCTGGCGCATATAGATCCTCACATGCAGAGGATCACACAATGTAGGATGAGCCACACCTATTTCCTTGTGATAAATAAAGTTGAACCCTGCTATTTTCGAAGGTTCCTAACAGGGCATGGATTGGTGTTGACGGGTACATCAGCTGCTTTCCTGGATCAACTATGTGGCATGCCATGGCATTGCCCATCTTGGCCAACACTCAGAGTGGCACAACATGACCACATCAAGATCCTACCAGCTGAATCGATTGCCCCCACCATCCATAAAACCTAATGCTCCTGCCCTTTGCTGCACCCTCCCTACACACAAGTTGCCTAGTGTGCCATTGCCCCGTCACAGACACAGAGCGTACACTTTTAACGGAGGGATGGTGCACGGTACCTCCCTTCATGCCAGCACAGCTTTCCCTCCAGGATTCTCAGACCACCTCCCTTCCAGAGTGTAGAGTTAGACCCCTGTGTATCCCCTCCCTCCTCCCTTTAAGAATGCACAGTTAGACCCATGCATATCCTCCCTCCCTCCTCCATTCCAGAATGCAGAGTGAGGACCCGCTGGCTTTTCAGATCGTGAACGGGACGGCACGTGACTGCCACCCGTTCAACGAAAAATCCGGCAGTGTCAGTGGAGAAGCGGCAGGCTGCATAATCAGCAAAGGTAAGTAATCATTACCATATGTTGATTGTGATGCCGCCGCCCTGTGGCGGGGGTGCCGCACTGAGGTCCTGCCGCCGGCAGTAATATGCGGCGGGGCCTTCTCGATGTCGCGGGTTGAGGCAGGCCTCTCTCCACAGCATTTTACCAGCCCTTGTGCTGCGACTCGCGGCGTCGAGGGGCTGGTAAATTCAGCCTTGGCCTCTTTAAATTCTTCTGGCTTTCTTTTAGCTTCTTTAGTTTTTACTGGCCCTGTTGCCCCCTGTGGGAGTTTTGGAACTTCCTCAGCCCTCTGCAGCTGTGCAGATTTCTGTTTGTTCCCCTCAGTTTCTCCAGTTTCCATGGACTGCTCTGGATACAATACTGTGCTTCCTGCCAAGTCATTGCCCAGCAATAGGTTGACCCCTTGCATTGGTAAGTTCGGAATGACCCTGACTGTCACTACACCGGTGACCAACTGTAATGACCGAGATCGGAGGAGTGCACTGTTCCACTTTTCCACAGGTCACAACATATAGTTAAATGTGTACCCATTTACCGATAGGGTCAATCATAGACTCTATTTTTATCCCAGAATAAAATACACCAACCAGGTTTCTTTAATAAACAACAAAATTATCAATGTATTCAATGTATTATAAAACAAGACTTAACCAGTAATGAAGCAAAGCATTAACACACAGATTGAAATATTAAAGTTTGCTTTTTACCTTAGCCCCTCAATCACACACACACACGCAAACTCACCTGTTAGCAGAAAAATAGAGATTTTCTGTTTAGAGCAGTTAAAAAAAAATGACTAAAAAAGAATACTTTGGCCAAAGAGAAGATAGGGAAAGAAGTCAGTTGTCCCTTTTTGGTTTGGCATCCCAAATACGTGCAGATGGCTGTCACTGGGATCTTTCTGAAACAGTTCTTTTCAGGCGTCATTGAGGATCAGTTTGGCAGGCTTTCCAGGAGAAATTCGGCATCAGGGGTTTCTGGCAGGCTTTCCAGGAGAAATTCGGCACAACTTTAACTTCCAAGCAGAATGGGACATAATATACCAATTCTACTGACAGGGTCAGATGCTCAAGAATTGTGGGACAGTATGTTTAAAAGTGACAACTAATTAAAAGAAGCAGGAAATGGATAAAATAATTGCATGGTGCATTAATAAGGGGTGGGTACCTCAAATTTTCTAGGAATAATCATTGAAGTAGTTTTGGTTATTCTTATTGTCCAAGATGAAATGTTGAATGAGGGAGCCATGAACAAAGAAAGGCAGGCATGAGAAAATATGAAAACATCATTGTGCTTCAGAACTTCAGCATTTTGATCAGCATAATTAAGTGTGCCTGTCCCTGGAGCATCCCATGTGATTTCCAATGTAATTTGAGGATCGAAGTTAATTCTGGGCATCCTATTCCATATGCTGTCCATATAAAATTGCAGGGTTTGGGCCATAGGAGACTTGGTCTGCTCAGTCACGATTAACATCAAACAGAATTGTATGGAAACGTGCCTTTTTTGTTGCAAACTCGTTCAATAAATATAGCTCATTTAATCATAGAATGGTTACAGTACAGAAGGAGGCCATTCAGCCCGTCATATCCATGCTTGCTGGGCTCCATGAACTTTCTGTTCCTTTACATGTGTCTTTATGGCAAGTGGGAGAGAGTTTTTAAATTCATCGAGCAAAATTGCCTCTCTGAGATTTTCATAGCTGAGCTGTACTTTAAGAGCCCTCAGCCACTGGTCAAAAGCCAGCTGCTTATTTCTCTCAAACTCCAGGTAAGTTTGATCAGCTTGCTTCTTGAGTGTTCTAAACTTTTGGCGATAGACTTCCGGTACTAATTCATATGCCCTGAGGATAGCATTTTTTGTCAGTTCATAGTTGGATGAACTCTCATCTGGCAACAGGGAATAAACCTCATGGGCTTTTCCAGTTAGCTTGCTTTGTAGCAGCAGAGTCCATGTCTCAGCTGGCCACTTTAACTGCCTTGCCAGTTTTTCAAAAGACACAAAAAAGGCTTCCACATCTCCCTCATTGAATTTTGGGATCAATTGGGAAAGTTTTAACAATTCTGTACCCAGCCCTGAATTACTGTCCTCCATATTGGCCATGCTTTCACTGGGGTTACTCTGCCACCCCCTATGTAACTCAAGCCGCCTCAGCTCTCTCTTTTTGCATTCTTTCTGGAAGGTTTTTTCTCTTTCTCTCTCCAGTCTCTCTCTTTCTTTCTCCTGTCTTTTTCTTCATGTTCCTTCTGGAAGTTTCTTTCTCTCTCTCCTGTCTCTTCTCTCTTGCTTTTCCTCTATCCTCAAATTGAAGTTTCGTCTGTTCCAGTTGTATCTTTGCTAGAATACCCTGTCGGATTCTACTTCTAACCCTGTTTCTGCTTCTTCAGATTCAAGGGAAAAATGGTTGGCCTTAGGAGTTCAGACTTCCTAGCCTTGCCACATACAGTGATCCCACACTGCTCAGCCATTTTCCTTAACTCCTCCATAGACAGTGCTTTTAACTTATCCCAAGTTATTTCACCCTGGCTTGGGGAACTACTAGCTTCAGTCCCAGACATGTTAGTATTCTAGCACACACAACCACAAGAAAACAGGTATTGAAACCTTTTCTCTTTTTGATTGGGATCAATTTGGCTTCCCACTTCCAATTTCCTTGTTTGTGGGTCAAATGCCGGATGCTAGCCCCCAAATTTCTGTTACAGCCAGGTGAGAAAGGAGTCTAGGGGTTCCCTCTCAGCCTTTGCCTGGTTTAACCATAACATAGTTTAAATTTAAAAACACCATGTTTTTAGCTCCCCCTCAGTGAATTCTTGTTCACAGTTTTCCAATTGTAAGCAAAGAAATCAATTAGACAGGTATTCTTAGATTTAAACAAGACAGGTGTAAGTTTATTAGTCTTAAACTCTAATTTGGTTAAAGACTCTGAATATGCGGCGCGACCACGCTAGCATGCATACGCGAAAAACACACGCGCAGATAGAGACAGAAAATGTAGAAAGAATAAAGGGGAAAAGTTTGAGGCAATAGCTGGGTTTCTATTTACGGTTCTTTGAGTTCGATGTAGAGTCTTTGGTTGCTGGTAAGTCTTGCCATTTCGTTGGGGCCCAGTGCACGCTTTAAAACTTGTTTCGATGTAAGAGTCTTTTCTCTCTCGAGGTTTAAGAGACTTCATTGGATCCGCAGATTAGTAAAAGAGAGAGATTAAGCCTGGCAGGAGAGAGGCTCTCTTCCAAGTTCAATTGCAATCTGCAGTCTCTGTCTTCAAAACTGTCCTGTGAGCTCAATTCAAAACTCCAAGTTGACCAGCAGGTTAATCCTGTGACTAACCCCTTATTTGGGAACAACTGCACCTGTGGTTTGTGGATTTCAAAACTCTCGGTGGGTGGGGGTGAGGTGTAGTGCTGTCTCTTACACCAACAAGATGTGGATCACCATTGCCCAGACTAACCTCTGTTAATTGAATCAGTGAGCAGTTTCCATTGTCTTTTCCTAGGCGACTTTCTCTTAGAATGCAAATTTTTTTCAGCCACTGCTGATCTCTTTTATACAAGTCATCTCTCCACTCCAGCAACAGTTTAAAATTAATGTACATGTGACGCAATTAATATGCCGTATTCTTGGCAGGTGGGGGTCTTCATGACATCCTCAACAACACTGTCACCAGAAATGCCCATAATATATTCAGATTCAAATTTTTAGGGAATGAGACTTCACTTGTGGCAATGGTGTTTGGTGCTTGGCACAAGAAATATCAGAAGAAACCCTAAGATGTAATGGGAACAATCATCTAAGAGCCTGAGACTCCTTTCAGTAACTCACCTGTCCAAGTAGTTCTTCATCTTTTCCACCGTATTATTCTAACTAGGATGGAAATCCAACCATTTGTTTACTGATATTATATTCTGTAGCAACAGGAAGAAATTCTCTGGACAAAGCTGAAAGAAAAGGAATTTTTCTGAGTTGTGTTACTAGCTTGCAGCACATATCAGAGAATTTGTGTGGCTGGAAATTGCATACTGATAAATCCAACACCTTAATTTACTTTAAGCACCTTAAGCATGCATGTTTATTGTCTTTGACTCCAGTGCTTTCCCCTTGGTGACAGTGTACCCTGTGTTTTTTCTAGAATTGGTTCTAAAACTGATTTCAGTATTTTGGCAACAGGAGGCTATTATTGAGCTGGCCAACTTGTGCTGGGTTTTTGGTTCTGCAGTTCGTTCCACCAAATCTGATGATGTCAGGTGTTGCAGGGTGTTTTGAATAGTCTTGATGAACATATGCAATTACATGCGCAACTGGTAGGCAGAAAAAAGCTGGTCCATCAAGCTTGCCCCACACCATGATGGCTGAAACATTCGGCTGGATTTTATCAGCCCTCTAGGGACGGACTGGCCAGCAGGGAGGCCCGTAAAATGGTGAGGGAAGATGGAGGTGTGGGGGTGAGTGCCTGTTGTCTTCCTGCTGCCACGCCACTTTACCAGTGGCGAGGGAGGTGGAGGACAGCCCTCCACCCAAAGGACAATTGAGTCACTTAGGTGGCCAATTAAGGGCCTCTTCCCGCCGCCTGTAGCATTTTAGCAGTGGTGGGTGGGTCCTCCAGCATGTGGGGAGATCGCCTGGTGAACTCTGGCGGCTTTCCTGTATGCGTCGGCAGGGCGTGGTAGTGGTGGTGAACTTCCTCTTTGTGCACTCTGTGGCCCACAGAGGGGCCCCCCAATGGTAATAGCTGCCCTCACCAATGCCACCCCCCCTCGCCCTCACCCGCCCCATTTACCTGGTTGGGAAGTCCCAGCGATTTTCAGATTGCACAAATGGGCTGGTGCTCAGTGTCTGATTGGGGGTTGTCCCCAAAAGATTTGCCCACAATGTGTTATTCATTCACATTCCCTAGTTGGCACAAAATCTATACCATGATAGATACATGTGCATTTCTAGCAGGTAGCAAGCAATAAGAATCATGAATGAATCTGACCAATTTTCTCCTTCCCATCCAAGAGGTGTTCAGTGCAATTGTAAAAGCCCTACTGCTGCTTCAGCTGAGATCTAGGACTCAATTCTCACTTTGTGAAACTGGACTCAGGACTGTTTCTGGGACCTGGACCTGCCGCTGGAGGGGTTGGAAACAGTCACTGACCTGGGATTTTGACTGGGGCACCCCCTTAACTGGCATGGAAACAGGTACCCTGTCCAGTTAATGGGTGGCAGGCAGGCTCTTGAAGCTGGAGATCCAATTAGAGGTCTTCCAGCTTGAGAGGAGAAGCAGGCTGCAGTAAACATGAAGGTGCCCTCTCACTAACTTTTTTAAAAATTCAAAAAAAATTAGGAAAAGCAGCCAGGCCAGCACTGGGGGTGAGGGGAATCCATCAGTGAGGTGGCCTTTGGCTGCATCTGCACCAGGCAGGCAGGGAAGGCTGTAGGTCTGCCTGGAGCACTTGCACCCCGGCCTGCTGCTGGGTTCCCACCTCCAGGCAGTTAAACTGCCCCCCACCACCCTGTCACCACCCTGGGAAACTGAAGGCCAACTGGAAAATCCCAGTCGGCTCCTCTATCTGCTGCTAACAAGGCTCTTAATGAGCCTAATTGGCTGCCCGGCTCATATGCGGGTGGACGGCCCTTCCGGGCCTTGATTCCACCTCTTCTAAAATGGCTGGTGCCAGGAATGCGGTTGGAAAAGCAGCACGCTGACCAGCACCCGTATTTTCAGGCCCCATCTGCCTCTGTTCCCAACCTCAGCAGGGCCTGAAATTTCTGCCCCAGATTACGGCATAGACCGGATGTGAAAACTAGTATTTGTGGTTCAGCCACTTGCTGGATAAATTCTCAGAGCCATTGGGGGAGTGCTTGTTTTTTATTGAATAAATGCTTCGCCTGTCTCATTTAATTTTTCTGCCCTTCAGTGTGTTTATATACACTGAATCATTCGATTCTCATACGAGTGTTTTTGAACGGAGAATCAACATTTGGGTAAACATTTGCAGTGCCTTTTCCCAGTGAGGTTTTATTATGTCTAGTGAAGGGATAGTCACTCATTTTCAATGACATCCATGCCACAGATAAACGCTTTAATAGGTAACAGATGCAGAAACGCAGCCACATATCCATGGAAAAAGTGGCCCAAATAAATATATGAACAAGAAAATAAGGAGGGAATGGGAAAGGACTATTGATTTCATTCATTTTTTTTCAAAATATCTTAATTTAATTGTTTCCATAGTTGACATGGTACTACCTCTAATATACAAAGAAAAACACAGGAAAGAAATTCATGTATCATAACATTAAAGTAGGTCTGTGTGAATAGTAGTTGTGGTGAAGATATTACAGATGAAGTTTTTTTTTATTTCTTCATGGGATGTGGGTGTTGCTGGCTAGACCAGCATTTATTGCCCAACCCTAAGTGCCCTTGAACTGAGTGGTTTGCTAGGCCATTTCAGAGGGCATTTAAGTGTCAACCACATTGCTGTGGGTCTGGAGTCACATGGAGGCCAGACCAGGTAAGGGCAGCAGATTTCCTTCCCTAAAAGGACATTAGTTAAGCAGATGGATTTTTGCAACAATCAACAATGGTTTCATGTTCACCATTAGACCAGCTTTTATAAATTCCAGATTTATTAATTGAATTCAAATTTCGCTGTCTGCTGTGGTTGAATTCAAACCCATGCCCCCAGAGCATTAACATGGCTTCTGGTTTATTAATCTATTTATGTTACTACTATGCCACTGGGGATGCTAGTCATGCCCCAAGTGACAGTGTGCTGGTTATGAAGATTAGCCTTCAGGAATTCCAATATGGGAGCAATGGTGAGTTTGGGGGGAGGAGATTGGGAGAGAGGTGAGTGGTGGCCAGTATCAGTCTGCAGTTTTAATGTGGAGCACTCCTGCTCCTCCAGGCTTTATATACAAATGAGTGAAAAATTTGCCTTGCACCTATTTGGTGGGAACCTCCAACGATCCTTTATAAAGGCCGTTGGTTTGGCTGCTGTGCATCTGATAAAATTAATTGCAATGAACCAGTTATGCAAATGGGCCTGAAAGAGGTGTTAGACCCACAATTTGCAGTTTTCAGTCGGCCTGGCGCCTGCTTCAGGCATGTGCCTAGGATGACTACAAAGTGCGCTAACCAAAATGGTGATGACGCATACCCAGCACAGACTAAGCTCACTGCCTCCCATATTTAAGTGCCTGTTTTTCATCCATTGTGGGTAAGAACCTGGTCATCAGGTGCGAGGTGCTCACGTTGTTGCTGTACGTGGCGCAGGTCTGGCCCATACCCCACTCCTGCGCTGTGGCGGTCACCCGAGCCATTTTCCGCTTCATCTGGGGATCTAAAATGGGCCGGGTCCGGAGGGACACAATGTTCAAATCTCTGGACAAGGGCAGCAAAAATGTTCCCAACGTGGCCCTCATCCTGATAACCACCTTCGTGTGCGGCTGCATCAAGCTGGGTGTAGATCTCCAGTACGCAAACTCCAAGTGTCACTACGTGCTGAGTTTTTATCTGTCCCCGGTGTTGCGAAAGATGGGCCTGGTCACATTGCTGCGGAACGCTCCATGCAGTTGGACCGTGCCGTACCATCTATCCTTCGTGGAGCTGTTTCTGCGGGAAAACACCTTTGACCACCGATCCATCAGGCAGTGGTCTGCACGTAATGTCCTCAAGGCCCTACGGGAAAAGGAGACGGTGGATCCTGTCGGATGGTTCCCCGAGCAGACTGTCAAAGTCATTTGGTGGAATGCCTCATTGCCAGAACTTTCAAACAAGCACCAAGATGTAGCTTGGCTGGTGGTGAGAAGGGCCCTCCCCGTCAGATCCTTCATGCACGCCCGAAGTCTCGCCCCCTCCGCACAATGCCCCCGCGGTGGCTGTGGTGGGGAAGAGATGGTTGCCCACCTCCTCCTGGAATGTGTCTTTGCAAAGCAGGTGTGGAAAGAGATGCAGTGGTTTTTGTCGAGGTTCATCCCAAGCAGCTCTGTAACACAGGAGTCTGTGCTCTACGGGCTGTTCCCAGGGACGCACACCGAGACAAACATCAACTGCTGCTGGAGGACTATCAATTCGGTGAAAGACGCCCTTTGGTCTGCCCGAAACTTGCTGGTCTTCCAGCGCCACCACCACCAAATGTTGCAGACTGGCACATTCCAAGGTCCAGGACTACGTGCTGAGGGACGCACTAAAGCTTGGGGCAGCCGCAGCAAAGGCTCAATGGGGAAAGACCACAGTGTAAGGTCCCCCCCACCAAGCTGAACTGAGGGGCTGGATCCATGGGAAACCCCTCGAACTGTATCGGGAAAATTTTGTGGCTGTAAATGTAAAAATGTATATGGCATGACAATGAAATGGAAGGGTTGTGAGGCAACTCATGATTGTACAGAAGGAAACTGATCACCTTTGCACTGTTTGTATTTTTTGACTTGATGCTGTTTTTAACTGTTTGAGAATGTAATTTTTACAGATTTTTATGAATAAAGTATATTATGGAAATAAAAAAAAAATCTGGAAATGGGAACTGTGCTATCCAATTACTAGGCCACTGTGACAAACTAGTTGAATAATTTTTTTTAACGATAATTATGTTGAATACATCTCAATTATATTTTATATATTGTGATTCAGTGTACAGCTCTTCTACATGGACCACACATAAAATCAAATGTTTTCCATGTTCGCTGTGACCAGGGCCTTACAAGTTGGCTCAAACTCACATTGGTTTTCTTTAATGATCTGTTTTGTTAAACATCATAATCAGGCTGGCCTCAAATGCCACAAGACCATTGTTTTCATACTCTCCCTTCTGCTAGCTCCTGCATATATCTGCCTATTCACTGTTCCATTCATATTTTCCTACAACAGTCCCTTCATCTCAGCTTTGGTCTTCCACATGGTCTTTCTTAGCTGGCAACAATTCCATCACAATCCAAGAGTAATAATCCTCAACTTTATAGCACACGCCCTCCCTTGATCCACAGAGGTGCTTTTTATTTCTAATAGGTTACTCTACGTATTAAAATAATGCCAATTCGAAAATCCAGACTAGAGCTTCCTCCAGTTGCCTTTTTTGGATTCATATCTTTTAGTGGCATAGGAAAAATTTCTCTAGAAATCTATCAAAATGTCTCACTTCTAACAGAAATTAACATGTTTGACGGTGTCTCATCTATCTTTAAAAGTTGGAACTTGCAGGGCTGTGGGGAAAGAGTGGGACTAATTGAATATCTCTTTCAAAGAGTCGGCACTGGGTCGATGGGCCTAATGGCCTCCTTCTGACATGTATGATTCTACAAACTTCACAGATCTCACTATTTGAGGTGAAATATCAATCTCCAGTTCCACTGCTTTTTTGTTGTAACTCCATTTAAGGATATCTCTGTCAAGATATCACTGTATTGATAGCTACGGTCTATTTAGGATGCCACCAAAATCTCCCTCCCCAGGATATTTCTCTGCATAGTACTGCCTTGCTGCCTCAACAATAGCCATTTGCATTTATATTGTTCCTTTACAGTAAAAGATAGAAGTAATGATAGAAATAGAAGTAGTTGCCGCCAAGTCAGAAGAGATGGATTAGGAAGAACGACCAAAGGCTTTTTTGAGGGTGGAGTGAGAAGGAGAGGGTCTTAGATAAGGAGTTTGAGTCCGCTGCCACTGGTGATGGGGAAAAGGTGGGAGGGATGCACAGAAAGTGGAGGTCAGGAGCACAAAGTTTAGGATGGAATTTAGTAAAGAAGATCACTCAGCCGGGGGGTGCGGAGGGGAGGCCTCTTTCTAATTCAGTGATCTTTCTTGAAGTGAACATTTCTCATTGAAACATACAACATTCTGAAGGGGCTTGACAGGGTAGACACTGAGGGGTTGCTTCCACTAGCTGGGGAATCTAAAATATGTGGGCACGGCCTCAGGGTTAGGGGTCGATCATTTAGGATTGTGTTGAGGAGAAACTTCTTCACTCAAAGGGTTGTGAATCTTTTGAATTCTCTACCCTAGAGGGTAGTGGATGTTCCTTCATTGAATATATTTAAGTCTGAGTTACAGATTTTTGGTCTATCAGGGAACCAAGGAATATGGGGAGCAGGCGGGAAAGTGGAGTTGAAGCTGAATATCAGTCATGATCGTATTGAATGGCGAAGCAGGCTCAAGGGACTGTATGATCTACTCCTGCTGCTATTTCTTAGGCTCTTACGTAACATCATCATTTCATGCCTTTTTCTTGCTTTGCCTATAAATGGTAGAGTCGTGTCTACCTCTGACTTCTGCAGTCTACAGCAAAAATTCTACTTTGCTGGATGTATTCCTCAGCCTAGGCTATTCTATTCTCATGTTCCGATGCTTTGATGGTGCTTCTTATTTCTTGAGTTTCTAACCCTTTTTGAATTGCTTTGCTGCTCTGAAGAGCTTTTGATTGATCTCATTCATCATCGATTTGAGTCCTTATTAATGGTTAACTTATTGTCATTCATGGACAGTACAGTAATCCTGTCTTCAGTCTTTCATGTGCCATCTTTCTATCAGTTGGTACCATAATGGTTTGATTGCATAATCTGCCCTTTCTGTAATAGCACCATAATCTAATTTTTAGATACAAAATATTTGCCATTTATTTAACTATATCATGTCATTAAAATATTTGAAAGCATTTCATACAGTTATTATTTGAAGTACTTTGGGGGCTAAATTGAATAGCACATGCAAACAGACGTGGGGATCGTGAAGCACAATTAACCCACGCCTATTCAAGGGCTGGGTTTTTCCAGCTTGCCGCCGATCTCGGTACTTAGTGCGGCGGCTCATTTACAAGGAGAGGGTGTTCCGCCTGCCCCCGATGATGTGGAGGGGGTGGGCGCTCCATCCCCGAAGAATGTGTCCGGCACCACCGCGCAGGCGCCGGCACAATTTTGAAAGGGCTTCAAGCCCTTACAAGTAATTTTAATTTTTAAAGGTCTGCAAAAAGTAAAAGTAAAATTTTAATAGCACTTTGAATCCCCTCTCCCACCCCACCAATGAGTAATCAATCGAGAAATTGTCCTCTCCCCCCAAAAAAACTTTATTCTGATCACGAATTTTCCGCCCTGAACTTCATAAACTTTGACTCGGAACCCCTTCCCACCATCCACGCAACCAATGGCAAGTGTTTTCCCTGCTCCCCCTCCCCGCCCTGAAAACTTCACTCCTCCCCCCTCCCCACCAGTGTTCTGCCTCGGATCTCCGAATGGAGATCCAAAGGCGCAGGAGTTCTGGCAACCAGTAGGACTACTGGCATGGGACAGCCCTCGTAGTGAGGTAAGTGATTATGCATTAATTAACATTTATTTAAATGTTTAAATTAAGGTTCCATCACCGAGCGTTGGGGGGGGGGGGGAGGTGCCAACACTAGGTCTCGCCCCCACTGGTAATCTGGAGCAGGGCCTTCCCTGCGTCAAGGCCTGTGGTGGGCCTCTCCCGGAAGTATTCGGAAGTATTTTCCGGGAGCCCCCTCCACGATCACCGATGTCGGGGCGCTGGTAAAATCCAGCCCAATGTAATGCAGGCACCAGGCCAACTTCGTGAGCTTGCTCATTTCCATGATTGCTGCATGCTGTTTGTTGACTGCATGCATCAACAGAGGGCC
This sequence comes from Heterodontus francisci, assembly GCF_036365525.1. Lineage (NCBI taxonomy): Eukaryota > Metazoa > Chordata > Chondrichthyes > Heterodontiformes > Heterodontidae > Heterodontus > Heterodontus francisci. The sequence goes on from NC_090373.1 coordinate 117,665,402, forward strand.
CAAAATCATTACTGGCTAGTACCACTTATAGCTAGCCTGCACCTCTTAAAACGGAGGTACATTGTGGTTGCAGTAGGTGCTGGCAGTTGTGCAGGAAGTAAATCTGACCTGAGAAACAGTGAAGAATGGCACAATATGGGAGAGCGCGATTTCTAAGATATTCAGATGCTACACTGGAGGCCTTGGTGGAGGAGATGGAAAATAGGAGAGCTGTCCTCTCTCTCTTTACAAATCCTTCAAGATTTTGACCCGATTTGTCTTTTTCGTATGTGATCCTACCTGGATTGCATGTCCTCTCTTGGCATTTGGTGTTCGTGAATTGTTTCCCATACCTGGTAATATGATGTAACATCCTCATATTTTGTCTTCACGTTTTTTCCTGTGGCGAGCCTGTTAGTATGCTGGCTTTCCCTGGCCTCTAATGTTCTTGGTTTAGAAGAACTTGTATCTCTGCAGTATTTTGACAGATTTGGTATTGTCAGGAGCTTGTTTCTTGTATTAACTCGTTTAGAAATTATTTGCTAACACTTTTATTAGCTGACTTCTCTGTCTTTGCTGACCTACACTGGCTCCCAGTACTTATTATCTTTGTTTTTAGATCATAAGATAATTACAGATGAGAGGACTATTCGGCCCATCTTCATTCATCTATCTAGAATGACTCTAAAGGTCTTCCCCAATGCAGCATCTAATTTGTTGTTAACTGATTCCTAGGTACACTCCTCCACTACACTATCTGATCCAATTCATGTGTTTGCCATTCTATATGCGAATAAAAAATTCCTGATATAAGTCCTAAATTTGCATTTGCTAGTTTAAAACCTTACTCCTTGTCCCACTGTCGCAATTTAATTTCTAATATTTTCCAGATTTACCTTTTGCATACCATTTACACTTTATATTCCTCGCAACTGATGCCTTTCAGGACTGAAGATCTGAGTTTCTCTACTCCTTCCTCATGACTGAGACCTGAGACTGGGGAATCATCTTTGTGGCTCTTCTCTGCACTGCCTCTTGTGCTTGAATGTCTTCTTTGGTGACCAGAAATGAATGCAGTACCCAAGATTTGATTTAATCGTGACTTCCTTTGACTGTTCTATTGTTTTGGCTGGCTATATATTTCAATATTCTAACGGCTTTGATGGCTGTTCTGCATTTGTTAGTCATTTTGTGTGTTGAGTCCACTAATGCTCCTAGATCTTTTCAACTTCATCCTTAGCTATCTCTCCATGGCTTCAACTAAACCCCAACCCCCCACCCCTGCCCCATTTCCCTATTTCTGTAATCTCCTTCAGCCCTAAAATTCTTGCCAGAAGTCTGCATTCCTCAGGTCTCTTGCGGATCTCCCCTTTCCTGTCTCCCACCATTTCAGCTGCTGAGGCCCTGTCCTCTGGAATTCCTTCCTAAAGCCATCCACTTGCTTCTCCTTTCAGACACTTTATAAAACTCACTTCTTTGGCTAAGCTTTGGTGCACCTCACCTAATATTGCTTCTTTCGCTTGGCATCTATATTTCTGTGAAGCACTTGGAATGGTTTTCTATGTTAATGGCACTATATAAATGCAAATTGTAGATTAGTGTTCGTCTTCCATCTATTTAAATATTCAGCTTTTCCAGTGTTATTTTTAGCTCTGCTGAGTGTGAAAATTTGTAAAGCAAACGTTTGGTTTTGTTTTTTTTCCAAAAGTGTAAATTGCCACTGTACAGCAATAAATGTGAAAAAAGTGACCGTAATTTATCAAATGCCATTTTTCCATTTAAGGGCAGATAGTGTAAAGTTGCATTCCCAATGCAGATCTTTGGAATTAAGGATTCAAGCATAGAGGTGGTGGGCCCATGCAAGATTCTCCATTCTTTAAAATTAATGGATGGAAAATTATGCAGGGTTTGCTGAACTCCCCACCTGAATTCCTGACATACATTCCTGGCTACATGGGGCTCCACGCTGAGAGTGCAGATTCGTAAAATTACCTAACACTATGCATTTATAGTGCAAAATAGCGAGATCTTAGTGTTTTGGAAAACAATCTGGCCATTTTTGATGTAAATCACATACAAATATTAGCACAGAGCAACCTGTAAATACACAGATGGCAAAGTTATTCATCAAATGTGAAAGCAAAGCACAGTTGGAAAAGTTAATTGAAACATTTCTATTTCCTTTGAAATCTGGATGTCCATAATGATTGCCATTTGACATCTGAATGATGGAAACTTAGATTAAGGGCAAATTAGCAAGACCAGATTGTGTAGTCATCAATTGTGGTGGGCCATGAGATACTGTCTCGGTTATCCAGGTCGTATATTTGAAATATAGTAGAAATGATTACAATATAGCCACATGACAGATTATTTTGGCAGTAATGACCTTTCCTTTAGAACATAGAACAGTACAGCACAGTACAGGCCCTTCGGCCCACGATGTTGTGCCGAACCTTTAACCTACTCTAAGATCAAACTAACTACATACCCTTCATTCTACTATCATCCATGTACCTATCCAAGAGTCGCTTAAATGCCCCTAATGTATCTGTTTCTACTACCACCGCTGGCAGCGCATTCCACGCACCCACCACTCTCTGTGGAAAGAACCTACCTCTGACATCTCCCCGAAACCTTCCTCCAATCACCTTAAAATTATGCCCCTTGGTGATGGCCCTTTCCACCCTGGGAAAAAGTCTCTGGCTATCCACTCTATCTATACCTCTCATCATCTTGTACCCCTCTATCAAGTCACCTCTCATCCTTTCTTCTTCTTCAAATAGTTGAAATTTTGTTGTGTGATATTCGTGAGGAATGTATCAGCATTTAGATGTGAACTTCTTTTGGCCCAAATTTTAACAAGTCATTCATTTGGCTAACACCTTGGGCTGCCGCTCTGATACGGTACTGAGGGAGTGCTATAGGTGCTGTCCTTCAGGTGAGACATAGGGCCAGAATTTACTGTAGCCGGCATGTGAATGCCACCTGTCATTCGATAGACTTTCCCTTGCCCATTTAATTTTTGTGCTGTAAGTCGCTGAAATTTAGCGATGGAAACAACTAAGCCCCCTCTACGGGGTATCTGGGACCTATGTGAACCGGTCAAGCAACTGTGTATCTCCCTTAACTAATCCAGTTGAAGAATTCTAATGAGCTGTGCAGTGTCTGAACCAGGAACCATGGCCTCAGTGTCAAATCGGGTACAGAAAGCGAAATACAGAGGGAAGAAAAGTTGGATGAAGATAGAGAGAAAAAAACTAGGTAGAAAATGTTAAAAAAATTTCCAACAACAATTAAAAGCTGAGGGAATTAGACTCCACACTCGTAAAAGTTAATTTTCAGTATCAGAGAGGTTGTTTGGCAGTAATTAACACTTATCACGCCATTAAAAAGGGTATTTGGACTGAAATGGACTAGCCCTAACTTCCGATGGTGCGTTTAATTTGTATCTACTGCACAAAAACAGGAACATCACGCCACATAATGCATTTTAATGGCGAGCCAGACAGCAGGATGCCGTTTTTGTGAGCCATTGGGAGAATGATGCACCTTGGACAGCAACTTACAGATTTTACATTTAACCACACATTTGCCCTGGCCTGAAGTTGCTGTGCGATTTGCGGATTAATAACGGTGAGCACTGTTGGCCTCACTGTTTGTTTTGACGGTAAATTCTGGTCCCTTAATTTGAGCTGTTTTCTGCATATTCCAGGGGTTTGGAGTAAAGATCCCTGACATGATTTGAAGACGAGCAGGAAATTCTTCTGGTGTTCTGCCCAACATTCCTCCCTGAATTTACACCACCAAAAGAACAGATTAACTGGTTATTCATCTCATTGCCATTTGTGGAATCATACAAAGTACAAAATGGCTACTGCATTTGTTTATATAATCACTAGACTTCAGAGTAATTCATTATACATAAAGCTATTTGAAACATTCATGACGGAAGCATCAACAAGCTATATAAATAAACCAACAGGTCTATGGCAGTGTTTATGTTCCACACAATGAATTAAGGTAGGGAATTCTGACTTAATTTATAAAAACCATCCAGCACAGTACAGATACTTGACCCCAGACTCTGATAAAATGAATGATGGGTTTGTTATTGGATTTGCTTCTTTCTGATCACAGTACATATGAGGTTAAAACTCCTTCTTGTAGGCTCCAGAGAATATGCATCCCAGTCTTGCATATATCAACATTAATGTGCATCTGAATGTTCCCATGGAACAAAAGGCTGGTTTAATATGATGATGTCTATTGAGTGAAACATTAGTGACCTCCTGACCAGTAGAATCTTTATTGCAAAGGGCCAAATACGGCAGATGTTGAAAATCTGAAATAAAAATAGAAAATGCTGGAGATGCTACATTCACCAGGTCAGGCAGCATCTGTGGAAAGAGGAATATACAGTTAACATTTCCAGTTGATGGCCTTTCATTAGAACCATTGTTGCAAAACATCATTAACCTTAAACATTAACCTTACCTTCCTCTGCCTGTATTGCTGAGTGTTTCCAGAATCTTTACTATAGTGATCTGCATAAATGTTGATTTCTGGCAATTATAGACTAAGCAAGTGGTTTAGGACAAATTTCATTCAGTCCTTTTGGAGCTTCTTTTGGGGCTATTTACAGAACATTATTGTTGGCACTGTATTTGGTGGTGAAATGCTACTTTGAATTCTGTGAATGCCTGACATGAATGCAGTCATGAATGTCTGAGGGCCATTGTCCTGACCTTTCATACCACGATCATTTAGATGCCCAGGTGCAAAGGTCAAGATAAAAGGGTGCAGACCATTACTTTCGGAATCCACTCTTTTTACTCCACCCTGGTATCTGTCGAGCTTTTGGTGAGGTGGGGTTGGCAGTGCTTATCTGTACCAATAACGCTCTGACAGAGAGACAGGAGAGGGGGGCTGCTGACCTCCAGGCTCGTTCCCTTGTTCAAGCATTTGGTAGGCACTCTGGCCCAGGGCACTCAGAGAAGATGCCAGACAGGATGTCCCACATGGATCATGGGGCAGGCCAAAGATTTAAAGGTTAGCCTCACCATAGCCTTTTTAATCTTCCAGGATTTTAAAATTCAGTCAGGTCCTCCCACCTGCCAGTCCCCAGCAGCAGCCAGAAAGTCCCAATGTTTGGGCCTGAGAGGCCCACATCTCTGCCTCATTTTTTTTTGCCCTTTCGCTGGTGCTTGGCCCAAACAGGATATGGGCATGTACTAGGGTTGCCCCAAGCCATGGAAATGGTTTGAGAAAGCAAACTGAGGTGGTCCTGAGAGCTTAAGAGAATCAACCCACTTTAGGTGCACTGATGCTATTATAGAACTGGGTTGGGTGGCTGGAGGTAGCAGGAAAATTTGTCCTTTGTTTTAATTCCAGTTACTTCACGATTCTTTCAAAGAAAATTGGAATAATATTTTAGCTATATTGCAAAAATAAGTCAGTGAGGTTCAGGCCATCAGGAGTATGAATCTAATCAGACAACTATGAGGTAGCATGCAACCATGTAAAATCTCACGACTGTGTTACTGTATTACACGGGGCACCTTCTGAGGGTTAGTGGAGGAGAAGTACATTTGTTGTTTTATTTGTGAAGAAAATAGTACAGCTATTTTACAGTATTGTAAATGCACTGTTTGTAATGAGATGAAGAGTTTGGTACAGCATATATTCACCCGTGTTCTGAAGGTGAGGAGAGAGCTTGGCAATGTGTGATATAGAACATAAGAACACAAGTAGGAGCAGGAGTATACCAGTCAGCCCTTTGAGCCTGCTCCGCCATTCAATACGATCATGGCTGATGTTCTACTTCAATTCCACCTTCCTGCAGTATCCCCATATCCCTTAATTCCCTTAGTACCAAAAAGCTATGATCTCTGTCTTTAATATATTCAATGAGTGACCATTCACAGCCCCCTGGAGTAGAGAATTCTAAAGGTCCACACCTTTTGAGTGAAGAAATCTCTCCTTATTTCAGTCCTGAATGGCCGACTCCTTGTTCTGAGACTGTGACCCCTAGTTCTAGACTCCCCAGCCAGGGAAAACATCCTCCCAGTATCTATCCTGTAAAGCCCCTTTAGAATTTTAAATGTGAGATCACCTTTCACTCTTCTAAAATCTAGGGAATATATGCCTCGTCTATACAATCACTCCTCATAGGACAATCCCTCCATCCCAGGAATCAGACTAGTGAACCTTTGTTGAACTCCCTCCAAGGCTAGTATATCCTTCCTTAGATAGGAAGACCGAAACTGTACACAGTACTCTAGGTGTGGCATCACCAAGACCCTATACAATTTCAGTAAGACTTTTTCACTCTTATACTCCAATCCTTTTGTAATAAAGGCTAACCTATCATTTTCTTTCCTAATTGTTTTCTGTACTTGCATGTTAACTTTCTGTGATTCATGTACAAAGATACCCAGATCCCACTGAATACCCAGATCCCACTGAATACCCAGATCCCACTGAATACCAACATGTCCCAGTTTCTCACCATTGGAAAACATATTCTGTTTTGCTATTTTTCCTTCCAACATGGATAACTTCACATTTCATCACATTATATTCTGTCTGCCATGTTCTTGCCTACCTCATATATATTCCAGTAAGTTGTACTACAGTGATTAGGGTTCTGTATTTGAGCATTTCTGTATTTGGGGTTGTCATTGTACCCCAGGGTCTCAGAACATTCAGCTAGATATCAGGGAAAGACACAGTCAGGTTCATAGGATACGTGAGGACTGTTTACGGTTTGGCCTGCAACACGGAATCCAACGAAGTAACTAGCATAGAAACCCAAAGGCATTACAGCACAGATATGCGTAGCACTTGTCACAGTTTGTTGCATTACTTAAGTATCTTCATTGAATAATGGTCCATTCAGCATCTTTTAGTTCACTGGTAGCCAATGCAATCTTAACCAATGCCTGGTGAGATGATTAATCTCACACACTGAAGTTACTCTGTAGTTCATGAATGTCACCACCAGAGCTCATGAATGTATCTGTGGGAAAATAGTTGTGTTCATTGTAAATATGTCACTTGACAGCTTTGATTTGCTCCATGAACCAATATGAGCTGAATTTTGCTCTACTCTCCACTGACACAGGTTTACAGAGCCAAGGCTCTAAAGCATCATGTAGAAATGAAACTCTGCTTGATTTCATTGTTCTATATTGATACACTCTGACCAGATCAAGTGGCAATAACAGTGTTGAGCTTCAGTATAAAATTGCTCCTCATAGCTGGAAGGCAGAAGGAGGTACATAATTTATACATTTTAATGTATTACACCTGAATAGCATTTTTTTAAAATAGAGGACCTGCCTTTTCACATTATGCATTTTTAAATTAAAGATTAGAAGTAAGAACTCAAAATTTGCCTATGAGCATTAATTATTAAACCTCATAAAGTTGCTAATTGCTATCTGTGTATCTGCATTAATTACCTTTTGAATTAACACTGCTAAATATACATATCCAACCGTAAACAATAATATTAGATTCACTGATGGCAGTGGATCAAGAAATGTGATCAAAGGATTTCACTTTGGTCATGATCTCGGATGTAATGCTTTCATTTCAGAGAGCTTCCAACTTCTCATTTGTGTGAGCTTTTCAAAAATGTACCAGACCAAACTAAAGAATAATATAGAGCAGTACTGGCTGGAACGGAAGTACTTTGTCACATTATAATGTGAAGCAGGCTGGACCTCAGAATCCATGAGCTATTTTTACCTGTGAGTCTCCATCTTGCTCGGGGCTCTCACATCTTCGGTATTACTGCACATTTGGGATGTTTTAACTTGTTTCAAATGAGGCTGACTGTAAATATACGGTCAATGTGACTATAATAAGAGGTAAATTTCAGTGTGTTACAACAGTTAATTGTTTTTTTGTATCAGGTTTAATTAACACTGTTTTTAATGTTTGATTTAACTGTGTGGGATTTCTGTGCAGTGGCAGGGTTATAATCTATTTCCTACTCGCTGCTCACAATTTTCATCTTTGCTCTCTTGAAGCCACTGCACATGCTGGATAACCTACCATAGGTGCCAGCTAATCTCTGGTCTTTTGCTCAAGTCTGAACTATGGCAATGAGTGTTGGCAGGCTAATGCTTTGAAACTGTGCCCAATCCTGCCCTCCAATGGGGACTTGTAGCAGCAATTCTGTTTTGTGACAAGTACTTTTCTTTTTCAGAGTTATTGAAGATGATTTGGTCGGAAGTCGGTTTTGGGGATCTGATGCCACAATGAAGACATACACACATGGAGTACCAGCTGTATTTTTCATAAATTTGTTCTGCTCCCTATTGGCACAGACTGTAAATGAAAAATCTGGTGGTAGCATCCACTTTATGAATGGGAATTATGATGGTCATCCCATGCTGTACTTCAGTAAAGGAGATGTGGAGGATTTGCGACTCAAGGCGAGAAGTACTCACCGGCACATTGCAAACAGGATTCGGGACGCAGGACAGATCATGCTATCGAGTCCAAGGGAGTACCTGCCTCCCTGGGATCCTAAACGTTTTAGTGCCCGCTGGAATGAAATCTATGGCAACAACCTGGGGGTGCTGGCTATGTTTTGTGTACTGTTTCCTGAAAGAACAGATGCTGTGGAGTTTGCCATGGACTACATGGAGCGGATGGCATCTCAGCCTAGTTGGTACATTTTTGTCTTGTTTTTCTAAAGCACATATTTCTGCCTTTAGGGAGCTGTTTAATATTTATCTGTAAAAGCACAAATACAAATATAAAATGCAGCTTAATTTGCTGTGACAGTGCACATGCAGAATTTTATTCCCTGCATGATATAATTAAAAAAAACAGCATTGTCAAAATGGGGCAATAGTTTTGAGTTGACAGCAGTTGATATTTTTGTTCACACATTTAAGGTTTTCTTTAGTAATTCAGGATTACCACAGGTCATTCAATAGCTGGGTAGGTAGGCAGATGAATTCGGCCTCATAATGATAATATTTTTGATTTGCATAGGTTTGCCAAACTTCCAGGATTATTTTGGAGTCTCCAGGAATTAAAAATAAATCCAGTTCACTGCTGCAAACCACCTGGGAGAAAAATCATAGAGGCATTAAAAAAGTGATGTTTTCCCTTTCATTTGCTTTGAACAAAGTACAGTACAGCACAGGAACAGGCCATTCGGCCCTCCAAGCCTGCGCCGATCTTGCTGCCTGCCTAAACTAAAACCTGCTGCACTTCTGGGGACCGTATCCCTCTATTCCCATCCTATTCATGTATTTGTCAAGATGCCTCTTAAACGTCACTATGGTACCTGCTTCCACCACCTCCCCCGGCAACAAGTTCCAGGCACTCACCACCCTCTGTGTAAAGAACTTGCCTCGCACATCCCCTCTAAACTTTGCCCCTCGCACCTTAAACCTATGTCCCCTAGTAACTGACTCTTCCACCCTGGGAAAAAGCTTCTGACTATCCACTCTGTCCATGCCGCTCATAACTTTGTAAACCTCTATCATGTCGCCCCTCCACCTCCGTCGTTCCACTTTTGCATATTAGTTATAAAGATTTTTGAGATGAGAAAAGAAGTTGTTTGACTGACAAGCAAAGATTCAGCCAATCGAGTAATGAAGTGTCAGTTCTCTTTACAATCGATGTGGGATGTCTGTGTGTCATGAGGAGGGACATGTTGTGTGATTAATGGCTGGAGGTGGGAAATCATGTGCTCCAGGAAAATGTCCAACCAGAGCTGGATACCAGGATCACAGAATCACAGAACTGTTACAGCACAGAAGGAGGCCATTCGGCCCATCATGTCCGCACTGGCTCTCTGAAAGAGCAGCTCCCTCCGTTCCATTCCCCTGCCTTCTCCCCTTAACCCTGCACATTCTTCCTTTTCATATAACTGTCTAATTCCCTTTTGAATGCTTCAATTGAACCTGCCTCCACCATGTTCTCAGGCAGAGTATTCCAGACTTTAACCACTCGCTGTGTGAAAAAGTTTTTCCTCATGTCACTCTTGCTTCTCTTACCAAATACTTTAAATCTGTGCCCTCTTGTTCTCGATCCTTTCACGAGTGGGAACAGTTTCTCTCTATCTACTCTGTCCAGACCCCTCATGATTTTGACTGCCTCTATCAAATTGCCTCTCAGCCTTCTCTTCAAAGAAAACAGTCCTAACCTCTCCAATCTATCTTCATAATTGAAATTCCTCATCCCTGGAACTATTCTCATGAATCTTTTTTGTACTCTCTGCAATGCCCTCACGTCTTTCCTCAAGTGTGGCACTGAGCTGAGGCTGAACTCGTGTCTTATACAAGTTCAACATAACTTCCTTGCTCTTGCACTCTATACCCCTATTAATAAAGCCCAGGATACTGTATGCTTTATTAACTGCTCTCTCAACCTGTCCTGCCACCTTCAATGACTTATGCACGGATACACCCAGGTCCCTCTGCTCCTGCACCCCCTTACCTACGTTTTAAATAGTACCAACTTTGTTATCCACTTGAACAGGCAGACAGGGCCATGCTTGTATACTACATATGAAAAACGGCACCTCTAACAATGTAGTACTCCCCAGATATTGCACCGAGTATTAAGCTAGATTACGTGTTCAGATATTTGAAGTGGGGCTTGAACTCATGGCCTCCTGGTTCAGAAGTAAGAGTGCTATCTCTGACTCAAGCTGCTAGTTTTATTATTGATGGCAGTCATGACTTCAGCTTCAGTGTGGCATAATAACTCAGTTCTCTGGGTTTGCCAAGACCCACTTGAAGAGAGAAAGGAGAATTTGGAGTATCCCAGTTGCTGGCTGCTGTGTTATTTTTAGTCATTGCTGACTTTTGCCATTCCTCCAAGCAAGGTATGCTATGGATTAAAAACAAAGCCATAAAACAATTTGTACCCCCAACATTCAGAAGCACTTTGATAAATTAGGGTTTTGTTCAAGTTGAGCTTTAAATATTTGTGATATTTTTATGGGAGCAGAATCATGTTTTCATTGAGATTTTATTGGCTACTATAATTGAGCAATTAATGGACTGGAATACAATATATTAAATGTTGAATAAAAGTAAATCTGAAATACTACCTCAGGTTAAATCTTGAAAGTAGGGCAAAGGGAATGGCATAAGATTATTGCAAGATAAATTTTAAGATGTTCTTGTGGAATAGACTTCCAGAAAGGGTAATGGAGACAAAACCATAGAGTCATTCAAGAAGCAGTTGGATGCTATGTTAGGGGAGTTTTCAACTTGCTCTAGTTTGAGATATGATGGGCCAAATGGTTCTTCCCATCTTCAAGCTTATTTGAAAGTATCTAGTGTCTGAGTGTGGTACTGTCAGTTTAGACCAGTTGGCCTATACCATTGCAGTTCAATTAGTAATCTGTGTTAAATTATTGATAGTTTCATGTTATAAACTAAATGCAAAACTAGGAATTAGGATGACACTCCCTAGCGCATTTCATTCAAGGTCTGTGCTTTCATTGAATCAAGTCTGAATTTAAGATGAACCTAGTTTATATAAATGAAATAACTCATTCCGAGTCTTTGCAACAAGCAGTCCTCTTCCTTTGTTTCATTACTTAGACTTAAGTGTATCTGAGTTGTAAATGACAGATATTGAAAATGTTACAGGTGGATAAAGACGTATTCACTACAAATGTAAAGGATTTTAACAATCAGTATACATCTTTGAGAGTATCCATGTTTCTGATCAGTTTCTTCATTATAGAAACAAGTACAATGTTATCACTCTTGTTGAGCAGCCAATGACCTTATATTGGGACATCAGTGTTTCCTGTGCAACCTGTATAGACAGTTCAGCACACCATCCTTATATTTAAGAATATGGTAGGTGACTGGCAATTGGGTGCCGGAATTGGAGGTGCTGGTTCGCATTGTGTGTTGCCATGCTTTTTTCCCCTCATTTTGGTGAAGTGAAGCAAATAAAAAGCTGACCTGATCTAGTGTGCGAACCTTTTCCTCACAGGTAGAGAGAACAGGACAAAATATGTACACAAGAAATTGTAACATTCTGAGAGAGATATTTCTCTTCCCATTTCATCAAATGATGATTGATTGCCAAGTTTAGCCTCAATAACAGTAGAGTGAAACTGTTCATACATAGGAGCTAAATGCAATAAATATTTTACTTCAGTGAACTTCTAAACGGAGCTTACCACAAAGATACAGTCATGTGACTCATTTCTTGTTTCACTTTCTATTCTGTGCTGTAGGTGCACCTTTACATTCCTTTAATAACTCATAGGAACATATAAATTAGAAACAGGAGTAGGCTATTCGGCCCCTTCATGCCTGCTTCACCATTTAATAAGATCATGGCTGATCAGATTGTGGCCTCAACACTACTTTCCCGTCACCCCCAATTCCCTTTGACTCCCTTCTTAGCCAAGAATTTATCTACCTCTGCTTTATAAATATTCAATGACCCTGCCTCTACCGCTCTCTGAGGAAGAGAGTTCTAAAGACTCATAACGCTCTGAGAGAAAAAAGTTCTACTCATCTTTGTCTTAAATGTGCGACTCCTTTTATTTTTAAACGGTGCCCCCTAGTTCTATTCTCTCATACAAGAGGAAACATTCTTTCAGCATCCACTCTGTCAAGTCCCCTCAAGATCTTATCTGTTTCAATAAGATTACCTCTCATTCTTCTAAACTCCAATGGATATAGACGCAACCTGTCTAACCTTTCCTCATAAGATAACCCCCCCCATCCCGGGTATCAGTCAAGTGAACCTTCTCTGCACTGCCTCTAACGCATTTATATCCTTTCTTCAGTAAGGAGACCAAAACACCAGATGTGGTCTCACCGACTCCCTGTACAACTGTAGCAAACATCCCTACTTTTATATTCCATTCCCCTTGCAATAAACTACAACATTCCATTTGCCTCTCTAATTATTTGCTATATCTGCATACCAACCTTTTGTGATTTATGTACCAGGACACCCAGATCCCTCTGTACCTCAGAGTTATGCAATCTCTCCCCATTTTAATAATATGCTGCTTTACTATTCTTCCTGCCAAATATTTTTCACATTTTCCCACATTATACTCCATTTGCCAAATTTTTGCGCACTTACTTTATCTATATTCCTTTGCAAGCTCCTTCTGTCCTCTTCACAACTTACTCTCCTACCTATCTTTGTGTCATCAGCAAATTTAGCAACCATACCTTTGGTCCCTTCATCCAAGTCATTGATATAAACTGTAAATAGTTTAGGCCCCAGCACTGATCCTTGTGGCACTCCACTAGTTACAGTTTTCCAACCCAAAAAAGACCCATTTATCCCTACTCTCTGTTTCCTGTTAGCCAACCAGTCCTTTTATCCATTCTAATATGTCACCCCCTACACCATGAGCTCCTATTTTGTCTAGTAACCTTTGATTTGGCACCTTGTTAAACGCTTTCTGGAAATCCAAGTACACCACATCCGCAGGTTCCCCTTTATCTATGTTGTTTGTTACTTTGCCAAAGCACTGCAATAAATTAGTCAAACATGATTTCCCTTTCATAAAACCATGATGACTCTGCCTGATTACACTGAGATTTTCTAAGTGCTCCATTACAACCTCCTTAACAATAGAATCCAGCATTTTCCCTGTGGCAGATGTTAAGCAAACTGGCCTGTAGTTTCCTGCATTCTGTCTCCCACCTTTCTTGAATAGAGGAGTCACGCTATTTTCCAATCAGATGGGACTTTTCCACAATCTAGAGAATTTTGAAAAATTAAAATCAATGCATCTGCTATCTCAGCAGCCACTTCTTTTAAGACCCTGGGATGAAGTCCATCAGGTCCTGGGGACTTGACAGCTTTTAGTTTTAATAATTTTTTCAGTGCCCTTTCCCTGGTGATTGTAATTGTTTAAAGTTTCTCTCTCCCTTTCACCTCCTGCTCTACAATTATGTCTCGGATGTTATTGTATCCTCTACGGTGAAGACAGATGCAAGATATCTGTTCAATTCATCCGCCATCTCCTTATTTTCCATGATTAATTCCTCAGACTCACTCGCTAGAAGACCAGTGCTCACTTTACTTACCCTTTTCCTTTTTAAATACCTGTAGAAACTCTTACTATCTGTTTTTATATTTCCAGCTAGCTTTCTCTTGTACTTGAATTTCTCCCTCCTTATTAACCTTTTTGTCATTCTTTGCTGTTCTTTATACTCTGCCCAATCTTCTGACCTACCACTCATCTTTACGCAATTATATGCTTTTTCGTTTAATTTGATACTATCTTTAACTTCCTTAGCCACAAATGGAGTGTCCTTCCTTTAGAGTCTTTCTTTCTCACTGGAATGTATTGTTTCTGAGTATTCTGAAATATCTCCTTAAATGTCTGCCACTGCATCGCTACAGACCTATCCCTTAACCTAATTTGCCAATTTACTTTGGCCAGCTCTGCTTTCATGCCCTGATAAATGCCCTTATTCAAGTTTAAAACACTAGTCTTAGATTCACCCATCTCTCCCTCAAACATGAAATTCAATCATATTATGATCACTGTTACCTAAGGGCTCCTTCACTATGCGGTTATTCCTCAACTAATGAAGGCTGTGACTAATTGAACCATATAGACTAGAAAAGTGCCAGGTTTGATCAATATTTTGTAGTATGCGTGCTGCAACTGACCTCAGCACTCCTGGGACAGCCGTGGAATGACCAAGGTTCCTGGTTTACATTGCTATCCAACAATTCTTTTAGAAGTATGCATGAGTGGGTATTGGGTTTGAGCATGACTGTAATGTTCCATAACAACAACAACTTATATTTATATAGTCCATTTAATGCAATAAAAAGGCCCAAGGTGCTTCACAGAAGCGTTGTAGGGCAAAATTAGAAACTGAGCCACATAAGGTGATATTAGGGCAAATGGTCGGAGAGGTAGGTTTTAAGAAGCACTTTCAAAGTAAAAAAGAGAGGTAGAGAGTCTGTGAGTTTTAGAGAGGGAATTCCAGAGCTTGCGACCTAGGCAGCTGAAGGCATGACCACCAATAGTGGAGCAATTAAGATAGGGGTTGCTCAAGAGGCCAGAAGTAGATAAGCGCAGATATCTCGGAGGGTTGTGGGGCTGGAGGAGATTACAGAGGTAGGGAGGGATGAGGCCATGAAGGAATTTGAAAACAAGGATGAAAATTTTAAAATCAAGGCATTGCTTGATCGGGAGCCAGAGTAGGTCAGTGAGCACAGGGGTGATAGGGGAAAGGCACTTGGTGTGAATAAGGACATAGACAGTAGAGTTTTGGATGATCTCCAATTTGCATAAGGTAGGAGGGTGGGAGGCCAGCCAGGAGTGCATTGGAATAATCAAGTGTAGAGGTAACAAAGGCATGAATGAGGGTTTCAGCAGCAGGTGAGCTGAGGTGGCAAAGTCAGGAGATGTTACGGAGGTGGAAATAGGTGGTCTTAGTGATGGTGTGAATGTGTGGTCAAAATCTCATCTTAGGGTCAAATGTGACACCAAGGTTGCGCACAGACTGGTTTAATCTCAAGGCAGTTGCCAGGGAGAGGGATAGAGTTGGTAGGTAGGGAACGGAGTTTGGAGCAAGGACCGAAAACAATGGTTTCAGTCTTCCTAATATTGAGTCGGAGGAAATTTCTGCTCATTCAGTACTGGATGTCAGATAAACAGTCTGACAATTTAGTAGTAGTGGAGTAGTTGAGAGAGTTGGTGGTGAGGTAGAGCTGGGTGTCGTCAGTTTATACGTAAAAACTAACGCTATGCTTTTGGATGACATTGCCGAGCAGTAGCATGTAACTGGAAATGGGAGAGCGTCAAGGATAGATTCTTTGGGGACACCAGATGTAACTGCACAAGCAGGAAAAGAATACATTGCAAGTGATACTCTGGCTACAATTCGATAAATAAGGATGGAATCAGCAAGTGCAGACCCACCAAGCTAGACGACATTGGAGGAGGATGATATGATCAATCGTATCAAAGACTGCAGGGAAGGTCGAGAAGGACAAGGAGGGATAAAGATAAAGGATGTCACTTGTAACTTGTATTGTCAAATAGTTGACAGCTTTCTTTGTTCAGATTCACATATTAAGAAGGTGGCCAAGACCTATGGAACAGTGACCCAGTGATGTGTCAAAAGCTTCAAGGGAGGGGGGACAAATTTGGAAATAAAACAATTTTCAGTAAATGATCTGTTTACATTATTTAAAAGATGCAGCGTTTTCACAAAAAAAAATGGTTGGCAGTTGTTCTTCATTATTTCCAAGCTCACAGCACAAAAATGATATAAATTACATTGAAGGACATCATTGCATGACTTATTCATGACATCTTTTGACAAATGCGATGCGCAGCTGTTCTACTCATCGTTGGCCCCAATTCAAAATAAATGTAATTTTTCCAGGAAGCCTTTCAAAACTGATTTGAACTTTTCTTTCTTGCAATGCAAAAGAGGAGCTAATTAGAACAGAGAAAATTAAATTGTGAGTTAAGACAGCCCTTATGTTTTCCAGACACTGTATGATAGCAGAATAAATTTGATCCAGTTGTAAGACAAAGCAGATATTAAGGCATTTTTCATGTAATTCAGAACCCAGTACTTTGGTTGCCACTGTAAAAGCAGATTAAATTCCTTTCAGATTGTCTGAAACATTTCTTGGTGTTTATCTTTAGTAAAATCAATGAAACACTTTGTCTAGGTTCATTCTGTAATATTGCACTGGTGTACATCAGCAGATATTCTTAAAGGCAAATGTAACTGTGCCCATGATTCTGCAACCGCTGACATGAGTCCCAAATGGTGTATTGTATCCCTGATGCCAGGGTAAAGGATAGCACTGTGCGGGTGCGGAACATTTTGAGGTGAGGGAAGGGGAACAGCTATAAATCGGGCTCCATGTGATAACCAATGACATAGGAAGGAAAAGGGGTGAGGCCCTGCTGTCAGAGTTTCAGGATCTAGGATCTTTAAAGGTAGTAAACTCTGATTACTCCCAGTACCACGCACAAGTGAGTGTAAGAATGATTGAATAAAATAGTGCAGGATGGAGGGCGTCACATTCCTATAACATTGGGACCAGCTCTGGGGCAGGAGGGTGCTGTTCAGGGTTCATAGGTTGCACCTCAACAGAACTGGAATCAATGTCTATGTTGGAAGGTTAACGAGTCCAGTGGATGAGGGTTTAAACAAATTTGGCAGTCGATAGCAGAATGAAACATTAGAGAGGATGCACACGGTGCATTGAGAATTTAGATAGGCAAGTAGTACTGGAGTAATGAATAGTTTGGGAATAGGAGAGATCAGATGGAGAGCAAATGCGAAGCAGTTTTAAATGGGTTTGCACTCCATGTATGTAAATGCATGGAGAAGGTAAATAAGGTAGGTAAGTTGCAGGCATAAGCAGCCACATGGAACTCTGATATAGTGGCAATAACAGAGTTCTGGCTGAAAGACAGGGAGGATTGGGAACTTCATATTCCTGGCTACAAGGTATTCAGGAAAGTTGAAGATGGATAAAAAGGTGGGATAGCAACATGGATAATATAGTTGAGGGGCCAAAGGCAATGTCTGTTTGGCTTGAATTAAGGAACAATTCTTTTCTTTTTTTTTCTTTTTGGGCCTCCTTATCTCGAGAGACAATGGATACGCGCCTGGAGGTGGTCAGTGGTTTGTGAAGCAGCGCCTGGAGTGGCTATAAAGGCCAATTCTGGAGTGACAGGCTCTTCCACAGGTGCTGCAGAGAAATTTGTTTGTCGGGGCTGTTGCACAGTTGGCTCTCCCCTTGCGCCTCTGTCTTTTTTCCTGCCAACTACTAAGTCTCTTCGACTCGCCACAATTTCGCCCTGTCTTTATGGCTGCCCGCCAGCTCTGGCGAATGCTGGCAACTGACTCCCACGACTTGTGATCAATGTCACACGATTTCATGTCACGTTTGCAGACGTCTCTATAGCGGAGACATGGACGGCCGGTGGGTCTGATACCAGTGGCGAGCTCGCTGTACAATGTGTCTTTGGGGATCCTGCCATCTTCCATGCGGCTCACATGGCCAAGCCATCTCAAGCGCCGCTGACTCAGTAGTGTGTATAAGCTGGGGGTGTTGGCCGCTTCAAGGACTTCTGTGTTGGAGATATAGTCCTGCCACCTGATGCCAAGTATTCTCCGAAGGCAGCGAAGATGGAATGAATTGAAGGAAGGAACAATAGAGGAACTATTAAGCTGCTGGGTGTATGATATAGAAAACCAAATAGTGGGAAGAAGATAGAAGTGCAAATTTTCAGGCAAATTACATAAAGATACACGAACCTTTGGCGCAGTGGTTAGCACCGCAGCCTCACAGCTCCAGGGACCCGGGTTCGATTCCGGGTACTGCCTGTGTGGAGTTTGCAAGTTCTCCCTGTGTCTGCGTGGGTTTTCTCCGGGTGCTCCAGTTTCCTCCCACAAGCCGAAAGACTTGCAGGTTGATAGGTAAATTGGCCATTATAAATTGTCACTAGTATAGGTAGGTGGTAGGGAAATATAGGGACAGGTGGGGATGTTTGGTAGGAATATGGGATTAGTGTAGGATTAGTATAAATGGGTGGTTGATGTTCGGCACAGACTCGGTGGGCCGAAGGGCCTGTTTCAGTGCTGTATCTCTAATCTAATCTATAGAGTAGTGATAATGGGAAACTTCAACTTCCTAACATCGAGTTGGAACAGTAATAATTACTTATCTCAGCTCTTGGGCTGACTCACCAATTGTTGGATATCCGGTCCCTATCCTTTTTAACAATTTTAACAATTCAGACAACCAGAGACAGTAATATGTTTGATAATTCACTTCATTTATTTCCGACAAATCAGTAATCTAAAAATACCCTAACAAACCATACAGAAAAGTGTGTGTTTGTCCTGTGTCCAAAACTTACTGTGTAAAATTTAATGAAAAATTGTGATGATGGCTTCTCCAAGTCTCCCAGGGTTTCTTTCTTTCCTTTTCTCAACTAAGTAAAACGTGGCCCCTGTCTTAATGCCATTTTGGTTTATGGTTCTCTTCCCGCCAACCCTTACCTCATATTTTACAACTATTTGTTTCAAATAGTTTACCAAATGGAGATAAGAAGCCTTAGTCATACCCTTTTAACACTGGAGCATTATTTATTTACTTCCCCTCTCCCCACCAACCCATCCTTTGATGTAAACAATCCTCTGATCTATGGACTCATGAGACCCCCTACTATGATAAAAGCCAGTGCTTCAGAAGCTTCTCTTATCAGCAGTTTTGAGATGGGCTTTTGAAAATGGGATTTAAACAAATCCATTCCATATTATAGTTTTGTCTCTATTAAAACAAAAGCAATGTAAAACATATTGATATTCTTACAAGGGAAAGGAATAGGGGAGTAGGGTTAATTACATAGTTCTATCAAAGAGCTGGCACAGTCACAATGAATGGGCTGAATGGACATCTTTTGTGCTGAATCATTCTCGGATTCTATAATGGTATTTACAGAATACCCCTATATGTTTAGGTGTTCTTAAAACCTTTTAGAATATTCTGCTCAGCAGCTTCTAACAATTTTGGGTCTGCTGCAGATGCCTTCTTGGGTGAATTGGCATCAGTTACTCCAATAAGCATATTTAACCTTCCAGAGTTGATGTGCACTGTATCTACTTATAACCCAACAGATGTAACAATGTATACCTCTTGGCATATGAATTGGATATTGTGTCTTTCACATATGCCCTTATGCGTGCTTATTAAATCTTGCAGTAATTGGACTGTTTAAAGGTGAGTGAGATGAGACCAGAAAGAGTCATTCAAGAGTTTTATTTCTCAGACAGGGAGTGAACATACAGAGCAGCAGTTATTATCAAACTCACTCTTTCAAACAGTGTAAAATATAGCAAAAAACATAGCAAATTTTATAACACAGCAGGAGGCCATTGAGCCCATCATGTCCATACCAACCGAAAAAAGTTATTCAGTCTAATACCACATTCCAGCTCTGATCCGTAGCCCTGTAGGTTACAGCGCCTCAAGTGCATATCCAAGTTTTGTTTTAAATGCAATGAGGGGTTCTGCCTCTACCACCCTTTTCGGCAGTGAATTCCAGACCCCCACCACCCTCTGGTTGAAAAAACTACTCAACCCCCCTCGAATCATTTTACCAATTACCTTAAATCTATACCCCCTTGATTATTGACCACCCTGCTAATGGAAATAGGTCCTTCCTATCAACTCTATCTAGGTCCCTCATAATTTTATACACCTCAATTAAATCTCCCCTCAGCCTCCTCTGTTCCAGAAAATAATCCCAGCCTATCTAATTTTTTCTCATAGCTAAAATTCTTCTTTCCTGGCAACATTCTCATAAAACTCCTTTGTACTCTCTCCAGAGCGAATGTGTTCTTGCTATAATGTGGTGACCAGAACTGATTGCAGTACTCCAGCTGTGGCCTAACTAGTGTTCTATGCAGTTCTAATATAACGTCCCCGCTCTTATATTCTGTACCTCAGCCAATAAAGGAAAATATCCATATACCTTCTTAACCAGCTTATTTACCTGTCCTCCTATGTTCAGGGACCTGTGGACATGCACTTCAAGCTCCCTCTGTAACTTGTTTTCATATAATAATACAAATTAATGATTGTGCTACATGTCCCCATATTAGTGAATTGTGTTGCTTGACTTAAACAAAATAACTTCCATCTCCCCTGACTGTCAACGTGTGTTTCTGTCCCTATTTTAAGTCCCTCTGCTCACAATCGGAGGGGAGGACCTATCCCTGATAACCCCAGCCAGGCACCAAAATCAGGCACTTCCCAATGCATGGGGTATGAGGTATTTATTGCATATAGAGACAGGCTGACAAATTGCTAAGTATTTGCAGTCTTTGAGGGAACAACTTCAATAACGAGCTAGTGTATTAGCATTTTAACCACCTTTCATAGTGCTTCATTAAAGTTGAGTGAAATCCCACAGTTAAGTACAACTTTTTTCCAAATCCTTTCTGTGGAGAAATAGGCAGAAATCTCAATGTGACAATGCTGTTCATTCCATTCAGTAAGGGGTGTAGAGGAGCCAATATGCTGGGTTGATATCAGCTAGGAGGGTTCCAACTGAGCATGTTTGCTCCATAATATTTTTGGAAACTGATCACAGGTGCTATGTTTCCTTGTGGTCTCTCTTTAATTATTTGCAGCTTTGATAAATACTCAACACAAATGAGAGAAGAGATTTCTGATGACACCAGTGCTAACCTCATCCATGTACATCTGCCCACTTTTCCACTGAAGAAACTTGTTGGCATATGGGACTCCATCACCTAACCCAGTGATACGTGTCAACACCTCATCACAAGAGAAAGTTGACCAGAGAAACAAAAGAAAGAACTTATGCTTATGCTTTTTACAACCTCAGAATGTCTCAAAATGCTTTACAGCCAATTAATTACTTCTGAATTGACTTTTTATGTGGAAAGATGGATCATGGCTGAGGTTATGAACTTTGACTCAGTAGAAAGCAAAAGAACTGTGGAGTAGTGAGGGAAGAACTGTGGACTGGTGAGGGAAGCACACTATGTTTGTGACAACAACTGGCCCCAGCCAAACCAATTGCGCTAAGGCAGCTATGACTAAGACAAGTAAGTTGCTTAGTTTTCAATGCAAATCCACTGTACATGAAAAATGATCCTCTAGTTGCTAGCCAAGTAAATATTTAAAGTTGGATGTTCGTAGACCTATAGTAGATTAAGGAATTCTGTACAAATGAGGGATACTTAAGCCTGTGCCATAAGCTGTGCCATGTTCAAAATGTTAATAAGGTGAGCAAACAGAACGCAAGTTATGACCCTTGGAGGCCTAACCCAGCCTCATCAGGCAAAAGTTACTGTAGTGAATAGGCTGGTCAAAGTTATTGTAAGGAGCCATGAGAATCCTGGATGCTTGACGATTTGTGCACTATCAATGTAGGTAGAAGAATACGGTAGGTAGGCATACCTGATACATAGGGTGAGTAGCTGGTACTCAGGAGCTTGTATCCCCAGTAGATTATGTTAGAGAATTTATTAAAAATGTAATCTGAGGGAACGAAAAGACATACATGTATTCTAGGAGAAGCACCTTTTAGAGGATCTGTTGATGGATTCTGCATTGGACTGAATCAACCAGCATCAGTTAGTCAGTGGTGATAAAATTTCTTGGTTTTAGGTGTTAGCCTTGGCTCAGTCTGAAAGAGCAACTAAAAGGGAAACTCTTGGCCCTGAATCCAAAGATTGTGGGTTCAAGCCTCACTCCAGACACTTAAGCACATAATCTGGGTTGACACCTCAGTACACTACTGAGGGAATGCTGCACTGTTGGAGGTGTCCTTTGGATGAGGAATTAAACTGTGCCCTCTGATGGATGCAATAGATCCCATGGTACTATTCAAAGAAAAATTGGGAAGTTTTCCCAGTGTTCTGATCATTATCTCATTTTCTGATTGTGAGAGCTTGCGGTGTGCAAATTGGCTGCTGTGTTTCCTACAATACAACAGGACCAAGCCATGAAAGGTGCTATATAAATAAATGTTTATTCTTGTACAAGCTAGCTCTTCTTTTACCACCAATTTAGCCATTGAGTCATTGATTTTCTTCAGTTACTATTAGAGAGAAGTGCACTGACAGTGGAAAGCATTACACAATGCTCCCTGAATATGCCATTTGAGTGTGCATTTAGCTCTGTCTTGCTTGTCTTCATTAATTGATATGAGGCAAAAACAATACTGATGTTATCTAATCCAGCACCTATTGGACCAGTGAAAGCTGTTACTAGAATTATAGCTCCTGTATTATGAATAGTGATATCACATACACAGTGGAAGCTGTGGCTACCCTCTGTTCATAGCAGTCTCTTGCTGGAGAGGGAAAGACAAAATAATATGTCAGACTAGGAAGCACTAGAATCGTTACTGTGGATATGTACATGATGAATGTTTGCTTTGTGCAGGGACACTCAGAAAAATAGACCCTCCTTTAATGTGGGATTACACTAGATGGGAAGGAAGGCAGGAGATAGCGATCCTATGCTAGAATCCTGCTAAACACATGAGTGATGGGAGTGGTTGGGGGGGGTGGCATGGGTGCGGTGATGGTGGGCGGATGTTCGAAGAGTCAACACTTTTGAAAAATACTTCTCTAGGCAGAATTGTGAACCTTCACTACAGTATTCTGTGCAGCCTTTTTTCAGACATACTTCAGAATATTCAAGTGCAACTGTATCAATCCTTGTTATCCTGGGATAAACATGGAGATCTGATTTGAACACTTTCAACTTGTGATGCCACTATGACAGAAGATTGATAACTAGCCATATTTCTAATTGTTGTAGCAATCAGTAGGCCAACTCTATTTACATCAATGGCAGGTAAAATCAGTCTGCACCAATAGTGTGAAACAGACTCATAGTGCATCAACAGCCAATTCTGCACTAATGATGTTGACAAATTTGACTCCCATGCTCTTTCGTTTCAGTGTAAATTTATTATGAAAACATATTTATGGCATAATGCCATAATAGTGCAGCCTCTGGTACAATACACTCAATTCATGGTTCCTTCACTAATAGAGAAACCAAATAAAATTATTTGTTCCTTTGCAGCTTTTTGTATGTTACCCAAGACAGTGTTATAGAGATACTGTTCTGCACATTTAAAGCTGCTGTAATAATGGAGTTATAATTTTAGTGTGCAGTCTGTTAGAGACTATTCTCACACTCAAATTCTACAATATCAATCAATGTGTATGCTCATCCATGCCAAACTGTGGTGAAGAGAACATGTTAGAAAGGGTTTTTACCTTTCTAACATTTCTAATTTTTCTAGCATGTTCTCTTCCACCATTCTGGCATGGATGTGCATATATATTGGATGATATAATAGAGTTTGGGTAAGATAATATTCTCTACCATAATTCCAAGTGATGTGGAAAACACAGTCAAAGTGACATGATTTTGCAGTTTTTAATTTCTACAATTCTACCCGGAAATAAATTAATTTGGAAAAAATTATACATTTTCTTGACCTTTTCCCTCTTCCCAATTTTTCCTCCTGATTAATCCTGTAAAACAATGACTCAGGTTACAGCAAGGCTCTTTTAGGCAGTGGATGGGACAAACCTGAAAGATTTGGAGAATCTTCTTGTATGTTTGGAATCACCCTGAATTGGCACATTGCAGACAAGACATTCCAAAGCTTATTTTTGACTGAACTGTTAAGGACAATAGCTAACAATGCCAATTTTAGATATTAAAAGGGTCAAGCAGTTTTTAAGTGATGGGCATTTTTATATTTCAATGTACTAATTACATTCTTCCTCTCCAAAGGCTGGTGAAAGATGCTCCGTGGGATGAGGTTCCTCTGGCTCACTCATTAGTGAGTTTTGCCACTGCATATGACTTCCTGTATGACCAACTAAACAGAACTCAACAGGAAAGGTATCTGGAGGTCATCACTGATGCCTCTCGATATATGTATGAAAAGTCTTACAGCCGCGGATGGGGATTTCAGTATCTGCACAACCATCAACCTACCAACTGTGTGGCCTTGTTGACTGGAAGCCTCATTCTCATGAATCAAGGTATGTAATTCTGGTGATTACAAGTGTGTAATGGTTGCAGAAAAGTTATAAAGGCTCTTCATGAAGTTAGTGGATGTAAAAGCCAGGAGAGACGTAAAAAGCTGGAAAAGAGCCATCCAGCCTAATCCCACTTTCCAGCTCTAGGTCCTTAGCCCTGTAGGTTACCGCTCTTCAGGTGCATATCCAAGCACTTTTTAAATGCAGTGAGGGTTTCTGCCTCTACCTCTTTCAGGCAGTGAGGTCCACCCTCTGGAAAAATGTCTCCTCAACTTTCCTCTAATCCTTCTACCAATTACAGTAAATCTATGCCTCCTGAATATTGATCCTTCTGCTAAGGGAAATAGGTTCTTCCTGTCCACTCTGTCTAGGCCCCTTTGACATACGTCAATTAAATCTCCCCAGAGCTTCATCTACTCCAAAGAAAACAACCCCAGCCTATTTAATCTTCCCTCAAAACTAAAATTCTCTATTCCTGAAAACATCCTTCGTAAATTTCCTCTGTACCCTTGTATGATCACACCCTTCCTATAATATAGTGACCAGAACTGAATGCAGTACTCTAACTTAGGCTTAACTAGTGTTTTATACAGTTCCAGTATAACCTCCCTGTTCTTACATTCTATGCCTTGGCTAGCAAAGGAAAGTATCCCGTATGCCTTCTTAAGCAATGTGTCTACCTGTGCTGGTACCTTCAGGGATCTTTGGGCATACAGTCCAAGGTCCTCCTGTTCCTCTACACTTCTCAGTATTCTACCATTTATTGTGTATTCCCTTGCCTTGTTTGCCCTCCCCAAATGCATTACCTCACACTTCTCTGGATTGAATTCAGTTTGCCTTGTTGCTGCCAACTTGACCAGTCCATTGATCCCTCCCTGCAGTCCACAACTTTCTTCCTCACTATCAACCACATGGTCAATATTTGTATCAACTACAAACTCCTTAATCATGCCCCCTTCATTTAAGTCTCAATTATTGACATATACCATGAAAAGAAAGGGACCCACTGGATCAGCCTTCCAGTTACAAAAACACCCATCGACCACTATCATTTGCTTTCTGTCAATGAACCAATTTTGGATCCAACTTGTCACTTGCCCTTGGGTCCCATGAGTTTTTACTTTTCTGACCAGTCTGCCATATAGGACCCTATCAAGGCCTTACTAAAATCCATATAGACTACATCAAATGCGCTGCCCTCATTAACCCTTGTTACCTCCTCAAAAAATTCAATCAAGTTGGTCAGATAGGACCTTCCCTTAACAAATCTATGCAAACTGTCCTTAGTTAATCTGTGCCTTTCTGAATGATGATTTATAATGTCCCTCAGAATTTGTTCTGATAATTTACCCACCACTGATGTTTGGCTGACTGACCTGTAAATTCTCGGTCTATGCCTTTCTCCCTTTTTAAACAATGGTACGATGTTCACATTCCTCCCGTCCTCTGCCACCATGTTTGCAGCCAGAGAGGCTGTAAAATGATGGTCAGAGCCTCTGCTATTTCCTCTTTTCTCTTAACAGCCTGGGATACATTTCATCCAGGCCTGGTGATTTATCTACTTTCAAAGAGGCGAAACCCCATGATTATCCCATCCAATATTTCATACTTCTCCTTAACTACCTCCTCCTCCTCTTTTGTGAAGACAGACTCAAAGTATTCGTTAAGAACCTTGAGCTTGTCAACTGCCTCCACACATAGGTTCCTTTTATGATCTCTAATAGGCCTTACTCTTTCCTTAGTTATCCTGTTGCCCTTTATGTATTTATACAGCATCCTTGATTTAACTTGCCAATATTTTTCATGTCTTGTCTTTGCTTTCCTGATTTCCTTTTTAATTTCACCCCTGCACTTTGTATAGTCCTAGGTTTTCTGGAGCTCTCTGAATCCGACAGAAGCTTTCCTTTTTATGTTGTATCCTACTTTGTATGCTCGTTGACATCCAGGGGACTCTAGATTTGGGAGCCCCATTCTTTCTCTTTGTGAGAACCTACTTACTTTGAAATCTATGCATCTAATTTAACTGTGACCTAGCCATTATGTGCTCTCCATATCCCTACAGTAGGAAATGGAAACTGATAGTAGTTTGGCCACAGTTTGTGGAGTGTGTGCAGATTTGGGTATCCCATTATAGAAAATACATTAAAGCCATAGATGGCTTGCAATGTAGATTCACCTGGATGATGCCAGGGTTGGAAATTATAGTTATGAGGATCCAGATTGTTTCCACTGGAGCAGAAAAGGTTAAGAGGAGATTTAATTGAGGGTTTTAAAATTATGAGGGAATTTGCTAAGGTGAATAGGGAAAAACAATTTGCCTGTCAGTGATGATGGGTAATCAATTTAACATTGTCACCATGGAGATTGGGGAAAGAGATTATCAGATATTTCTTTATGCGGAGTGTTCAAGCATTTTAATGCTTTACCACAGAAAGTGGTCATGACTATTAGGCAGCCAACCAGCAGAACATGCAGGCTGACCACTGTTTCCAGTGGCAAAGAGACCACCGCAATTATGAGATCTGGAGCTCTTTAGAATGCGACCAGCTAAATGGATGTCCCGAGGCAACTCGCTGGTTCTGGGTTACAGGGTGGTCAGCTGCCTGGGACCCCATTGGCAGTTGCAGATAGTTGCCAGAAGGGGGAGAGGCAAGACCGAGGTGTCGAGCTAGCTCAGCAGCGTCCCGAGGTATGGTTGTGGGGCTCAGAAGATTACTCCTATTCCTACTGACATCACACAAAAAAAATCACAGCTTACCTGCGGTTCCCCCAGTCGACTGGGCTCTCACCCAGAACTCTCCTGATATATTAACTGGGGTCCTATATACATTGATGTAACCACAGTGATCGTAGGAATGAGATAGTAAGCCTTTCCCATGATTTTTGGGGTATTACCACCCTGCTTCTGCCAGGCTGGAGATCTGAAATTTTAGGCCATTGATTCTGAAGCCATTTCATTTTTTTAAGGGAAAATATTTGAAGCAGAGGAAGCTGCAGAACATTGGGTAAATAGTAAGGCAGTGGTATCAGATTTGGAATTCTCTAACAAAAAGCCAGCCAAGGTATGATGGACAGAATGGCCTCTTTATCTTCTGTAGTTTCTGTTTGAATATAAATTAGCCCCTGTAGCTCATAGTATAGGACACATTCAGAACATTTTCATTTTCCTTCTGTCTGTGCAAGAAACCTCCATTCCTCTTGAAATAAAAGCAGAAAATACTGGAAATACTCAGCTGGTCAGGCAGCATCTGTGCAGAGAGAAAGAGAGTGAGCTTTTCAGGTTGATGACTTTTTGCCAGTTCTGATGAAAGATCATCAACCTGAAACATTAATGCTGTTTCGCTCCAAAAATGTTGCCAAATTCTGAGCATTTCCAGTTTTTATTTCAGATTTCCAGTATCCCTGTAGCATTTTGCCTTTTGTTCTCTAGTCCTTTATCATTCAGCATACATTAGGAGGTATTGATGCTTTTTGTTCATTTTCCTTTTAAATATTTCAATCGATTCCACATTTCTTGAATAAGGTGACATTTTATTGTGTAAGTTAATGGTAAATTTTCAGATCAATTGCATCTGATAAATGGGTGTAATTGATTGGAAACATCACAAAGATTGCTTAGTCATAGAGAGATACAGCACTGAAACAGGCCCTTTGGCCCACTGAGTCTGTACTGACCATCAACCACCCATTTATACTAACCCTACATTAATCCCATATTTCCTCCAACATCCCCACCTTCCCTCAATTCTCCCACCTACACTCGGGGCAATTTACAATGGCCAATTTACCTATCAACCTGCAAGTCTTTGGTTATGGGAGGAAACCTGAGCACCTGGCAGAAACCCACATGGTCACAGGGAGAACTTACAAACTCCACGAAGGTAATACCCAGAACTGAACCCAGGTCGCTGGAGCTGTGAGGCTGTGGTGCTAGCCACTGTGCCACCCTTATACTGCTTCCTTTCCAACTTGGCTTCCTACTTCATTTTCTGATTGGTTTTTCAAGTGTGGCTGTAAGTGCTGGTTAGTTTGTCACTTCCAATATTCAAATGAGATCCTAATGATGTCAGTTCACAATTTCCTGGAATTTGCACCAGAATCGCACTGAATCATAAATCTGTCCATATAGATTAATCATTCAGGACAGCAAGTGGTTGGGTTGCTTGAGTGCATTTAAAGAGCCTATAAGAAGACCAACTGTTTGCTAAAGTTTGTTTTTCCTGTTTTACTGTTACTTTCCCCTTCTTTGCCAGCATGTGGTTATTTTGGGGATTTTGCACTTTAGCAGGGAATTTCCTCAGAGCTGCTCCCACTTTGCTACCATAGCTTTGACAGAAGTGCAATGGAAACCAGATTTCCTCATGTTAATGATGGTTAATGCTTACCTCCAGGAAACTGATGGCGAAGGAGCTTTGTTGATCTCTGAGGAAATTCCCAGTCCTGGTGGTTTGATGGTTATTTTTTTGGCACATAATCAATATTAGCACAATTATTTCCCCCTTTACTTAAGATGTTTTTGAGCAAAGAAAGGAGGAGCAATGGAGGGACTGACCAGGCAGATCAAACTGCAGACTGCGCCACCAATGTTACCCTCCAATCCAATCTTAGGGCAGAGCCACAACAGCTGAGTTTATTAGAGGAATTTTAACCTGCAATTACTCTGATTCATCAGGGAGATGGTGGCAGAACTGGACCATTTATTGCGAGGACATGCCGCTAATTGCAGCAAAGGCCAGCTGAGCCCCATTCTCGGCCTTCATGTCCTTTAAGCATGGCACAATGCTGGCATTGGAAACAGGGCTATCTGCTTTGCACCTACCTGATGTATCATAGTATCCAATTGCCATGAGACAGTAGGCTGTTCTGTCAAACTTGGTTTCGTGTCTGCATATTAGGTGGCAGATTTTCTTGTTTATGCTGGGCCGAGAAGCAGTGCATAGAGAAAAACCGGGCTTGGATATGCGGAGCATTACTGTTTGAATGCCCAATTTTCTGTCAATTCATTTAAATGACAGAAAGTTTATTGGGCTGTGGCCACCCATATGGCTTTCTTTAAAGCCTTCTTTATGTCTTTTCCATTCCCATTACCTGTTTTCGGTGACAGAAGTGAAATAGTACTCGATGTTTATTCTTTTTTTTAATTCATTCATGGGATGTGGGCGTCACTGGCTAGGCCAGCATTTATTGCCCATCCCTAATTGCCCTTGAGAAGTTGGTGGTGAGCTGCCTGCTTGAACAGCTGCAGTCCATGTTGGGTAGGTATACCCACAGTGCTGTTAGGAAGGGAG
Source organism: Heterodontus francisci (assembly GCF_036365525.1). Lineage (NCBI taxonomy): Eukaryota > Metazoa > Chordata > Chondrichthyes > Heterodontiformes > Heterodontidae > Heterodontus > Heterodontus francisci. Next base: position 117,695,250 of record NC_090373.1, read on the forward strand.
TTCCAGGATTTTGACCCCACGACAGTGAAGGAACGGCGATATAGTTCCAAGTCAGGATGGTGTGTGACTTGGAGGGAACTTGCAGGTGGTGGTGTTCCCCTGCATTTTCTGCCCTTGTCCTTCTAGTTGGTAGAGGCCGCGGGTTTGGAAGGTGCTGTCTGAGAAGCCTTGGTGCGTTGCTGCAGTGCATCGTGTAGATGGTACACACTGCTGCCACTGTGCGTCGGTGGTGGAGGGAGTGAATGTTTGTAGATGGGATGCCAATCAAGCGGGCTGCTTTGTCCTGGATGGTGTCGAGGTTGTTGAGTGTTGTTGGAGCTGCACTCATCCAGGCAAGTGGAGAGTATTCCATCACACACAAGTCAGGATGGACACCTTCCATCACTGTACTGATGATTGAGAGTAGACTAATGGGACGGTAATTGGCCAGTTTGGACTTTGTGTGTGCAGGACATACCTGGACAATTTTCCACATTGCCGGGTAGATGCCTGTGTTGTAGCTGTACTGGAACAGCTTGGCTAGGGGCCCGGCAAGTTCTGGAGCACAGGTCTTCAGTACTGTTGCTGGAATATTGTCAGGGCCAATAGCCTTTGTAGTATCCATTATCTTATGTTGTTTCTTGATATCAAGCGGGGCGAATCGAATTGGCTGAAGTCTGGCATCTGTGATGCTGGGGACTTCAGGAGGAGGCCAAGATGGATCATCAACTCGGCACTTCTGGCTGAAGATTGTTGCAAATGCTTCAGCCTTATCTTTCATACTGATGTGCTGGGCTCCCCCATCATTGGGGATGGGGATATTTGTGGAGCCACCTCCACCAGTTAGTTGTTTAATTGTCCACCACCATTCACGGCTGGATGTGGCAGGACTGCAGAGCTTAGATCTGATCCGTTGGTTATGGGATCATTTAGCTCTGTCTATTGCATGCTGCTTATGCAGTTTGGCTTGCAAGTAGTCCTGTGTTGTAGCTTCACCAGGTTGACACCTCATTTTGAGGTATGCCTGGTGCTGCTCCTGGCATGCCCTCCTGCACTCTTCATTGAACCAGGGTTGGTCTCCTGGCTTGAAGGTGATGGTAGAGTGGGGGATATGCCAGGCCATGAGGTTATACATTGTGGTTGAGTACAATTCTGCTGCTGCTGTTGGCCCACAGCGCCTCATGGATGCCCAGTTTTGCGTTGCTAGATTTGTTCGAAATCTATCCCATTTAGCACAGTGATAGTGCCACACAACACAGTGGAGGGTATCCTCAATGTGAAGGCGAGACTTCGTCTCCACAAGGACTGTGCAGTGGTCACTCCTACCAATGCTGTCATGGACAGATGCATCTGCGACAGCCATATTGGTGAGGACGAGGTCAAGTATGGTTTTCCCTCTTGTTGGTCCCCTCACCACCTGCCACAGACCTATTCTAGCAGCTGTGTCCTTTGGGACTAGGCCAGCTCGGTCAGTTGTGGTGCTACCGAGCCACTCTTGGTGATGGACATTGAAGTCCCCCACCCTGAGTACATTCTGCGTCCTTGCCACCCTCAGTGCTTCCTCCAAGTGGTGTTCAACATGGAGGAGTACTGAGTCATCAGCTGAGGGAGGGCAATAGGTGGTAATCAGCTTGAGGTTACCTTGTCCATGTTTGACCTGATGCCATGAGACTTCATGGGGTCTGGAGTTGATGTTGAAGCCTCCCAGGGCAACTCCCTCCTGACTGTATACCACTGTGCTGCCACCTCTGCTGGGTCTGTCCTGCTGGTGGGACAGGACATACCCGGGGATGGTAATGGTGGTGTCTGGAACATTGCCTGTAAGGTGTGAATGACTTAAGGTCTTAATGGAAAGCACAACACTACTTCTAACTTCTGCTTTGGCAGTTGCTGGCTTGCAATGTTCATTGAACCAACACACAAGGGCAGCAAATACATGGGAACACCACCACCTGCAAGTTCCCCTCCAAGTCACACACCACCCTGACTTGGAACTATATTGCTGTTCCTTCACTGTCACTGGGTCAAAATCCTGGAACTCCCTTCCTAGCAGCACTGTGGGTGTACCTACCCCACATGGACTGCAGCGGTTCAAGAAGGCAGCTCACCACCACCTTCTCAAGGGCAATTAAGGATGGGCAATAAATGCTGGCATAGCCAGCGACGCCCTCATCCCGTCAATGAATTTAAAAAAAACTCAACTCCTCCTTTGCTGCACTTAGTTTAATGATACATCCTTTGTGTAATCATATTTTCAATATTATGAATCATCTTATATTATCTCAGTATTAAATAGTACTTCCTGTTTCGCTGCCCAATTCCAATGTGACTGAAGATTTCTTTGAACAGTCCAGGGTAAGTATAGCAAATCATTGCTCCCAACACAGTGCATTGCCTACTCCAAGCATACAACAGAGATTCACATGTGGTGATCACTGGACCCCACATGATTTCTTATCCTATAGAGGACCCCTTGATCTCTGCCTAAATTCCTGATGCGTGCTCCTGGTGGGTGAAGCTTCTCATGAGAGCACAGGTTTGTGAAATCTGTCCTCATATGTCACTTCAGAACATTCCCCTTTCTCTCACCACCTTGTGTCAACCACAAACGTAGACATTTTGCTTACAGCATGTTTATGGAGGTTGTTAGTCATATGATCATGAAAAAGCAGGGCTTCTAGAACTTCTCCTCAAGGTCACAGCTGTCCTACTTAGAAATACTGTCATTTTTAACAGCACTGTTTCTTTATCTGTAACCAGAGTGAAAATCTGATAAATGTTAAAGCCTGTCTCTGGGGGATACATCAGTAAGAGTCATAAAGTGAGATGTCCTTTAACTACAAGTTCTCATGCAACTTATTAGGATGATTTCACAATCTGATGCTCACAGAGAATACATCAATTGTGGCTGGGCAGGCTGTGATTTTCCATCCTAATGATGTGCTTCACTTCCCTGAGCATGCAAAAATATAAAGCTTTTAAATCCTTTTAAAATCTGTGGCAGTGGTTCATAATAACAATAATTGTTTATGTGAAACAGAGATGTAATAAACTTGAGTGTAAAATGGAAATGTTTCAAGTGGGTTTACAGTAAATTTTTCCAGCATTGACTTATTACATAAGAACTTAAACACAGGAACTTAAGAAATAGGAGGAGGCGGAGTAGGCCATCTGGCCATCAAGCCTGCTCAGCCATTTAGTAAGATCATGGTTAATCTTCTCCCTCAATGCCACTTTCCCGTCCTATCCTAATATCCCTTGATCCCCTTAGTCCCCAAAAATATATTCATTGCCATCTTGAATATACTCAATGACTGAGTATCCACAGCCCTCTGGGATAGAGAATTCCAAAGATTCCTAACTCTCCGGCTGAAAACATTTCTCCTCATCTCAGTCTTAAATGGCCAGTCTCTTATCCTGAGACTGTGAGCCCTCGGTCTAGACTCAGCAGCCAGTATTTATCACAAGGATAAAGCCATATATGTTTGTACAAAAAAACTTCAGAAAGATCTAGGAAATGTTTTTACTGAGGTTAAAATAAATAAATTGCATAATACATGTTCACACTTGATTTTAACTGCTGATGGGTTCCTGCTGGGAATTCGTGCTGGTAAGTTAATTTCCTGCTCTCCCATAGCAGAATGATGCCCAGATGATTTTAACAGCCAGGCCTCGTTTAAATCCCACCGGCTGACTACCCTCCTGGAAGTGATGTAAAATCACATGGCCCAGAGGCTGCTCGCCAAGACCGGATAAGAGGTGCTGGGATCATCCCATGAGTAGCACAAGCTCATGCCGAGGGAGGCTTAAGCTTTAATTGTGGGGCTATAATATCGCCCGACTCCATCTCGACACAGCCCATCTGCTACTGAAACCTTCATCCATACCTTTATTCTGTTATTGACTTTCACTGCTCTCCTGGCTAGCCTCCCACCTTGCACCTGTCGTAAACTTGATGGTTTCCTCTGGGTGCTCTGGTTTCCTCCCACATGCCAAAGACTTGTGTGTTGATAGGTAAATTGGCCATTGTAAAAATTGTCCCTAGTGTAGATAGGTGGTAGGAGAATTGAGGGAAGTTTGGGATGTGAGAGGGTAAATGGAATTAATGTAGGATTAGTACAAATGGGTGGTTGACGGTCAGCACAGACTCGGTGGGCCGAAGGGTTTGTTTTGATGCTGTATGACTCTATGACTTACAGAAAGGTCTACATCACATCAGTGGGAGTCATTCAAAGAGAAAATAGTGAGAGTCCGGAGTCAACATGTACCCGTTGGGTGAAGGCGAAGGGTAGGACTAACAGGCCCAAGGAACCATGGATGTCAAGGGATATAGAGCATTGGATCAGGAAAGAAAAGTAGGCTTACGGCAGATCCCAAGCACTGAAAACAGCAGAGGCACTAGAGGAGTATAGAAAGTGTAGGGTGGTAGTTAAAAAAATAATTAGGAGAGCGAAGAGAGGGCATGAAAAAACGCTGGTGGGCAAGATAAAGGAATACACGATGGATGGTAGGACCCTAGGAAGTACAGAGGGACCTTGGTGTACTTGTCCATAGATCACTGAAGGCAGCAGCACAAGTAGATAAGGTGGTTAGGAAGGCATATGGGATACTTGCCTTTATTAGCCGAGATATAGAATATAAGAGCAGGGAGGTTATGATGGAGCTATATAAAACGCTAGTTAGGCCACAGCTGGAGTACAGTGTACAGTTCTGGTCACTACACTATAGGAAGGATGTGATTGCACTGGAGAAGGTACAGAGGAGATTCACCAGGATGTTGCCTGGGTTGGAGCATTTCAGCTATAAAGAGAGACTGAATAGGCTAGGGTTGTTTTCCTTGGAGCAGAGAAGGCTGAGGGGGGACAAGATTGAGTTGTATAAGATTATGAGGGGCATTGATAGATTAGATAGGAGGAAACTTTTTCCCTTAGCGGAGGTGTCAAGAAACAGGGGGCATAGATTTAGGGTAAGGGGCAAGAGGTTTAGGGGAGATTTGAGGAAACATTTTTTCACCCAGAGGGTGGTTGGAATCTGGAATGCGCTGCCTGAAGAGGTGGTGGAGGCAGGAACCCTCACAACATTTAAGAAGTATTTAGATGACCACTTGAAACGCCATATTATACAGGGCTACGGGCCAAGTGCAGGAATAAGGGATTAGAATAGTTGGGTGCTGTATGGCCGGCACAGACACGATGGGCCGAAGGGCCTGTTTCTGTGCTGTATAACTCTATGACTCTATGACCTCCTTTTACTTGCCTGGTTTACTGAATCCAGATGAAATAGATCAAAAAAAACCTGTTAAAATGGAGGCATGTGGCCTCCTTAAAAGTTTTTGCTGACTGACCCACCTCCTGAGAGTGGATTGGTTGGCCGGTCCCTTCAGTTAAATGCAGAGTGGGCGAGTTAGGGTCGGGTTTGAGGTTTTTAATTCTCAACTGTTCCCAACCCATCAGATCTTGAGGCTTAAAGTTACTGGATTGGCCTGCTGCAGGCTGTCTGTTTTGCAGCTGCCCGGGCAGCCTGTCTCTACTGCCTTCCTGTGATATCTAAAGGGCAGCCAAAGCCCTCACGTGTGCTGCTGTTATGTGGGTCAGCACCATCATGTGTGGAAACCCCTCCATTCCACTGGCACTGGGCCTTGGTTTGGGCTGGCCACTGATCAACGGGAGGGCTCACCATATGGCCTTGTTGAATTCCTGGACATCTTGTTAATTCACTGGAGTCTTATTAGTTCCTGTAGATGCTAGTAATTATATTTTAAAGAAAGAGACATCGTGTAAAGTTCTTTATTAAAGTTACGAGAGCCACTCTAAAATCCATGCCAGATAGTGCCATCTAGTGTTAGTTTACTATAATCTCAACCAAGTACTCTTAACTTCCTCTGAACGTTACTTCGTGGACTTAAATGTTTGCATTATGTTAGTTTAACACAAGCATTCATTCATTTAAAATGGGAGTAATGTGTGTGCATAGATGTTGGTTGAGGAAAGCTTTGGCACTGGCTTTGGTGAGCTACTGTGATTTAACAGCTTGCCAACACTGCCTACTCAAAAATGAGGAACACTGGGAGCAAGAGGACTGCCACCACCATAAGGAACCAGCTCTCATCATAAGCCAAAAGGAGAGGATAAAACAGGAAATGTTAAAAACAAAATGCAGGCAGGTGGAGGATTCAGAACAAACAGGGAATTTTTCTTGTCTTAGCTTGATCTTGTATCTACTGTTGTTTCAATGCTATTTTGATACTTGACTTTTCAAGAGGACGCTGTAAAGTTCTATTCACATACATATATTCGTCGTTGTTTTGTGATATCAAGCACCAAATGTTATCAAAAATGTAATAAAGCTGCAATTTTAGAAAAAAATAATTATTTTAATTGGTGTGGTTCTTCAGGGTAACATTTCAGGGTTCCCACTAGGTGACTGCAGTGACTGCAACAACTACAGTGGAATCTCCCTGCTCAGCATAGTGGGGAAAGTCTTTGCTCGAGTCGCTCTAAACAGGCTCCAGAAGCTGGCCAAGCGCGTCTACCCTGAGGCACAGTGTGGCTTTCGTGCAGAGAGATCGACCGTTGACATGCTGTTCTCCCTTCGTCAGATACAGGAGAAATGCCGCGAACAACAGTTGCCCCTCTACATTGCTTTCATTGATCTCACCAAAGCCTTTGACCTCGTCAGCAGACGTGGTCTCTTCAGACTACCAGAAAAGATTGGATGTCCACCAAAGCTACTAAGTATCATCACCTCATTCCATGACAATATGAAAGGGACAATTCAACATGGCGGCACCTCATCAGAGCCCTTTCCTATCCTGAGTGGCGTGAAACAGGGCTGTGTTCTCGCACCCACACTTTTTGGGATTTTCTTCTCCCTGCTGCTTTCACATGCGTTCAAGTCTTCTGAAGAAGGAATTTTCCTCAACACAAGATAAGGGGGCAGGTTGTTCAACCTTACCCATCTAAGAGCGAAGTCCAAAGTATGGAAAGTCCTCATCAGGGAACTCCTCTTTGCTGACGATGCTGCTTTAACATCTCATACTGAAGATGCCTGCAGAGTCTCATCGACAGGTTTGCAGCTGCCTGCAATGAATTTGGCCTAACCATCAGCCTCAAGAAAACGAACATCATGAGGCAGAACATCAGAAATGCTCCATCCGTCAATATTGGCGACCACGCTCTGGAAGTGGTTCAAGAGTTCACCTACCTCGGCTCAACTATCACCAGTAACCTGTCTCTCGATGCAGAAATCAACAAGCGCATGGGAAAGGCTTCCACTGCTATGTCCAGACTGGCCAAGAGAGTGTGGGAAAATGGCGCACTGACACGGAACACAAAAGTCCGAGTGTATCAAGCCTGTGTCCTCAGTACCTTGCTCTATGGCAGCGAGGCCTGGACAACGTATGTCAGCCAAGAGCGACGTCTCAATTCATTCCATCTTCGCTGCCTCCGGAGAATACTTGGCATCAGGTGGCAGGACCGTATCTCCAACACAGAAGTCCTCGAGGCGGCCAACATCCCCAGCTTATACACACTATGGAGTCAGTGGCGCTTGAGATGGCTTGGCCATGTGAGCCGCATGGAAGATGGCAGGATCCCCAAAGACACATTGTACAGCGAGCTCGCCACTGGTATCAGACCCACCGACCGTCCATGTCTCCGCTTTAAAGACGTCTGCAAACGCGACATGAAGTCCTGTGACATTGATCACAAGTCGTGGGAGTCAGTTGCCAGCGTTCGCCAGAGCTGGCGGGCAGCCATAAAGGCGGGGCTAAGGTGTGGCGAGTCGAAGAGACGTTGCAGTTGGCAGGAAAAAAGACAGAGGCGCAAAGGGAGAGCCAACTGTGGAACAGCCCCAACAACCAATTTTATCTGCAGCACCTATGGAAGAGCCTGTCACTCTAGAATTGGCCTTTATAGCCACTCCAGGTGCTGCTCCACACACCACTGACCACCTCCAGGCACTTACCCATTGTCTCTCGAGATAAGGAGGCCAAAGAAGAAGAGTTTCCTGTTTTAGTGATATGTTTATTATTGTGTTTATTTTCAGTAAAACAGCAAGAATCAATGTGCAAACTCTTCTGTTAAATCTACTGTATTTAAAGCAAAGGATTACTCAACAACGTCTAGCAGCTCATTTAGCAAGCAGTGTTTCTTTTAAAGGGCGTTACCTTTCACGCTTTTATGACAATGTTGCAACAGAAAGGATTTGGAAAATTAATAACTTTTAAATGTTGGTTGTTAATGCAAAGTGTATTCATACATGTTTAGGGAAAAAAATTATAATCTAATAAGCTTCCGAAGTTGTCTCAATTTGGGAACTATTCCTTCAAGTTGGAAAATTGTGCATGTCACTCCGCTATTTAAGAAAGTTGAGAGAGGAAATTATAGACCAGTTAGCCTAATATCTGTTATTAGGAAATTACTGGAGTCTATAATTAAGGATAGAGTAACTGAACACCTTGAACATTTTCAGCTGATCAGAGAGAGCCAGCATCGATTTGTAAAGGGTAGGTTAGGAAATTGGCTGAGTGGCAGGAGACAGAGAGTAAGGATAATGGGCTGGTGCTCTAATTGGCAGGATGTGGTTAATGTTGTCCCGTAAGGATCTGTGTTGGTGCCTCAACAATTCACCATGTCTATTAGCGATTTAGATGATGGGATAGAAAGCCACATATCCAAAGTTTGCTGATGATACAAAATTAGACGGCATTGTAAACAGTGTAAATGGAAGCATAACATTACAAAAAGATATTAATAGATTAAGTGAATGGGCAAAACTATGACAAATGGATTTCAATATTGGCAAATGTGAAGTCATCCACTTTTGACCTAAAAAGAATGGATTAAAATGCTTTCTATATGGTGAAAAGCTATTGAAGGTCCAGAGACTTGAGGGTCCAGGTATACAAATCGTTAAAATATCATGAACAGGTGGAGAAAATAATCAAAAAGGCTAGTGGAATGCTGGCATTTACACAGCTAGAGGACTCGAAAGAAAGGGAGTAGAAGTCATGCTTCAGCTATACAAAGCCCAAATTAGACTATTGCTTGCAGTTCTGGGCACCACACCTTAGGAAGGATATATTGGCCTTGGAAGGAGTACAGCATAGATTTACCAACATTTTACCTGGACTCAAGAAATAAATTATGTGGAGAGGTTACACAAACTAAAGTTGTATTCCATGGAATTTAGAGGGATCCCGCCTCCAAGAGCTGCTGGCCAATCAGAGAGCAAAGGCCTCGAACCCAGGCCCAGCACTGGAACTCCAGAACAGGGTGGCACAGTGGCGTAGTGGTCGGGGCGGCACAGTGGCGCAGTGGTTAGCACTGCAGCCTCACAGCTCCAGGGACCTGGGTTTGATTCTGGGTACTGCCTGTGCGGAGTTTGCCAGTTCTCCCTGTGACCGCGTGGGTTTTCGCCGGGAGCTCCGGTTTCCTCCCACAGCCAAAGACTTGCAGGTTGATAGGTAAATTGGCCATTGTAAATTTCCCCTAGTGTAGGTAGGTGGTAGGGAATATGGGATTACTGCAGGGTTAGTATAAATGGGTGGTTGTTGGTCGGCACAGACTTGGTGGGCTGAAGGGCCTGTTTCAGTGCTGTATCTCAAAAAAAAACAAGAGATGGGTGAGATGGAGTCACTGGGGCCAGTCTGAAAGGCCCCAGCAGCCGGGGTGGGGTGGTCGTACAGTCCAAGGGGAGGAGGGTTCTGGGTATAAAATTGCTCTGGGTGGGGGTCCTCCATAGGTCACAAATTGCCCGCGAAGGAGGGACCCCCCCCCTCCCCCTCTCCCCACCCCACCAAGCTAGCAGGGAGCGCGCCCTGTTTTCCAAGGCGTACTCCCTGCACACAGCGGAGAACCCCCCCCACCCCCCGCAACTGGTAAGATCCCAGCAGCGGCGGGAAGAAACCCTTAATGGGCCACTTAGGGCCTCAATTGGCCTCTGGGCAGGAAGGCTGTCATTGGCCTATCCTGGGAAGATTGCTGGGCAACAGGGAGGCAACGGGCTCTCTGCCCCGTCACCCACCCCCCCCCCACTACTCGTTGCGATACTCCATGCCCCCCACTGCTTCCAACCTCGCCTCAGGGGGCCTCACAAAATCCCAGCCAAAGTGTGCTGGAGGTTTGGAACTCTCTAGTACAAATGGCCATTGATGCTGGATAATTGTAATATTTTAAAACAGAGATTTATGTTAACCAAAGCTATTAAGGGACATGGGGCAAAAGTGGGTATATGGAGTTAGATCGCAAATCAACCATAATCTCATTGAATGGCAGCACAGGCTCAAGGGGCTAAATGGCCTATTCCTGTTCCAATGTTCCTATGAGGCCTGGTACCAATGGGTGCCTCAAAATTGCATTGCTGTCCTGTGTATGTCGATTAACTTATTGCTAGTGAGGTCTTATCTGAAACAGGCAGATGCCTGGACAGACCTTGAAAAGCCCCCAACAAGAATGCTGGTGGGTGAATCAGGAGCAGCAATGTTGCACTAAGTGTTTTACCATGAATTTCAGGCAGCTACCACCACATTCCCAGCAGGTGGAGGCCCTGAAAATCAGGGCCAAGGAGTTAGAAATAGAAATAGAGACACAGGCAGTCAGTCAGGTTCAGCAAAGGCTGCAAAAGCAGTCAATTTTTAAAAATAGAGTAGTGAAGGTAGTGTAGTAGAAGGGTCTGAAAGGGTTAATCTTGAGAGAGTCTAAAGAATACCACCTACCATGATGATGTAAGAGATCATGTGGGACAGACTCGTGAATAGTTACAGTATGGGTGTTGAAGGAGCCACACAGGCTAGTGTGGAGTGTATATAGTTGTTATGAAATAAAGATTAATGTTTAAATACTACAGCATTGCGCCAATGTGTATTGTTAAATGATAATTTTCTTTGGTCATAATAAAAGCAAAATACTGCGGATGCTGGAAATCTGAAATAAAAACAAGAAATGCTGGAACCACTCAGCAGGTCTGGCAGCATCTGTGGAAAGAGAAGCAGAGTTAACGTTTCGGGTCAGTGACTCTTCTTCGGAACTGACAAATATTAAAAATGTCACAGGTTATAAGCAAGTGAGGTGGGAGTGGGGCAAGAGATAACAAAGGAGAAGGTGCAGATTGGGCAAGGCCAAATAGCTGACCAAAAGGTCATGGAGCAAAGGTAAACAATATGTTAATGGTGTGTTGAAGGACAAAGCATTAGTACAGAATAGGTCCACTGACTGGAGATCTGACTTTGTATTTTTTTTGAAGAAATTTAAAAGGAACATTTAAAAAAGGATGCCTGCTGACAGCTTAAGATGACCACCGAGTTTGCAACAGTATCCTACACTGCAATGCTTGTGAGGAGGGAGACAAAATGTCTATTTCCCAGCAAGAACCAAGACCCAGGAAGTCTTAACAGAACTACCTGTTCTTTCAGCAAGCAGAGAAATACTGCTAACTGCTATGTTTGAATGAATGAGTGACTGTCATGTGACAAGTCCCTCCCCACCTGTGGTTTTAAGCTGGTGTTTTCTGTGCAGCAGAGGAGAATCAACTGCACTCTGACATGAGCAGACCCTAAGTGGGGTCCCTCTCTCTCTCTCCATTCCAGCTTGAAAGCTTTCAAATCCTGCTTGTTGACTTGCATACTCCGGTTACAATCCGAAACCCTGTTGGAGGAAATCATCTGCATTGTTATCTCCAAGAGACTCACCGAACCAGTTATCTACTTCTTCAAACTAAAAGCCACAGGACCACTGAATTCAGCTAGAAGCCAGCCGAATCACCAAATTCCACAGACTGTATACCTTTATTTATGGACTCTAACTCAACCAATCTACCTTTCCCCACTCTGTAACCTATTTGTGTATATGTAAACCTCTAGTGTGTGTGAGACTGAAAGTTGGCATGTTGTTTATTATTTTATTAGCTCGGTTTAGGTCCAAAAAGTTACCCTCTTTCTTTGTTAACTCAAGAAAACCTGTCTGATTGGTTCTTGTTATGATCATAGCAAGTAAGTAATCAAACACCTACTAAATTGGCCAATACATCCACTTTAAGAAAGAATTAAACCTGTTGTGGTCTAACAAGGAGAAGGAAAAAGAGGGAAGCCCTTTGACCCCTCCTCACATGACCGTAACAACAGTCTAAGAACCTCTCTGTTTAGACTCAATACAGTGGCAGCATACAGAACCAAACATATAACATGGTGGTCGTCTTGAAGAAAATACACCAGGGTCATATGGGCATAACTAAATCCAGAGCACGGCTCAGGTGTCCATGTGGTTTCCAAGAATCTCAAACAATATCGAAGAATTGATTTTGAATTGTGACATATGTGCAGTTCACAGACAGGATCTGAGAGAACCACTAATTTTAACCCAATTCCCAACTAGACGATGGGAACAATTGGCGATTGATTTATTCTTCTTCAATGGAAAATCCTGTCTAATTATAGTTAATTACTTCTCAAGGTGGATCAAGGTTAAACAGATGTACAAAACAACAACTGAGGCAGTCATCAGAGTTTTACAAGAAGTTTTCACAACACATGGTAAACCTGATCAGATAGTATCAGATATTGGACCACAATTTGCAGACGATTACTTCATGAACTTCGAAAAAATTTTGGATTTGTGCATCTAACAAGTTCTCCTAAGTATCCACAATCTAATGCAGAAGCTGAGCGAGCAGTCAGAACTATTAAAGCTATGTTGAAGAAAAATTGAGGTTTCTGATTAGCACTTCTGACCTACTGAGCTACTCCATTATTATGCAGATTAGCACCATCCGAACCCTTAATGGGAAGAAATCTCTCAACGCAACTTCCAATTCTATCCAAGAAATTACTTCCAGGTGACAAAGCAAGGATGATCAGAGAGTACAAGACAAAGAACAGTCGTATCGAAAGAAACAAACCCATAATTATAACAGGAGGTACCATACTAGAAACCTACCCAAGTTGTCAGAAGGGCAAAAGGTATGGGTACGAGACCAAAACAGAGAAGGGGTAATTCTCCAGAGAGAGGAGAATCAACAGCGATCTTATTTGCTAAGAACTCATGAAGGTACTATACAGAGAAATAAAAGGAGTCTTATTCCTTTACCGTAAAGACGTGAATCGGTCATACATTTAAACAAATCAGATGTTGAACCGGAAATTCAGAAAGCATCTAATACTACAAACCTCAACAAAGGCTGTCCAAGTCAAGACACAAGAGATCAGAGAAAGACTACCAATCTTCCAAATCAGACAACAGCAGATCAGGGAGAGTTGTGAAGCCTCCTGACAGATTGAATCTATGAAGTCAGAGACTTGGAGGGAGATGGGATAGTATGTATGTAAATGTATAATTGGATAAAGATTTGTGTGGAGATGTAGTGTAAGGGTCTGAAAGGGTTAATCTTGAGAGAATGTAAAGAATACTGCCTACCATGATGATGGTAAGAGATCATGTGGGAGAGACTCGAGAACAGATACAGTGTGGCCGTTGGAGGAGACACACAGGCCAGTGTGAAGTATATATAGTTGTTATGAAATAAAGATTAATGTTTAAATTCTACAGTCCAAGAACCTCTCTGGCTAGACTCAATATGGTGGCAGCATACAGAAACCAAACATATAACAGGTAGTTAAGTCAGTCAAATTGGCCCACTAATGCTTATTGTCTTTTATAATTGCACATAAACAAGTTGAACTTATTGAATTAAGTGAATCTAATCAAAACTGCAGCTTAATATTCTTATTTCACCTCATCTAACCAGGTGTTTACTCAGTCCACTTTTCAAAAGATTGAAGACGTGGGAACACATGAAAAGATATCTAGTTCAGATCACAAGGGGGTGCTATTGTTACTTGCATTGCATTATTATGTAGTTAGGTATTGGGCAGTTTGAATTTACTTAGGCGTATAAGGACCAGGAGTGAGTGACACTACTGAAACCAAGAATTTGTAACAAAGAGTGGCTGTCTTTATTGTGGGGAGGACAGGAGGAAGAAAATAAGTTCAACAGTTGCAGATAATTTTTGGCACGATGGTATTTTCACATCATGTATCTTATCACAGTGTTTGGTAATCAAAACATATTGGCAAACAATTGTCGATCAAACACTCTTTTAAAATTCTATTCTAAAATTGGTTCATTCTAAAAAAACACAAGCTGTAGTCAAGATTAGAATGGTAATTAGTAATTCTTGGGGTCGCCACTGTTTAATGTATAGCTGCCAGAGTTGCCCATATAACCTCATTTCAAAAAGTTAACTCTTTATGTGAAGCACTTCGAGATGTTTAAGCATGAAGGGCACTGTATAAAAAAGCAAAATTTTCATGAGGTTTCACCAAATATTTTGAGTATTACCCTGCCTATATCCACCTCAATAACATTGCCCGACTCCCCACACCACCAACCCCCCCACCCACACCCCGGCCAGACTCAGCTCGTCTGCTGCTGAAACCCTAACCATGCCTTTATTACCTCTAGACTTGGACTATTCCAACAAACTGCTGTCTCTCTCCCACGTTCTACCCTACATGAACTTGAGGTCATCCAAAACTCTGCTGCCCGTGTCCTAACTCGCACTAAGACTCATTCACCGCTGACCTACATTGGCTCCTGGTCAAGCAACAACTTGCTTTTAAAATTCTCATGCTTGTTTTCAAATCCCTCTGTGTAATCTCCTCCAGCCCCACAACCTTCCAAGATATATTTGCTCCTCCAGTTTTGGCCTCTTGCGCAGCCCAGATTGTAATTGCTCCACCTTTAATGGCCGTCCCTTCAGTTGTCCTAAGTCCTGGAATTCTCTCTCTAAACCTCTTTCTGCCGCTCTGCCTCTCTACCTCTCTTTCCTCCTTTTAATGCACTCCTTACAACCTACCCTTCTGACCAAGCTTTTGGTCATCTGCTTTAATATCGATTTATGTGTCTGGGTGTCAAATTTTGTTGGATAATGCTCTTGTGAAGCACCTAGGGATGTTTTATTGCCTTTAAAAAACTATGTACATACAAGCTGGTGGTGTTGTTGAGTGCCCAGCACAGAAACAGGCCATTTGGGCCAACTGGTCTATGCTCAGTGGTCCCAACATCAATCCCTGTGGAACACCTTTTGCCACCTTTAGCTAAACTGAGTAACAACCCTTAACCCCTACTTTCTGCTTTCTATTTGGTAGTCAGCTTGCTATTCATTCTGTTGATTGTCCCCTGACTCCACATGGTCTGATTTTAGTCATGAATCTACTGTGTGGTAACTTATCAAAGTTCTTTTCAAAATCCACATATATCACATTTACTACATTACCCTTATCTACTCCTTCTGTTACTTCTTCAAAGAATTCAGTAAGGTTGGTCAAGCATGACCTTCCCTTTTGAAATCCATGCTGACTATTCGTATTATATTTTTGGTTTCTAGAGGTTTTTCCATTTCATCTTTCAGTAAAGCTTCCATTATCTTTCCTGCCACTGATGTTAAGCTACTTTCTCTATAGTTCCTGGGGCTTGTTCTATTTGCCTTTTTAAATGTAGGAATAACATTAGCTGTCTGCCAGTCCACTGGCACAATCCCCTTTTCTAATGAAGTTTATTGAACAAAAATCTGGCATTTGTTCAAAGTTGCCATTTTGGAGGTATTGCTATTGTTGAATTTGTAATTTAGTATGTTATCCATTTTACTCAGCTGCCTTCTTTCTCATTGTGAACCCTAGGTTATCTCCAAGAAGCTTACTTATGGACAAAACAAGTCCTTGCTATTCTGGAGAAGTCGATGGTCCTACTGAAGGATGTTAAGGATGGCTCCTTGTATGAAGGCGTAGCTTATGGCAGTTACACCACTAGATCCCTATTCCAGTACATGTTTTTGGTACAAAAGCACTTCAATATCAGCCACTTCGACCACCCCTGGATAAAGCAGCATTTCGCTTTCTACTATCGGACTGTACTCCCAGGTAGGAATTTGGCATTTTTTAAAAAAGTCATCCGTTCTTTAAACACAAGGAGTTTCATTATAGGATCCATAAAACCTTGGCCGGAATTTTACGGCTTCCCAACGAGTGGGCTGGATGGGGGGCCGTTCCTGATGCTTTCCCGCCCCTGATGCTTTCCCGCCCCTGCTGCAGTTTTACATAGAGCGATAGCAGCAAGAAATGGTCTGCCCACCCCAGGCCAGTCAAGACCCTTAAGTGGCCAGGTGGACGGCAAAGCCCCCAAGAACACTGCCAGGTAAAACCTGGTGGCCTTCCTGCAGGCTGGAGGTGGGGGAGGGGGGGTTCCTGATTGGGCACACTGTGCCCCACGAGGGCTGCCCCGAAGCCCCAACCGCCCCCACTGCACAACACTACCCCACCCACCCACCGCTAACCGAACCCCCCATGTCTCGCTGGGGCCCTGCCAATTGTCCCCATGAGGCCCCAAAAATGTATCTTCCTTCTGCCGCTGTCCTTCACCTTACTTGCAATGGCTGGGTTGCATTGGGAAAGGAGATGATGGTATCAGGGCGTAGACAAGACTGGCTGTCCAGGGTGCTCAAACAAAAAAAATTTTTTTTAAAAATCGGACCACTGCTTCTTTCAAAAGTGTGCTCCATCCAAAGGAAGGAACCATTTGAGGTCAATAATATTTGCTGCAATAAAGTTGTGGGGTTAAAGGTGAGCAAAATACTGCAGAAAAACAAAATTCACTGTTTTATCCAAATGTGCATAAGCTTCTGCAAATCTTAATTACACTTATCAGTTTCAACCTGATGCCCAGAAAGATCTTTTTCCACACTCAGGCGATCAAAAGCTTACCTTCACAATTCAACCTCGCTTCTAAATGTTCACAAGGACATATAGCTGGCACTTGGACTTCATGCTTTCGACCTTTTGTGTGACAAAATTGTTCTTTTTCTTTTTATTTGCTTCATTTGAATTCTTACATTCATGGGAGTAATTATTATTACAAAACCTGATTATGGATTTTCTATTTGAAAGATAGATCTTTTGAAGTAGTTCTGTTTGGCCTGGCAAGTTCATATCCAAAAGTTCCCTACACCCCTGGGTGGCATGTTTCCTTGGAATCAACTTTTTTTTTTAGATTTTTAGATTTAGAGATACAGCACTGAAACAGGCCCTTCGGCCCACCGAGTCTTTGCCGACCATTAACCACCCATTTATACTAATCCTACACTAATCCCATATTTCTACCACATCCTCACCTGTCCCTATATTCCCCTACCACCTACCTATACTAGTGGCAATTTATAATGGCCAATTCACCTATCAACCTGCAAGTCTTTTGGCTGTGGGAGGAAACCGGAGCACCCGGAGGAAACCCACGCAGACACAGGGAGAACTTGCAAAGTCCACACAGGCAGGACCCAGAATTGAACCCGGGTCGCTGGAGCTGTGAGGCTGCGGTGCTAACCACTGTGCCACTGTGCCGGGTAAATTCCTTGTTCCTACGCATCAGTTGGGAAATGGTGCCCAAAGGGAGTGCAAGTTAATGATGGGGCTACAATATAATAACCCTAATTCTTCAATCCACTCCTTATAAGCGTGGCTCTCCCTGAGAGCATAGAATTATGAAATTTATTTTTTGTGTGTGGTGTTGGAAAATCTTTAAGAAAGAAAGATATTGCATTTGTATAGCAACTTACCTCATCTTCACTGCACTTCAAAGCACTCGTATTCGATGAATTGCTTTGAAGTGCAATCACTGTGTTATATAGGTGAACACAACAGCCATTTTGCAAACGGCAATGGCCCACAAACAGGATTGATGGATTTCGTGGGGTTGGTTGAGGAAGGATTATTGGCCGGGACATCAGCAACATTATTTTTTCTTCTTCAAATACAACCCTGGAACCTTTAACATTGACCTGAAACATAGATACAGGCAGGCACAGAGACTTTTGACAATGCAGCATTTCCTCAGTACCTTTTAGTTTCTATGTACAGTGACTATCAGGCATGAATTTACAAAATCACGCTCCCATTGGAATCTCAACAGCTGGCAGCACATATTGTGAACTAGGGTGTACTTCTCATGTTTTTCTCTCCATAAAGAGTGGAAAATTAAGGATAGCACCTACTAGGATTATCAGATATGCTCCTAGTTGGCAAGGTTACCTGGAGGGAACATAATTTTGTAAGATTGACCCAATCATGTGACTGGTATCAATGTACATTCATAAGATTGGTTTATTTTTTGCATTTATAAGAAAAAGCTTCAGTGGCAATTTGATAACAGTTTATGCAGTCTAGTCAGGTGACACTGGGGGCTTCATGTAAAAAGGATCAAAGTTGAAATATTAACATAGTAATATAATCCTTGTGTAAATAGCCCATACTGGAACACATGTGAAGTTAACTATCAAAACGTTTTGACAAGTACTTGTGCATGTATAAACTGGAGAAAAAGTTGGATAATCCTGAAATATCAAAATTGACATAAAATTGATGTGGATGTCAAGAGGTACAAATAGCTTCAGTGACATTTGTGTGTTCCTGTCAGTTATATCTCTCATTTCATTGCTTCTGTTTTCTGAATGACTTCTGGGAAAGCAATTTACTTTTGCTTTACTATTACATCGTTTTGTGCTTTCTCTTTGGCACTGAATTTTGCTTTTGGTAATGTCTTCTAGGCTTTCGAAGGACTGTGGCCATCGCTGATTCAAACTACAACTGGTTCTATGGGCCTGAGAGTCAGTTGGTATTTCTGGATACATATGTACTGCGCAATGGCAGTGGCAACTGGCTGGCAGAGCAGGTCAGAAAGAATCGAATTCGGGAGGGACCAGGCACACCAGCCAAAGGACAGAGATGGTGCACACTCCATACTGAATTTCTGTGGTAAGATGGCAATCAATTTAGTGAAAGAAATAATCTGGAGTATAATAAAAAAGAAGATAGTCAATCATTAGTTAACTGACAAGCATAGGTTTGAGCTCTTGCTAGGTAGACAGAAGGTGCCTCAGAGCTCCTCATGGGCAGCATGGCGAGCAGCACTCACTATAAAATGAGTGTGCTGCCACCATCCTCTTTACTGCATCACAAGTACAAATTGTGCCCTATGGAATGGTGCCTCCAGCAGTTAGTTGTGGAGTTTCAGCAATATCTAACTGCCTCCCTTCGCCCCCAGAACCCACTTATATTGGGAATCAAGCTCTATATATCTGAGCACATGTCGGCTCTCATTCAGAGTTTGCATATTTTGTCTTCAACGATTTTCACCTGCCTGGTGTGTGAGACACCAAGCCCAGTGTTATACATCAGGTTTACTAATCCAGGCCTTCACGTGAGGGATGTTGGTAAAGAGATGTGTCCATTGTGAAGCCCACTCCTTCTCCAGGGTATTCTGTGATAGGTCAGTGTAGACCAGAGCCCTTGCTTCCTGGAATCACTTTTTCTTTCGCCTGCAATTTAACCTCTACCTTGATCCTGAATCTTGCAGCTGGGCTGGAGAAAGTCTTCTGTTGCATTCCTTGGAGTTCTGAAACAAACAGGACAATGAGTACATCTATTTTGAGAAAGATTTCTACCAAGGAATGGCTGTGCAGAGGAACAAAGAAAGGGGAAATTTTTATTTTATAAAATATCTAATTGCTTCAGGCAAACAATAGCAATAAATTGCATTTTAGTCCCTCTGATTTGTATAAGGTGTAATTTTACAAATAGCTAGCATGGAGCTTTGCCCATCAGGAACTCATCAGAAAGGCAGATGAGGCCTGTCTGTATGTTAATTTTAACAGACAGGCAATCCCAAAGTGTCCACTGATGTGCAGCATCTGCTGTGAGTAATGTAACAGCCATAGCTCAACCCAGTTTGGAGCTGTTTAGGTTTATACAGAGTATTATATTTATTGAAAAAAGTCATTTCAGAAAAAAAAATTCACAGCATTTCTAGTGTGATATAAGCAATTCTTGTGCTTTACAATATCTTAAAAATGGCTGACCTGAGAATGCAAGATATTATCATAATGTCTACATTTGACAGTTAAGTATGCACATTTTTGATAACTACTTTATTTTTTCACAATTTCATGTTAATTCCAGTGAAATACAACCTGTTAGATACCTGTGAAATTGCTTTTTCAACATCTGTGCAATAATTTTCAGTTTGTGACTTTCCCACGGTCAGTTTCTGCAGCTGCAATAACTGGAGGTTTTGTTTTAGTTAAATTTGTACAATCATAAACTCTTTTATTGTGGCATATCAATGTCCAAGTTTAGCACAAAAACTAAATAAAATGCATCTGAATGTACAAATGCGACAGTATCTTGATCCATCTTCATACTGTTTTGAATAAAACTTCATTGTCCTGTGGCATTGCGAGTTAGAGTTGATGGGGAGAAACAGTCTTGTTAAAATGTCTGGAGCTTTTTATTCCTATTCAACAGAAATAAAATGGTACAATTTTTTGTGCTTAAGAAAGACCATGTTGAGCACAGCTTTGGCTCCTACCATGTATCTTTATCCAATTGTGATATTTGTAAATCACAGTTATTTCACTATTCTGAATACTATGATAGCTGTAGAGATTCTACATGAAATAAACTTGGTAAATCACAACCCTACTTTTAGTGGGCACGGGATCATGGCTCTTTCGTGGCACTGATTGACGATCTATAGATGGGGAGGAGGTTGCGTAGTGGTAATGTCACTGGACTAGTAAACCACAGCCCATACTAATGCTCTGGGGACATGGGTTTGAATCCCTTCATGGCAGAAGGTGAAATTTGAATTCAATTAATGGAATTAAAATCTAGTCTAATGATGATTGTAAAAACCTATCTGGTTCACTAATGCCTTTTAGGGAAGGAAATCTGCTCTCCTTACCTGGTCTGGCCTACATGTGACTCCAGATCCACAACAATGTGTTTGACTCTTAAAATGCCCTCTGAAATGGCCTAGCAAGCCAGTTGTCAAGGGCAATTAGGGATGGGCAATAAATACCTGCCTTGCCTGTGACACCCACATCCAACAAAAATGAATTTTAAAACATCTCATGCCAAGTTCATAGGATGATTGGTGTACCTACACCATGTGGACTGCAGCAGTTCAGTCACTACCTTCTCAAGGGCAATTAGTGATGGACAATGCTCACATCCCCCATGAACAACTAAAAAAAAGGGAAATGCTATATTGGTGCAGTAAGTTGTGTTGTTCTGTAGTTGGGGCTGAGCTACGTTTTTGGCTACAGTAGAGGAAGTTTAACTCTTTATCTAGCCAGTTTTATACTTCAGAAAGTGCTTGATGATGATGCTACTGGGTTCTAGAAGGGGGGTAGTGCTCTCACCTACATGAACATAAAGTCTGTGTAAAGAAAACAGAAAAATGTTACTGGGATTTTCAAATCTCCAGCCAATTAAAGGCCAGGGAGCAGCCTCTCCATCTAATCAGGAACAGTGAGTGGGCCAATGGGAGGCCCTCCAGCACCCAGTGATCAGTAGCCTAACCGGCCGAGGTGGGAACTGCTGATCTGAAGATGGAGAAAAAGAGAGAGAGAGAGAGGGAGTAGGCCAGAGAAGTTATTTTTTGATTTTTAAGACTGCCGCAACTGTCTGGCCATGATCCTAAAGGGGCAACCCCTCCAGGGGACGCCAGCAGCCACAGCTGTGGCCCGGCGGCCTTTATGGGTGGTCGGTGGGGGGAGTGACCCGCATGAGTCACTCCCTCCCACCCTGAGCCCCCCACATTTGGCTGGACGTGATCCAGGCTGACATGGGCTGCCGGCTGATTGGAAATTCCAATCGATGTGGGAATGGGGCCTTAATAGGCCCCATAATTGCTAATAATTGGCCTCAAGTGGCTGCCCGCAGTGGGCAGGCAATCCGATCCTGAACCGCCATCAATAAAAATGGCTTGGGGTTGGGATTGTGGCAGCAAAGCCGGCATGGAAGCTGTCAACGCCAAATTGCACGCCTGCCCGCCCATCTCCAATCCAGACCCCGGTCATATTTACAAATCTATTCTTCAAATATAATTTTGTTACATGATTTGCCCTTTATCTCTGCTGTCAAAATATTTTTAGCCTTTTTTTAATTTGTTATCAGGTACGATGGCTCCTTGACTCCAGCACCACCACTGGATTATGGGTCACCGAAATTGCATTATTTTGAGGACTGGGGAGTCGTGACTTATGGAGGTGCTTTACCAGCTGAAGTTAACCGACCCTTCCTGTCCTTCAAATCGGGTAAGCTGGGTGGACGTGCAATCTACGACATGGTTCATCAGAAGAAATATTCACAGTGGATTAATGGGTGGAAGAATTTCAATGCTGGCCATGAACATCCTGATCAGAACTCTTTCACATTCGCACCTAATGGAGTGCCTTTCATCACAGAAGCTTTGTATGGCCCAAAATACACCTTCCTCAACAATGCTTTAATGTTCTCTCCAGCCACAGCAGACACTTGTTTCAGCCCTTGGGAAGGGCAGGTGACAGAAGCGTGCAACTCAAAGTGGTTGAAATATAAACATGGGATTTCTGGGAATTGTCATGGCCAGGTCATTGCAGCTTTGGAGCAGAATGGCGTGGTCTTTATCAGAGGAGAGGCAGTGGGGGCTTATAGTCCTAGCCTGAAACTGAAGAGTTCCCAGAGGAACCTCCTCCTTCTGCAGCCCCAGCTTTTACTGCTAGTGGATCAAATCCACTTGGAAGAAGATAGCCCACTTGAGAAAATGAGTGCATTTTTCCATAACACAGATGTGGCCTTCGAGGAAATCTCTAAAGATGGAGTGAATGGAGCATTTACTAGACAAAAGGATGGCCACTATACAATGTTCTGGATGGATGATAAAGGCAATAGTGAAAAGGCTACTCTGGCATTCAAGACGTACCCTCGTGGATACTCGTACAATGGAACACATTATGTCAATGTTACAACCACGCTGAGGTACCCAGTCACCAGAACAGCCTATATCTTCTTTGGACCTTCTGTACAGATTCAAAGCTTTAGCATTCGAGGAGATTTGGATCGAGTAGATGTATATCTAGCAACAAATGAAAAAACCTACACAGTTTATCTCTTAACTGGGGAAACTGCTGTGAAACCACTGTTTGCTATGGTACTAGCTGACCGTCAGAAAATTGTGTTTGACAGAGCTTCTGCAATCAGGGATGCTTCAGTGCAGGAGGTGGAAGATTATGTGAATGTTGTTGAGGAAAATCTTCAGCATGCAAAACCAGTGTTTCAGCAGCTAGAAAAGCAGATCTTGGCTCGAGTACTAAACACTGATAACTTCCGAAAGACTGCCGAGCGTCTTCTCAAACTATCAGATAAAAAGAAGACAGAGGAGGCTGTTGAAAAGTTATTTTCTATCCCATTTGGACAAATCAAGGCCAAAAAAATGAGAAAAGGAAAAGGTAATGGTGATAAATTTCCCAACAGCCTTCCAGATATATTTGCACAAATTGAAATGAATGAGAAAAGGGAGCGGAAGAAGTTACTACAGCAAGTGCAAGAAGAAACGTCTGATGAGAGAAATGAGGACGTGAGGGAGGTTTTTGACTTTGTGGACTTTTCTTATGTGAAACCAGAACAAGGCGCAAACAAAGATGTAAAAAATGGCTCTGTCAAACCAGGAGCCACTGTTCGAAGCACTGCACAATCCCTTTCGGCTTCCTACACAAGAGTCTTCTTAATTTTAAATATTGCAACCTTCTTTTTCCTGTTAGCATTACAGCTAATTCGGTTTCAAAAAGCTCCAAGCTTGCACGCCCAAAGATTTCTGTATGCAGTGCTTCTACTGGACAGCTTTGTACTGCTTTGTTTGTATTCCTCTTGTTCTCAGGCGCAGTGCTAGATCAATGACGCCATCTCGTGAAAGACTAAATAAATATGCAATAATATTACTGAGTACTTAATGCAAGTACAAGGTTTGCACATACCTTTTAACAGATTTTTATGAAAAGATACTCAACAGGAAAGCCAAAGATTTGATGAATTATCGTTAAAAATGCAGATAAGTGGAACCTGGATAATCCACACTCCTATAATCTGCTATCCTAATTTTCTACCAGACTTTTCCCAGGACAAGGCCTTGTGTGACATCGCCTCATTGCACAGCTTCTTTTGTTATTTGTATTTCATCCCCTTTTCTTGTTGAATAAAACTACATATTGTTTCTTTTGTTATTTGTATCGTACTTGGCTATATTCCCATTCCCATTCCCATTCTGAGGATATTGCAGTGTAAGCCCAGAATTTTGAGAAGTTTTGATACTGTGCCAATCTTCATTATCCACCAAGATGGTTCCCTTCATTAGGTTGGAGCAAGACATTCCACTGAACTAAAATATGCTGTTAATTGGATAAGCTCATTGTTTTATTATTTTTCAATTTGACCTTTCACTATACCTGATATATATAATGTGTGTGTAAATGTGTTCAGGTGGATCTGTACTTTCTCTTTATCTTTTGAAATGTCTGTGTTGTTTTATCATGATTCACACAAACATACGAATTAGGAGCAGGAGTAGGCCACTCAACCCTTCGAGCCTGCTCTGCCATTCAATAAATTCATGGCTGAACTGATTACTCCGCATTTCCACCTACCCCCGATAACCTTCCACCCCCTTGCTTATCAAGAATCTATCTACCTCTGCCTTAAAAATATTCAAAGATTCTGCTTCCACCGCCTTTTGAGTCACTGGTGAGATCTCAGTGAGCAGTAATGTCTGTGCTCACATGTCTACAAACTGCAGCTGGATTGTTCAGTATGTCATTCTTTCCATGATCAATCATTAAAGCACAAATGTTATTGAGCATTCCTTAATTTTTTTTAAAAGTTAGCTGATTATGATCCCTTTCTTTAAAGAATTTGAGTTATGATTTATTGTTCTTAATGGGTGAAATATAGATGAGTGACAAATATTGTGCACAGCATGTTAGAATTCCCTCACTGGGATTGCAGAGTGTCACGCACACCGGAAGTGCGATGATACAACAAACATGGACTATGAAGAATTATGAAAAATTGACTTAGTCTTTAAAAAAATGAACCTTTATTTTAAAAAGTGAACAGTGGTCCAAAATGGTGACCGAAGAAAAAAGGGATTGGCCTTTTGTGTATTCAAACTGCCTGGCAGAGCAAATCTTCAAACCTAAAAGATGTTAATGGAACCCATCCTACACCTATCCTGAAACATTCCATAATTGAATTTTATCTTCTAAAGCAAAGGAGGTGTGAAGTAGCCACATACTGGGCCATTGTGCAATCACCATGGGGAAGAAACCAGAGTGTCTCCCAACAGGAGGTGTGAGATAACAGCTTTTCCTTAAAGGGAAAGACAGCCAGAGGTGGAGAGAGAAAGAGAGAGACTCACTTAGAAGGAGAAGCAACATCTAACAGCTGGCATTCCAGCAAACCAGAAGGCACAGGCCCTGCTGAAAAAAATCCGACATCTACATTATACAACAGTGAGAGCTAGAAGTAACCCACCATCTTCAACAGAACCTTTAATCAAGAGGTAAATCTACAATCAACTCAGGCCTGCATCCATCTAGAACTTGATTTAGTTTTATTGTAACCTATCCACCCACTGAAAACCACCTTTTTCTCTTTATCTGTGTGTGTATGCGTGGGAGCAAATGCGTGAGTGGATGTGGTTGCAACAATTTCGGGAAAAGGCGTAATGATCAATAAACAACTGATTTTCTGTTTTCTAAAGCCTACAAGAAAACTTGTGATGTCTGTTTATTTGAAAAATAAAACACCAGGGCGCTAAACTCCGTTACAAATACACTTGTTGCGGTCAGGTGTGGAGTTGAACAATGGGAACCAACCACGCCATACCACATGGTCATAACAAAGAGTGATAAAATTACCCCCATACTTCCTTTCACTGCTGTTTTTATCAAAATACACTGCTTTGTATGTCTGTGCATTGCTATCTGTCCCTAATTATGTGGGCTGAATTTTTCCAGCTTGCCCCCGATCTCAGCGGCGAGCTTCAAAAACGGCTCAGCGCATGCGCGAGAAGTGCTCTGCGCGATATTTAGTGCGGCGGCTCATTTAAATGACCGCGACAGATTGCCCCCCACCCCCTCCCGATGACATGGAGGGACGGGCACCATTTTTAAAGGGCCGAGCCCTTTCAACTTAATTTAAATTTTTAAAGGAATAGGCTTTATAAATTTAAAGTGGGAATTTTAATTAATTTAATTTAATAAATCCCACCTCCCCAATAAATAAATGATTTATTAGTTGCCCTCTCCCCCCCAAAAAAACTGACATTACGATCCCGACTGTCCACCCCACAAACTTTATTACCTCTGACCTTTACCCCTTCCAACCACCCCCTAGACGAATCGGCAAGGTTTCACCCTGCTCCCACCCTGCCCCCCCCCCCCACCCGCCCTGAAAACTTAACTCCTCCTCCCACCCCACCAGTGTTTCACCTCAATCTCCAAACGGAAATGTGAAGGCGCGGGAGTTCCAGCAACCGGTCGGAATATCGCAGTGGGTTGTCATGTGCAACATGTTAAGTATTTATTCATTCATTTAAATTAATTAACATATGTTAATGATATCCCCAGCACCGAGCGGCGGGGGCCGCCATGAGGCCTCACTGCCGCCGGTAATATGAGGTGGGGCCTTCCTGATGTCGAGGCCTGTGGCGGGCCTCTCCCGGAGGTATTTTCCAGGCCCCCCATCATGACCCCCGACATCGGGGTGGGGGGCA
Organism: Heterodontus francisci; assembly: GCF_036365525.1. NCBI lineage: Eukaryota > Metazoa > Chordata > Chondrichthyes > Heterodontiformes > Heterodontidae > Heterodontus > Heterodontus francisci. The sequence goes on from NC_090373.1 coordinate 117,721,863, forward strand.
GCCGGTAAATTCCAGCCCAGATCTCGTTGCGATATTCTGCATTCTTCTTCACAGTTTGCCATACTCTTTAAATTGGTATTATCAGGAAACATCGCAATCATTCCTCACATGTCAATGTGCAAGCCCTTCAGATAAAAGAATGTAAAAGAGGTGCCAGCAGAGATCCCTGGAGCGCACAAATACAAACATCCCCCCCCAATTCAAAAAATATCCATGGATTCCTAGCTAAGTCTAACCAAGCAGCTACATTTTCTTTAATACCATATGCCTTCATTTTCATAGCAAAGCCTCTTATACCACATCTGCTTCTAGACAATGTGAAATTACTCAAATAATTCACTTAAATTGGCCAGGCACAACCTCTTCTTTTCAAATTCATGCTTTCCAAGCTGTTCACTAGTTACATCACATACTTTGGACTTCAGATGGGTAATTTTGAGTCCACCCTGCCAATGAGTAGCCTCACCTGTCTGGAGTAGATGTCAAAAATTCAGGGAAACACTGCCAGTGTTTCCAACCTTTTGAGTTCACAGTTGGAACAGCATGGGGAGTGTGTCTGAATTTCTGATACATGCTGCCAATAGGTAAGACTCCCTCTGCCAATGGGAAATTGTAAAACCTTTGATGTTTACCTATAATCAAGTGAAGACCATGTGGCCTATAGTCTTCTTGAAATGTAACATCCCCATTCCAAATATTTTTGAAAAATATGGTTAGTGCCTCAACTATCTCCTCCCCCAGGCCCTTTTTATATTCTTGGATGTATTCCATCTGGGCCTGGGTTACATTTCAATGTTATCCCCTTTAAATGTTATAATACAGCAGCTCTTTTTAAACATCTATCTTCAGTAGTGGCTTTTCCACATCCTCCTCAGCTGCTCCTGCAGCCACACTTGCACCTTCCTCTGTAAAATCTGATATGAAATACTTAGAAGTAGCTCCAGCATTTGTTCATTCTCAAGTACAAAGTGGCCCTTCTGCCTCCAGGTGGTTCAACCATATTAGCAATCCTCCATTTGTGCTTATAAAGGCTTGGGAAGAAACATTCAATTAGACCCAATATTGGGCATAGGGATCGTGATGCACAGTTACCCTGCGCTCTGTCCCATTGAGGTAGGCAGCATATGAACTTAGTGCTCCATGCTCATTAACATGATTTCAATGTGCAGCTCAGGGCATAATGCACCTCTGACGGGCTGCATGCTCAACAGGGGACAGAGCTAGCACAATTTACAGCTAGCCTGCCTCTCTTAAAAACGAGGTACAATCAGGCAAGAACAGTTCCTGGAAAAGTGGTATGGAGGCTTTAGTGGAAGGAAGAGGACTGGTAATGGATTAGCAGTGCAGAGAAAAGGCTCCCTGGTTCTCGGATGTGGCACCGGAGCCTTAGTGATGTAGGTCGAAAGGAAGAGAGAGGTTGTGTTTCCACAGAGGACCACGAGGCCCTCGAGGCACACCCTTCGAAGGGAATGAGAGCAGGTGACTACAGAGGTCAATTCCCAGAGTCTGGCCCTGACGACCTGGCTGCAGTGCCTGAAAAAGTTAATGACCTCACACAGGTATTCAAGGACAGTGAGTACATCTTTAAACAACATTTTCTACCCACTGCACTACCAACCTTTCATGCTGCTCAATCCATCAGCAATCAGAACTCATGTCCAACATTCAAATGCTCCACCTTACCCTCACATACTTACCAATACTGCAGCCTTATAATCACCTCTTGCAGCTTCCACATAGCTCCAGCTATTCAGCTAGGGCAGACACATCATCCAAACACCTTGTAACCCGCTCACTGACATTCTTCCATCTCTCTTACAAGACCAAGTTTCACATAACCATAGGGAGCAGCAGGGAACAGGCTGGGGACAGGCATGCCTGCATCTCCTGAGTCCTTTAGAGGAGAACATAATAGGTGCAGGAGTAGGCCATACGGCGCCTTGAGCCTACGCCGCCATTCAATGAGATCATAGCTAATCTGATCTTGGCCTCAACTCCACTTTCTGCCTGCACCCCATTTCCCTTGACTCCCCTGTAGTTCAAAAATCTGTCTCAGCCTTGAATATATTCGAAGGCTCAGTCTCCATTGCTCTTGTGGGTACAGAATTCCAGAGATTCATGGACACCTGAGAGAAGAAATTCTACCTCATCTCCATCTTAAATGGGCGACCTCTTATTCTGAAACTATGCCCCCTATTTGTAGATTCCCCCATGAGGGGAAACATCCTCTCAGCATCTACCCTGTCAATCCCCCTCAGAATCTTAAATGTTTCAAGAAGATAACCTCTCATCCTTCTAAACTCCAATGAGGATAGGTCCAACTTGCTCAACCCTTCCTCATCCCTGGAATCAACCTAGCGAACCTTCTCTGAACTGCTTCCAATCGAAGTCAATCCTTTCTTAAATAAAGACACCAAAACTGTATGCTGTACTCTAGATGTGATCTCACCAATGCCCTGTACAATTGTAGGAAGACTTCCTTACCAGGATACTCCTTCGCCCTTGCAATAAAGACCAACATTCCATTTGCCTTCCTAATTGCGTACTGTACTTGCATGCTAGTGATTCATGTACAAGGACACCCAGATCCCTCTGTACTGCAGCATTCTCTCCATTTAAAAAATATTTTTCTTTTCTATTCTTTCTACCAAAGTAGGATAACTTTATATTTTCCCACATTATATTCCATCTGTAAAATTTTTGCCCACTCATTAAACCTATCTATAACTCTTTGGAGACTCTTGGGACAAAATTTCAAGGGCCCTGTGGCAACGAATTGTGTGTCGTGCACGCATCCTATCCCCATGCCATTTTGTCCACAGCGGGCATGATAGTGAATGGGAAGTTCACTGGAAGACCAATTAAGCCATTTACCACTTAAGAGCTTCCTCTGCTGACATTTAGCCAACGATGGAGGAGCCAGCTGCTGCATGGAGACCCTGCCAGGTGAAACCTGAAGGCCTCCTAGTAAACTCGTGGGGTGGGGGCTCCTGATCGGCCACGCTGTAGCCCATGAAATGCCCCGCTGGAGGCAAGGGCCCCCCATCTTCAGTAACGACCCCCCTGGCCCTGCCCCTGGCAAACCCGACCCCACTCACCTGTCTTCTGGGGCCTTCTGCAGTACCAACATTTGGCCACCACTCCAGGTGATGCTGCCAACCCTCTGATTGGCCAGCAGCGCTTAGGGCAAGCTCATTTCCCTTAAAAGGGATTGCATCTGTCCGCTTTCAAATTTGTTTGGGGATCAAATAAAGGGCCAAGACAGGATTGCCTATGCCTTCTGGTCCATCGCTGGAACTCCCGCCGGTGAAATAAAATCCAGCCTTTTGTGTCCTCCTCACAACTTGCTTTCCCACGTATCTTTGTATTATCAGCAACTGTGGCTAGAATACACTCAGAATTTCACTTGGATGAAGGGACCATCATATTATGATCACTTTTCCCTAGATAATTCTTTATGATGTGAACATTAATTATTCATGTTTCATTACACATTACCAGATCTTAAATAGCCTGTTCCTTGGTTGGTTCTGCAACATGTTGATTTAAGAACTCGTCCTGAAGGCCACCTTTGCCAATTTGATTTGTCCAATCCAAGATTTAAAGTTGTTGTCTATCGTTGTCCCGATATTGTATGTTATTGGTAGCATAATTATGGTAATCTTCATAAAGGTCTTGGAGTCTCTGGGTGGGTGAACATTAACTCTATTTATATTTACATTCTATTTACACTCTCCATTCGGATCTCTAGCTAGCACTTCTCATGCTGCTCTAGCTCCTTCCAATCCTACTGCCATGTGACTCTAATCACATCATCATTACAGTGGGAGACATTAGTTGCACTGTCTCAACCATTAACCCTTTCAGACGCTTATACTACATCTCCACCCAAAGTCTTTGTCCTTATATATTTTTATATACACATTCATTTTGACTTTACATACTACCCCATCTCCCCCCAAGTCTCTGACAGCACAGATTCAAACATTCAGGAGGCTTCATGACTCCCCCTTGTTCTTGTCAGACTCGGAACATCAGCTGTCTTTCTTGAAAGTCTTGCTTGATGACTTGGATGGCCTTGACCAATGTTTGTAGTATCCTTTTGTCTCTGGGTTTCTTTATCATCATCTGATTCCTCCAGATATATGACTGATTGCTGTTTTTGAAAGAAAGGGGTAAGGTTGCTCCTATTTCAGTGTATAATACCCTCTGAAGTGTGTACTACATAAGATCACGGATGAACTTCATCTCTCTAGATAACTCTACCTTCACTCCTAGATCTTGCAGCCATACCTTCTCACCATCTTTTAACCTTGGCAGGTTTCTGGTACGAAATCACTTATTATAATTGCAAGCTTGTGGCTCCTGTAAGACTTCTCTTTGTCCTGCACCTTTTTATCATCTTGTACATCTATTCCCAGAAGTCATTTTCTGGGTCGAATGGGAAGTTGAGTTCTTAACTTCCTGCCTATCAACAGCTCTGAAGGTGAAAGTAAATCCATTCCTAGACATTCCCATCAGTCTTGATGGAAATTGTGTTATCAGAGGTTCTCTCTGTTCTAGTCTATGTACCGCACATCTCTGACAATTCAAAATCATCTCCTTGGTGTCTTTAGATATTCCTGGCTACCAAACAGATGATTGACCATGAGCTCTGCATTCTGTAATTCCCATGTGGCCTTGATGAATTCTTGCCAAGATCTCTGATCGAAGAGAAATCGGAATGACTAGTCTGTTGTTATACACCAGCAATTGATCTACAATTGTGAAGTATCTTCTGAATTTGAAGAAAATTTTCATTACTTTTCCACTAGGACATTCCTGTGGCCAACCTTTTGTACAATACTGGCATATCTAAATACATTCTTCATCCCGCTTTTGAATGTGACGAATTTCTTGAAGTTTCCGTGTACTTGCAAGCAATTGAGACGCTGTGTACTGTGAATATGATTCTATCTCTTCAACAAAGTTAACATCCTGTTGCATAGGATCATCAACAGTTGCTCTTGATAATGCACCTGCGGAAGTTTGCATCTTCCCTTGTACATATACCATCTCGTAATATATCTCATCAACCTCAATCGGAACCTCTGAATTCTCAGAGGCATCCGTGCAATTTCCTTTTTCTCCAGTAAGGAAACCAAGGGTTTGTGGTCTATCTCAATAGCCACTTTCAGGCCAGTAATATCTGAAAATCTCTCGCAAGCCCATATGGCTGCAAGTGCTTCTTTTTCAATGACAGCATACCTTATCTCTGTCTCAGACAAAGCTCTAGATATATGATAGACTGGTTTTCGACAGCCATTTGTCTGTTCTTGAAAGAGGACTGCCCCCAAGCCTGGAGATGAGGCATCTGCTGCAATGCTGGTTGGAAATGAAGGATTGTAGTGTGCTAATATTTCTGGTGAAATTAGCATCTCCTTAATCCTTTGAAATGCCTGTTCTTGATGTATGTTCCAACACCAGGCTTGATCTTTTTTCAAGAGCTGTCTTAATGATTCTGTTACTTGCACCAATTGGGTAAAACTATTGCCAACTGATTCACCATTCCTAGGAATCTTTAGAGAAGTTGGAGTGAAGTTGGGATTGGGAATTCACTAATGGCTCTCGTCTTTTGTGCGTCTGCCATTATGCCCTTACCACTCACAATATGGCCCAAGAAACGAATAGACATTTTTGAAAATTCTCACTTATTAAGTGAAACCTCTTGAAACGATGTAGAACTGCTTTGACACTCTAGTCACACTCTTCAACAGATTCCCCTTGGACCAGGATTTCATCCATCTGACAAATCACCCCTTTTATTCCTTGTATAATATTGGACATGTTCCTTTGGAAGATTTCTGGTGCAGATATTATTCCGAATGGTAAATGATTGAAGCAAAATCTTCCAAATGGTGTGATGAATGTTGTAAGTAATCTTGACTTCTCATCTAACGGAGGTTGCATCAAGTTTCGTGAACATTATGCTTTTGGATAGCTTTGCCAGGCTTTCATCCACCAAAGACATAAGATGAATTTCTCTCGCCACAGCTTTGTGAAGTTGTCTTAAGTGCACACAGATACAAAAAGTACCATTTTGTTTTGGAACTGTAGCCGTAGCCATAGCTTTATGACTGGAGAAATGACTCCCATCTTGTTCATCTCTTCCAGCTGATGCTGAACTTGGTTCATCACTAGGTGTGATATCTTCATTGGCGTAAAGATACATTCAGGTTTGGCGGCATCTTTTAATGTTATATAATATTTGGTCTTTAGTTTTCCTAGACCTGAAAATAGTTTTGGAAAGTCTGCTTGAAAGTGACTGTTGGATTCTGGCTGTTTAATTTCTTCCACTCTTTTAAGTATTTGTAGGTTTAAGCACGCTTTTCTGCTTAACAATGAGAATGCTTGATTTTTCAAAACATACAGGGTTTTCTTTATCTTCCTTCCTTCATATTGGAGTGTTGCTTGTCGCTTCCCCTTGATCTTCAGTTGTATCCCTCAAGGACCTTGTAACTGAATATCTGCTGGTTGTAAGGTATACGTCGACACCCATGGCTCTTGGTCTGACAACATTGTGACACTTATGCTGTGTCCAATTTAAAATTGGTAATATTTCCAATGTACGTCTAATGTGCTGTTTAAGTTCCCCTGATTCTAACAGTGGGTGCATTTTTAGCCCGAACTTCAAGTTAACTGCTAGTTTAAACAGCCTCTGTCTGCTGGTACAAACCCCATACCTTGACCTTATGTGTTTTTTCACTCAAATCTGGCTTCAAATTCCTGGTCTCACGAGACACCAAGATCATGCTTCTGCTCTGGACTAAGTTGGAAAAATGTAAGACTCTGCTTCCGTCTATAATCTGCTGCCTTTTTCTGTTTTTCTGATCTGTGACCTGTGGAAAAGATCTGGAAAATTCTACACCGAGATCTTCTTTGAAACTTAGCTTCAAATTTCTGGACTTATCTCAACATTAGGAAGACACTTTTGCTCTGGAGTACACTGGTTATAACGTAAGACCCAACTTTGTCTCAGTATTGCTGCTCTGTTGTGATTTTTGAAGTAACTTTGATCAGTTTACTGCCCTTCCCCCACCACTGCTGTGATTGAGAGACTTCAGTCTCCTACTGAGCCTGTGACTCGCCACTGGCTATACTGATTTTCTGCTTCAGCCTATTCCTGTCAGCTGCATGAAAGGTCCCGGGGAGCCCTAGTCACAGGAGCCCTTGGAGCAGGCTTTCAGCTACCCCTTCAAGAACACCCTGACGCAGATCCACATAACCTGCATCTGAACTCACCAGCTGGACTTGCTGGCCATGTGTGTGTATTAGTCCCCGTCCGTGTAGCAGAGCTTGGTCTCCAATCATCTTGGCCTTCCCTGCCATTGGACAAAGACCTTGCTTCGCTTGGACCGTGTGATAGTTGGTGTGCAACGGCCCCCCCCACGTTAAAAGAACTCATGCACAGACATCTACCACCCCCTCAAAATGAACTTCGGGATGTGGAATATCAGGATTGGACTATTCAGTCACCTAAGGACTCACAACCCTGGAGTGAAAGAAAGTCATCCTCATTCCCGAGGGGCTGCCTAAGAAGATGTAGGCATGCCGAACCTGGGAGAATAATCTTAAATTTGCACAGTCCAGGATGTGAGACTTAAATAGACCATAAAAGATATTACAGAGGTTTACAGAGAACACACTGACACAAATGGGGATGCATGGGTGTCACAGCAAATTAAGTAAGTCTTTCACTAAACGTTCCTCGCCCACATGTGTGTCCTTTTCCGTTCAGAAGGGCCAACGTATGCAATAACATTATTGCCATGCCACCATTACGCATGAGCATCTCCACAGATGCAGTGACATGGACATTGGCTCAGTCAGCTGCTGTCTCTAATAGTTTGCACAGAGATGCTGCAGATGTGGACTGGTGCACAGCAGGTGAGTGAGGGTGATGTGTGGCTTGCAGAGCTCATGTCGGTTCCTATGGTGCAGAGAGCTTTTATCTGATAAGTCACATCCATACGTCCCTAGTTCACTGCTAGCCCTGCATGCAGAGCCTGGGTGCCATCTGCCCTCCCATGCGTCTTTCATATTGTGGGTCCTCAGCATCCTCATAGACTGAGGAGGAATCCTGTTGATGTCTCTCCTCAACATGCCAGGCCTATTGGGTGTGTGGTTGTGCAGAGCAGCAAAGAAAGGAGCTGGCCTTTTTGGCCTGTAGGACAGGGCGTCACCCTATCCATACCGGAATTGGAGGCACTCTTTCAGCATGCGGATCTCCTGCTAGATGGTGGCTCTTGTAGTTCAGTGGCAGGCGTTGTATCTCTCCTCCGCAGCAGTGGTGGAGTTTCTCACTGGTGTCAGGAGCCATGTCTGCAAAGGATAGCCCTATCACCAAGAAGCCACCCCTCAATCTGAGCCAGTTCAGTGAACAGCGGTGGCAGCTGGGACTGGCGCAAGACCCAGGTGTCATGTCAGCTGCCTGAGAAGCGGTCACACGTTCGCTGCAAGCAGCTGCAGTGTTCACATACCAGCTTCACCTAGATTGAGAGGGCAACTTTAATGATGACATCTGCAGGTGGTAGCCTAGCAGTAGACCTGATGGCCATATGGGTGCAGTCAATGAACATTATAACCTATGGTTCTCTGGCAATGGTGCCAGAACCAATGGCCCTCTGGGCCTGGCTGTGAGAGTCCGTCCTGAAGTGGACAACCTCACTGGCCCTCCGGTGCAGGGCATTGGTGACCTCCCTGATGCAGTGGTGCACTGCTGACTGTGTGACCCCACAAAGGTCTCTGGTGGGCCCCTAAAAGGCTGCAGAGGCGTCAGGCTTGAGAACCGCTGCCACTATGAGGAACAAATGCATGGGATGTCCACTGGAGCCCATGGGCTGCAGGTCATCCTTGAGCAGGGCACAGAGACGTGTCACCACCCTCTCTATATGTGCAATCTCCTCTGACACTGGTGCTCTGCCATCCGATGGCATGTCATGTGGGGCCTGTAGGTGCATGGCAACAGTAATGGCGGGCTCCCTTGGGGGCTGCTGCTCACGACCGAGAACCTCTACGTGGATCACACCTACCTGTTGATTTTGTCTCTGGCGCATACGGATCCTCACGTGCAGAGGATTACACGATGTAGGATGAGCCATACCTATTTCCATGTGATAAATAAAGTTGAACCCTGCATGTATTCGAAGGTTCCTAACAGGGCATGGATTGGTGTTGATGGGTACATCAGCTACTTTCCTGGATCAACTATGTGGAGTGGCATGGCATTACCCATCTTGGCCAACACTCAGAGTGCCACAGCATGACCACATCAAGATCCTACCAGCTGAATCGATTGCCCCCACCATCCATAAAACCTTAATGTTCCTGCCTTTTCTGGCACCCTTCCCACACACAGGGTGCTTAGTGTGCCATTGCCCCCTCACAAACACAAACCATACACTGTTAATGGAGGGATGGTAGACGGTACCTCCCTTCATGCCAACACAGCTTTCCCTCCAGTAATCCCAGACCCCCTCCCTCCCAGAATGCAGAGTTAGACCCCTGCATATCCCCCTCCCTCCTCCCTTTAAGAATGCAGAGTTAGACCCCTATGTATCCCCCTCCCGTCTCCCTTCCAGAATGCAGAGTTAGACCCCTGTGTATACCCCCTCCCTCCTCCCTTCCGTAATGCAGAGTGAGGGCCCGCCAGCTTTTCAGACCGTGAACAGGACGGCACGTAACGGCCGCCCGTTCAACGAAAAATCCGGCAGTGTCAGTGGAGAGGTGGTGAGCTGCATAATCAGCAAAGGTAAGTAATCATTACCATATGCTAATTGTGGTGCTGCCGCTATGCGGCGGGTGGGGGGCCGCACCGAGGTCCTGTCACTGCCGGTAAAATGCAGCGGGCCCGTCTCGACGTCATGGGTTGAGGCGGGACTCTCCCCGCAGCATTTTACCAGCCTCTGCGCCGCGACCCATGGCGTCAAAGGGCCGGTAAAATTCAGCCCAGTGTTTTTAGCTTCCCCTCAGTGAGTCCTTGCTCACTGTTCTCTAATTGCAATTGTAAAAAAATCAACCAGATTTTCTCAGATTTAAACAAGAAAGGTGTAAGTTTATTAACCTTAAAACTCTTAACTCAGTTAAAACTACTAAAAATACATGACGGGACCATGCTAGCATGCATACATGATAAACCCATACACAAATAGATACAAAGGAGGAGAAAGAATTAAAGGGGAAAGGTTTGAAATAGTAAATGGAGTTCAGTTATTGGTTTTGGGTTGGATGTAAAGTCTTTGATTGAAATTAAGTCTTGCAGTTCTTGTTGGGGCAGTGCACACTTTCAAACTTGTTTCACTGGTCTTTTGAGGCTTAAGTTATTTCCGTGGGTCCCTGGAACTTTGTGTGAGAGAGAGACAGAGAAAGAGAAAGGTGCTCTCTTCTTGAAGTTCAGTTGCAGTCTATCTCAAAACTTTTCTGTGAGCACAATTCAATCAACTCCAGGTTGACCAGCAGGTTAGTCATGAAACTAGCTTCTTGTTTGAAACAGCCTCTCCTGCAAAGTTTGTGGATTCCTCCAAGCTTACCAGACACTCTCAATGGGTGGGGGGTGGTGGGGGGTGGTGGTGAAATGCTGGCTCTTGCACATTCAATGACTCTCAATGGCTCTTGATCATCACCATTGACAAAACCCATCTGGCTAATTGGATCAGGGAGTACTTCCATTGTCTCTCCATGCAACTGTCTTTTAGAATACAAATGTGCAGCCATGTTTTCAGCCACTGTTCTGTGGTCTTTTTAAAACAGGTTATATTCAATGTCCAGTAAGCGTGATGAAATATGATGAAATTAATATATTTAATTTGGCAGATGTGGATTTCCGTCACACTTGGGCTGACAGCAGTTGCAAGATGTCACCTGGTTTCAGCTGCGAATAATGGCGCTATTTACAATGGTTGTTTAACTACTCAGTTACTGTAAATGATTTGATTATTGGATTATTTGGTCTAGGCAAGGAACACTTATGTTGAACATCCTGTTCAGAATTCATTTAAATGTATTTATACACAGATACAACTATCACAATTCTAATGCAATCCTGTTGGTACTTTCTTCCATGGTTTCTTCCATTCTCAAAGGCCCTGATTTTATTGGGAGTTGGGGATGGTGAGGTTGGGCGGTGTGGTGGTTGGGTACAGAATTGATCTGTGTGAGGGATCTGGCTGAGCAACAAGCTTGCCGAGAAGGAAACTAAAGAAAAAAATTTAAAACTTACTTTGCGGGGCCTCTTCTGGCTCTTGATCCAGCATCTGGCAGATTTGGCCTGGTGGAGAAGCCACTACTGCTCCCCTGCTGAGGCCTCTGGATAAAGTAGCAGCTCAGAACCTAATGATATCATTGGAACCCAATCTGCATATTTAAATAGGACCCTGCCAGCTAGAGGCCGATGTCCAAACCACCCACAATCGGTCAGGTCAGAGCGGAACAGCAGTGGGTATGTCTCCCACTGCATTTTAACTGCCTTCCCACCTTCTGGAAACCAAGGTGGGGTGGAGAGCAGTTACAATTTGAGCCATAGTAACAGTTTCAGGCAGGAGAGCACCTTCAATGCATCTACTTATCTAGAGTTCTTCCTGATGCATTTCTAATAAACCCTATGGAAATTCAATCCCCATTTGTCTAAGTAGATTTCTGATCAGCAGCTTTACTGTTGTTACATAGAAACATAGGAAATAGGAGCAAGAGTAGGCCATTTGGCCCTTTGAGCCTGCTCCGCCATTCATTATGATCATGGACGATCATCCAACTTTTGTTAATAAATCTCACTCCTAATATTTACCCCATGTGACAGCTTTGTATATGAACAGGTGGTTTTCATCTGAATTAAGACAAATCTTAAGGAATTCTGCACCATTTTAAAAACTTCACCAACTATGTGTGTACTCCTCATTTTAAGGAATTTAAGGAGACAGCTCCAATTGACCTTAACTCTGTCTGAAAATTTAAAGATTAAATGAATGAAATAGTATTTTAGATGGTCATAGATCAGCTTCTGGAATAAAGCGAATGTTGCTGTTTGGAAAACAGGATGGAGATCCATCAGACTCCCACTCTATGTATCATGGGGATTTCCAGTGAACAATGGCCTGGGAAAGCACTAAATGTTTCAGAGGCTTCATTTGAGTTCTATAATAAATGAGGTTCTGATCACATAATTTAGAAGACTATGCAAATTCCTAACATTCATTATCATTCATTTTCCTCTTATGCTGTCCCCGTCCATGATTTTTCCTCTCATTCATTTTAATTGATGGAAAATTGTGCGCTTTAAATGATCTAGATGTAAAACCAATATGATTTTTTCCTCAGGGCATAACCCTATAAAATCCCTTTAAAATGCACCACCAAAATGTAAGTTTACAGAAATGGTAGAATTGTTGTATCTGCGATTTGGCATTAGGTGGCGGCAGAGAACAGAAGCCTATAATATTGAATTCTCTCATTTTACTGCAGCAGATGCATCTCTTTAATTTCTGTAATGGATATATATATTGATTAAAAATAATACCAGTGTTCTTATGACAGTCAACATGCATTATGTTAAAGGTCACAAGCGAAAGCTATTTCATTTAAAAGAAATTGATTTAAAAGAAAGTCTCGTTCACTTAAATGATTCGATGAAAAACCTGGTCAAGCTACAGACAGCTCAGAAATATGAATAAAGATAAGTGGAGGTTACCATTCTGTGCGGGAACATCAACAGCTGCTAAGCCCAGAGCTGCAATATCTTCTGGTACTTACACAGAATTACATCTGGAGCCAATTATCAAAGGGCTCTTTTGGCAGGCATATTGCACTCTGCAGTACTTTCCTTTTTAATTAGATTTGGTTTCATTTCTCAACCCCTTTCCCATATATGGTCATCACCAGTGATCACTTGATATAAATTATTTATGGCGTACTCTCAAAACGTCTGAAAGGAAGTTGCATCAATAGTCATTAGGTCCTAGCATTTATACTGTAAAGATGGAGAAATATAAGATGGTTCTGAATTTAGTTTTGAAGCAGCATGCCACCCTAGGATACGGCTTTCTGGCCTTAGCAACAGCCGGGGGAGAACAACTGTTCTCTGTTGTTGTGTTCAGTTGTCCCTGTAACTCATGGAACTTTGCCTACAGCATGGTTTTTCTTCTCATCCCAGCCCTGGTGTTATTTTTACTGGGCTACTTCATAAGCAACAGAACTTGGAAGCTATGTACTGGCTGTTGCATCAATCAAGCAAAGCAGTGTTCTAAAAGAATCCTCTGTCGTGGCATAAAGATTTTTGTGCAAATCACAGTGGGAGCTTTAGTAGCCCCCACAACATGGATTTCTGTTGCTTTACTGAATGGCACTTTCTATGAATGTGGTATGTGTGGCTATTACAACGAGCACTTCTTAAAGTCAATCTGCAATAACAAATCCAATGACTGTCCTTCCAATCTTTATAAGCTGCCTTGTGGTCATACAGCATTGCCTTTGTCAGCCAGGGAGGATATTCTCATTACCCTTCGTGCACACTCTCAGGTAAGAAATACTTTGGGTGATGTGTTATGATTACTGTACTTTCTTTTGCAGACTGTTGCCTCATAATGTGAAAGCTTTGCTTTTTACATTTAGCCAAACAGAATTATGCATTTATTACAGTTACTATATATATAATATATGTGACAGCAAATAGAATGCATGAGAAGTCCAAGTGATCAGGTTCTCAAAGGTAGTATTTAAGGGGCGTGAGTGAGAAGGCAACATGCCTCAACCTGTCCTGGAGTAGGGGGTTGGATTGCCTTAACTTCTGCCTTGCCTAATATCACATTGGAATGTGAGATACATTCCATCATATTTTCTACTCCATCTGGAATGAATCTTGACTGAAGGCTGCTTATTCATTGTTTTGCCATTCTTGCCATTTTCCAAAGTAAATTATCATGATAGCAGAACTAGAGTTATGTCTTTGGGTTTCATTCTGTTATGAACTAATTTCTACAAGCTAAAAATTTATGGTTTAGGTGAAGCTAAAAGTTATCCTAAACCAGTGCATGATATTTAGATGGTAAAGACTCCAGTACATTTTTAGTGAGTGCACTCAATAACCATCTAAAACTATATGATAAATGGAATACATTATCCCTGTGCCCATTATGCCACCAGAGAAAAAAGGATATTAGTTTCCCATCCCTAAGCACTACTAGGTAAGAACACACCAATTATTAATAAAATCAGAAAATGCTGGAAAAATGCAGCTGGTGAGACCTTTTGTAATTCAACTTGAATTTTATTAATAGTGATGACTGTGATAACAATATGAGTTATATTAAGATGGTCAAGACTACAAGTTTATTGTGAAAACAGACAAACAAACCAAATTATGGCGTGCATAGGCCATCTGGAATAGTATTTAGTGCTGGCAAATCATGGAAGTTTTGTAACGAAAGGATCTATGTTGACAGGCAAGAATAAAAAGTCACTTTATTTGCTGCGTTCATATACTGCTGCTAATAATACTATTGCTATCAATTTTAAAAAACCTGTGGTTTTTCACTGTCTCTGTGCCGTCACTTGTCCTCAATTTCAAGTCTATATTTTATCTTTAATTCTTCTAAATAGGAAAGAAAGTTGTGCTGGATGTTCTGATCTGCTACTAAGCTCTTCCTGTCTGTTCCTTTTCTTGTAAATAGGAATTGTAAGAACTGGCAGAAGATTGTACTTCTGAAGTATTGGAAAATTTATATTAGGCAGGATTTGCAAGAACTAAAAGATGTGAGCTCATTTGATGCATATCTGTATTGAATTATAATGGCTACACAAGTACCAATTCCAGCTAAAGAATTGTTCACATTTTTTTTCAAATAAGGGTTGTAGCATGTTCAAAATTGCAGTTTGAACCTGGGTCCATTACATATAATACTGCACAGTTTATGCAAGTATAAACAAGGTTGAAATTTAAAAACCCTGTTTATTAAGCAGCAATATTGGAAACATACAAACATACAAATTAGGAGCAGGAGTAGGCCACTCGACCCCTCAAGCCTGCTCCGCCATTCAATAAGTTCATGGCTGAGCTGATTTCTCCACATTACCACTTACCCCTGATAACCTTTCACCCCTTTGCTTATCAAGAATCTATCTACCTCTGCCTTAAACATATTCAAAGTCTCTGCTTCCACTGCCTTTTGAGGAAGAGAGTTCCAAAGAATCACCACCCTCTCAGAGAAAAAGTTTCTCCTCATCTCTGTCTTAAATGGGCGACCCCTTATTTTTAAACCATGACCCCTGGTTCTAGATTCTCCCACAAGGGAAACATCCTTTCCACATCCACCCTGTCAAGACCCCTCAGGATCGTATATGTTTCAATCAAGTTGCCTCTTACTCTTCTAAATTTCAGTGGATACTAGCCTAGCCTGTCCAATCTTTCCTCATAAGATAGCCCTTCTTTGAACTGCTTCCAACGCATTTACATCCTTCCTTAAATAAGGTGACCAATACTGTACACAGTGCTCCAGATGTGGCCTCACCAATGCCCTGTATAGCTGGACCATAACCTCCCTACTTTTGTATTCAATTCCCCTTGCGATAAACGATAACATTCTATTAGCTTTCCTAATTACATGCTGTACCTGCATACTAACCTTTTGCGATTCATGCACTAAGACACCCAGGTCCCTCTGCATCTCAGAGCTCTGCAATCTCTCACCATTTAGATAATATGCTTCTTTGTTATTCTTCCTGCCAAAATGGACAACTTTGCATTTTCCCACATTATACTCCATCTGCCAGATTTTTGCCTACTCACTTAACCTATCTATATCCCTTTGTAGACTCCTTCTGTCCTCTTCACAACCTACTTTCCGACCTATCTTTGTGTCATCAGCAAATTTAGCAACAATACCTCTGGTCCTTTCATCTAAGTCAGTAATATAAATTATAAAAAGTTAAGGCCCCAGCACAGATCCCTGTGGCACACCACTCATTACATCTTGCCAACCAGAAAATGACCCATTTATGCCTATTCTCTGTTTCCTGTTAGCTAGCCAATCTTCTATTCATGCCAATATGTTATCCCCTACACCATGAACTTTTATATTTTGCAATAACCTTTGATGTGGCACCTTATCAAATGCTTCTGAAAATCTAAGTACAATACATCCACCGGTTTCCCTTCATCCACAGCACATGTAACTCCCTCAAAGAACTCCAATAAATTGGTTAAACATGATTTCCCTTTAACAAAACCATGTTGACTCTGCCTGATTACCTTCAATTTTTCTAAGCTTCTAACAATTTCCCTAAGACAGATGTTAAGCTAACTGGCCTGTAGTTTCCCGCTTTCTGTCTCCTTCCCTTTTTGAATAAAGGAGTTACATTTGCTATTTTCTAGTCTAGCAGAGCCTTCCCCAAATCTAGGGAATTTTGGAAAATTAAAAGTACTGCATCAACTATCTCACTAGCCACTTATTTTGAGACCCTAGAATGAAGTCCATCAGGACCCTGGGACTTGTCAGCCCACAGCTCCAGCAATTTGTTCAGTACCACTTTTTTGGTGATTGTAATTTTCTTGAGTTCTTCCCTCCCTTCCATTTCCTGACTTACAATTTCAGGTTGTCTACAATCAGACTTCTTACTTTAGTTTCTTAGTATCTATAGGAAGAAAATAACTGTTCTACATCTGCACTGGAAGGTTCACTAATAGTTTTGTGATCCCCCTACACAATTTTCCCTCTTCGCATTCCACAGGAGCCCCTAATGCCCCCATGTTTTATATTTTGTCAATTGGTTTAAATTAAAACAGCAGATTTAATTGTTGAATTAGATAGAAGTGAGTCTTAGTACACAATTCACCTCTAACCTTATATGCTGCAATAGTGATTGATTGATTGTATTGTGTACAATGAGAATATGAAGTGCATTTATATTTTCTTACATACAGGTGATTGGATGGAGCCTGATAGCAACTATCATGATTTTCGCCCTGGCCTCTACCTGCATTGTACGCTGCTGCTCTCCTGTCAGCTTCCTCCAATTGCAGTTTTGGAAAACATACAAGGAAAAGGAGAACGAGCTGTTTGAGCAGAAATCGGCCGAGCATGCAAAAGAACTAGCGGAGAGAAATCTGAAGATCTTCTTTGAATCTGAAGGACCAAAGGAGATCAAAACCCCAAGCAGGGGGGCATGGGAGGAGATTTCACTGCTATACTCTTTCAGCAAAACTGAAGAGTACTACAGCACGATACACAAATATGCAGAAAGGAAGGCTGACAACACCCATGCTTCATCCTCCACAGTCAACGTGGATGTGCCTGCTGTACTGGACTTTGTTGATGGTAGTAAAAATTCTGTTGACACCCATATTTGAGAATGTGCTCAGGCAAGGGTAACTGAAGTAAATCTGTGCTTTACCCCCAGTGCCTGAAATAAGCAGTGTTATTATGCTTGCTTATCAAAGTTGCGTGGCAGTATTTGTGTAAGATTTCCTCTTTTTAGACATATAATGGCACTTTTACAAAGATTTATTACATTTTATATATTTTATACATTGTATACAAACTCTTTTATTGAGAGTATGAGTAATGCATTATGATAAGGAACAGTTTTGCCATCAGTTGGAAGCTGGGTCTGAGACATGCCAGAGAAGAGCAGGTCTCTTCTGTCTGTGGTGGGTAGTTACAATTGTCAGTGTTAATCAGAGAATGTTATAGGGATAACATCTTCATGAAAGAAAATGTATGGGAAGCACTTTTTTACGCAATTAAATTTCTTATCTTCCACCAGG
This sequence comes from Heterodontus francisci, assembly GCF_036365525.1. Classification (NCBI taxonomy): domain Eukaryota; kingdom Metazoa; phylum Chordata; class Chondrichthyes; order Heterodontiformes; family Heterodontidae; genus Heterodontus; species Heterodontus francisci. The sequence continues at coordinate 117,739,654 of NC_090373.1, forward strand.
AACAGGTTCTTTGTAATCCGAGAGTGAATGAACTTAAATAACTACTCATGCTAAAAGAAACACTACACACAGAAGTAAAATAAAAGCAAAATACTGCGGATACTGGAAATCTGAAATAAAAACAGAAAGTACTGGAAAAACTCAGCAGGTCTGGCAGCACCTGTGGAGAGAGAAGCAAAGCTAACGTCTGATGAAAGGTCACAGACCTGAAACATTAACTCTGCTTTTCTCTCCACAGATGCTCCCAGACCTGCTGAGTTTTCCCAGCACTTTCTGTTTCTACTATACACAGAAGCTCTGCTTCCATTAACAGATCTCCATTGTCAATGTTCTGGCAGGAGCATTTTAGAGTAAATTCAGATATGTCATGTTCCCAACAGGAAGCTGGGTTCAATGACAATGAGGGTCGGAGATAGGGCTACTCATAATCCTGACAACTCAGTCCTATTTGCATTCATATTGCTTTATATGATGGTTGGTTTTGTTTGAATTTCATTGGCCTGGAGATTTGGACCAGGCTGATCTTACCTTTTTTGCCAGACTGGTGGATAAATCCTAAATCAGAACACATTACCAGGGACACAGATTTATAGTTTATCTATCTATATATATATACCCCAAGTTTCCTCATTATTTGACCAAGAGATAGAAACATTGTAAGCCCTGATCTAACTGATGCATTGCCAAATAGCGATTGTTCAGATAACGGGCTGAATTTTATAAGCTTGCTGCTAGTTGAAGAGCAAAGTTACAAAGTTTGGGGGCAAAGCTGATGATTAGGAAGAAGAGATTTTCTGGTGTGTAAATAACATGAAATGGCTATTGGAGGGGTGGGAGAGGGGCCTCGATCTGTTAATAAGTTTTCAATTTTACTTTACCCACAATGTGGCTTTAAAAATTTTAAGTACTAGTAAGGACGCGAAGCCCTTTAAAAATGGCGCCAGCGCCTGCGCAGTAGCGTAAGATGCCATTGTGGGAATGGAGCAGCTGCCCCTTTATGTCATTGGGGGCAGAGAAGCTGCCCAATATCTCTAAATTACACACTTAAACTGATGTATAACATTGATACATCAACATCGATTTTATGAATCTTCCAAGGAAGGCCATGAGTGCAGATTGGTTGGGGATGAAATTTTTCTTGGGCACTAGCTGATTGAAGTCAATGGAAATGAAGAAATGAAAATAGTAAAGAGAGTAAAACGGGTTGCTGATTCACTATTGGTAAACACAAAATGACTATTGTAACAGATTTAGTTTGAAGCCAGAGAAGGACCAAAAACATCTTAGCCCAAATGTTCAAAAGGGATAGAACCAGAAAGTAAAATGTGGCCTAAATCTGGTTAGGACTTTTCACTGCATATACTTCTTCTAGCACCTTTTATCTCCTTTAATTAAATTCAATTAAACTTTATACTGAAGTAAAGTTTTATAATGGTAAAAATTTTGCTGAGAGGAAACAGCGTTGATAATTTTTATTGACATCAGGTAAAAGTATAATTTTATAATTTCAAAGGTAAACAAACTTTAAAAAATACTATTATAGCTAGGAACATCAGTAACCACAGAGAAAAAAAATTATTTAAAGAGACGTCTATATATTTATAATGCCAAAATAGATTTCAGTTTATCAGGTAAGGCTTTGAGCTGTTGTCATTTGTTGGGAAATTCTTCAGACTTGCTCCTGCTCTGCCGCTGTAATTTCACCACAAGTGTAAAGTACGTTTCCTCCGCAATGAAGTTGTGGCAGCAGAGCGGGTGCAGCTCTGAGGAATTTCCGGCCACAATGCCAATTTAAACCTAAAGTTTTAACATTAGTTACTATGCTAATTTTTTTCAGCACTACATAAGGTGGTACTATATTAGCCGATGAGATGACAAGGTAAAAATTACAAAAGTACAAAAGCAAATAATAAAATCAAAGGTTATCTAAAAATGTGATTATTTGATTTGTCAACGTGTGACATCTATGAATAAACAAGGTAAACCTGGTATATATTTATTGAAAGAATTAATATTGGTTGCCAGCGTGTTATAGAATATGTGTTCCAGGGCTTTTCTGCATTTAACTGACAGGTGGTTTAATTGCTGAATATACATTTATAAATTTGCAAGAATTCTATTGAAAGCTAGAGATATAACATGTTTCATTTAATTTGGCATAAGTCATAAGCTATTTTTATTGATAATTACTGCAAATATCCACTCTGTTCAATACTTTAAACTGAATAAAAACGATTTAAAGAATTATTTGGCTTACGACTATTTATTGTAAATGTCTGTGAAGTTACATTTGGCAGACAGCCAATTTGTCCACCTGTACATGGTACTGTGAAATGGTGAGACATAAACTGGCACAATCTCTCTTCCTTTTTTTGATCGTATCTTTGAAAGAGACGTAATCAACTCAAACTGCCAAGGTACCGGGGAATGTATAAAAAGGAAATCTTCCTTGTAATAAAAATGGACAATGCTGGAAACAATTAGCAAGTTGATCTGCACCCAAAAAAGCAAGATTCTGGATAAGTTCAGCTCCGATAAAGAATCCCACCTAGAATGCTAACCTATCCTTCTCTTCGCTCATGCTGACTGACCGCACAAGTTTTTCCTGCTTCTTTTTCAGATTTTTTAACATTTGCAGTTTTTTTTTCTGAAGCTTTCCTGTAATACCTTAATCACGAGTACATGCAACTGACCTCAAGGAACTCTTTGTCTAAAATGTGGTCCTCTTTGGAGCTTGCACATAAAAAAAGAGCTCATGGTTAATTGGCCAGAATTGTTTAATGTTATAACAAAGCAAATGTTTTGCAAGAGACAACATACTATTTGTTTTTAACAGTTGTACTTTGCCAGTCTTAAGAACATAACAAGCAGCATGCTCTTAGTAATTAAAACCAAAGTATGATTAATAATTCAATTTCTTTTCTCCCTGCAGTTGGACACCACGGCCAAGAAATTCAATGACGTGCAACAGTGTTTCAGGTGCAAAATAGGTAGCTAAAAATCCAACATGGCAGAAAGGGCACACAGACATATTAATATAAAAGCAAAATACTGCGGCTGCTGGAAATCTGAAACAAAAACAAGAAATGCTGGATTCACTCAGCAGGTCTGGCAGCATCTGTGGAAAGAGAAGCAGAGTTAACGTTTCGGGTCAGTGACCCTTCTTCGGAACCCTTGTTGTTGTTGTTGACACAGACATATTATCTGCTCTAAGTGTGCCAACTTGATAAGGGCAGGAAAAGAGGTACTCAGGATCTATGTCTGAAACAGCTGTCATGCAGGCCCCCACCTGCCAAGAATGAGGCATATTAATTTCACCACATGGACATTAAATTTCAAATTGTTGTAGGAAAAAAGAGGTCTATTACAAGAGCTGCCAGACTGGCTGGAAAGACATTTTTGCATATTGACAGACAGTACTTGAAAGGACAAAGGGGCTATTCCCTGCTCCAATTTAACCCACAATGGGCCTTTGATCACCAGGTATTGTGTGTAGAGGAGACATTCCAAGGTCTGCTAGGAGAAGACAATCCACAAGGGCCAGGACTGATTTGGCCAACTGGTCACATGACTAACTGGCTGGTGCAGGTTTTTTAAAACTCGGCACAGAGAATTTGAACTCAGAAAGCTGTTTGCTCCGGGACTAAGAAGACCTCTCTCCCGCCTGCTCCCATCTCTTTCTCACGGAACTCCAAAAACCCACTGGAGACACATGAACCCCAAGAGAGAAAAGTCTCCTACAGTGAACAAGGTTTAAGAATAACGCTGGGCCCCAACGAAAAGTAAGATCAACCTACAAAAGGACTCTACAGTGAGCTCGAAGAACCGTAACAAACTCTTCAGAGATTGCCTCAGACCTTTCCACTTTAATCTTTTCTTCTGCTCTTTTCTGTCCTTAGATGCATGTGTGTATCACACATGCATGTTAGCGTGGGCGCATCGTGTATCCGTGGATGTTAACTGGATTAGAGTTTAAGTTTAATAAATTTCACCTTTCTTTAAACCTAAGAAAGCTTGTTGGTGCTCATTTCTTTGCCTTATAATTGGAAAGCAGTGAACAAAGATTCACCAAGAGGGAGCTGAAAACATGGTGTGTTTAAAAATTAAACACTGTTAAACACTGTAAGACCAGGTGAAGGCTGGGACGGAGCCCTAGACACACTTCTCGTAACACAGCCCTCAGGTCCTTTGCAAACGAAGTGCTTAAAGTTGGTTTGAAGCCTCCTTAGAAAAATTGGACTCCGCTGCAGTTGCCGCCATGCTGGCTGTGATCGGCTAAACATAGTCTACATGTGGCCTAACAAGCAGTCCTTAAAGGGACTGCTGGACGTTGCCAAAAGGTACGTTATTTGAATATGAAGTCAGGAGGTGCAAGAGTGCTTCTTCTGGTTCCGCTGCAGAGCTGAAAACCATTGCTGGCTCCCACTCATCCCACCCACTCCCAGGCCCCTCCAGATTGCCCCCTTCCTCTCTCAATCACCCCATCTATCCTGATCATCCTCTCACTCTCCCCAATGCTTCTACATCCACTCTCCCAAGACTGAACTGCTGGTGACACAGCGGTCCAAAACTGAAAACCTCCTGGCAATGCCCAGCAGGCATCTACAGCTCGCCAGACTCATATGAAAGAGGCCTGAGGCCTAATATCAGGGGTGCCAAGGGCATACCCATTATAGCACAGGGATCTTTCTCTGTGCACAGTTCTCACCAGCTGGTCAATCAGTTAAATTCATCAATGCTCATCATTGACCTTTCCATGTTGTGGCATCTCTAAATTAAAACCTTCGAATAAATCAATGAGTGTCAAATTGGAAAGTAAAGAGAAAATGATTAAATTATCATCATGGAATATATTAATTGCTACAATCGTATTGTATTATCTTATTATACTTGCTCTTCTGAAAGAAAATTTCCCCAAACCACCAACTGTTTAATTTCTGGCCCTCCATTTACCATGATACATCTTCAGCTGTTACTTTGCTCCACCACACTCTCACCTCCATATATAGTGCCATTGTTCCCCAGCAAAACCCTAACACTCTCCCACCCTGCTCAATTCCCCTATTGTCCTCACCTCCCTCCTGAAGGTCCAAGGGCACAGGCATATCAGGTGACTTAGCCATCCATCACCAGATCTAGCTGGGACTTATTAAGCACTGTCAAGCCTTGCTGTCCCCAGCCAAAACCATCTACTACTCCAGCATCATCCAGGAAAGCAAAGGTAATCCCAGCTTCCTTTTAGCACTTGCAACTCTCTCCTCTCCTCTGCCCACTCCACCCTCACCTTCAAAAAGTAAAAGTAGGGCTGTCAACCCTCCTAAATCTCCCAGCATGGACGATTGATCTCCTAAGTACTACTGCTGGAAACCCAAGAGAAAATGCAGAAGTAGAGTTAAACTCCTTGCAAGACACATGAACCCCAAGAGAGAACAATTCTACTACAGTGAATATGGTTTAAGAAGAATACTGGGTTCCAATGAAAAGCAAGATCTACCTACAATCAAGGACTCTACAGTGAGCTTGAAGAACCGTAACAAAAAAGATAATGCCTCAAATTTTTTCCACTTTATTTCTTCTGCTCTTTTCTGTCTTTATTTGCATGTGTGTGTCTCGTATGCATGCTCGCGTGGGCGTGTCATGTATCCATAGACGTTAACCGAATTAAAGTTTAAGTTTAAGTTTAATAAATTTCAACCTTTCTTCTTTAAACCTAGGAAAACATGTTTGTGCTGGTTTCTTTGACTTATAATTGGAAAGCGGTGAGTGAGGGTTCACCAAGAGGGAGCTAAAAACACAGTGTGTTTAAAATTAAACCCTTTACAGTAAGACCGGGTGAAGGCTGAAAGGAAACCCTAGACCTCTTTCGCACCTGGTTGTAACAGAAAGGCTGCAGTCAGCAGTGCAGAGCAGTTAACACTGGGGATAAAGCATGTAATTTGTCAAATTTACATCAAGGCTAAAACCGGATAAGATGGATTTACAAAATATGTTAAGCCACAAATTAAGGACCAGTCTAATTAAGTTCAAAGTGTATTGTTCAACAAATGTGTTGTATAAACAAAATACAAAAAACATGGATAACCACTGGACTGTACTCCTCTATTTTAATTTACATTTAAAGCATTTGCATTTAAAGGGTAGTGTTCTAGGCCCAACTATCTTCAGCTGTTTCATCAATGATTTTCCCTCCAACATATTACTTCATCCCCGATTGAAAATCGCAGGCTTTTGCATTCTTGTCTGCCCATTGTTTCATATTGGCTTCGGATGCTTTGAGCGACTCCGCAAGCTTTTGGAAGCCTTTCCTGGAATCATAGATACGAAGTATCGAAGATTCATTCTTTTGTTCCAAGAATCTGTCTTTTATAAGTTTTACTGCTTACCTCATGTCTGTAAACCAATTTGAAAGGACTGAAGCCTGTAGGCTCATTTGGTGAGTCTCTTGTTGCAAATAAAAGAAAGTCTAGTCCTTTATCCCAGTCGTGTGGATATTCATGACAGTATGTTCTAATCATTGTTATGAGAGTTTGGTGAAATCTCTCTAAACCTCCCTGTGACTGTGGGTGATATGCTGAAGATTTCAACTGTCTAATCCCCAAATTGCCCATGACTTCTTGAAATATCCTAGACATGAAATTACAACCTTGATCTGATTGAACTTCAAGTGGTAACTCATATCTCATAAAGAATTGGGTTAATTTTTCTACTACTATTCTAGCAGTAATTGTCCTCAGAGGAATGGCCTCTGGAAATCGAGTGGCCATATCCATGATAGTAAGTATGTATTGATGTCCCACTTTTGTTTTTGGCAAGGGTCCTACGCAGTCTACTAATAACCTGCAAAATGGTTTGTCCATCACTGGTATGGGAACTAGTGGTGCCGGTTTTATGGTAGGTTGTGGTTTTTCCACCATTTGACAGGTATGGCATGTCCTACAAAATTGTCTCACAACCTTCGTAAGACCTGGCCAGTAATAATGTTGGCTTATGCATGATTTGGTCTTCCAAATTCCCCTACATCCCGCAAAAGGAATGTCGTGTGCTAACCTTAATAATCCTTGTCGATATTTAGGTGGTACCCCTATCTGTTCAACAACTGTTCAGTCTTCATCTGCAAGTCTATGAGGCGGTCTCCATTTCCTCCTCAAAACCCCATTTGCCATATAATAGCCTTCTGGAACTCTTTTCGCCTCAGCTTCTGACAGAACTGACTGTGCTATTTGGTATATCTCTGAATCAGCTTGCTGTGCTGCAATGATAGACGATCTGTTAAACATCTCATTTGGATTATCTAAATCCCCAAATAAGGTTTCAGATACTTGGCTATCTTTTTGTGGTGCCCCTTTTACCTCTGACAATGGATCCTGTTTAGCCATTGCTTGGGTGACTACACACGCAGGAAATATTTCCAGAACTTGTTCCCGTAATTGCTCCGTTTCCTTAATTTCACTTAGTTCCTTTGTAATTATAAGAGAACCTGATACTTTTGATCCAGCCAAATCATTTACTAGGAGTAGATTAAATCCCTCTACTGGCAAATCGTGGACAACTCCGACAGTTACTATCCCAGATATTAAGTCAGTCTCCAGGCATACTTTACACAAAGGTATGGGTAGAAACTCCCCGCCAATTCCATTTACTAAAACTTTTAGTGTTCAAGGCGCTCTCTGGTGGAAACCTTATATCTTTCCCAAGCAAGAGTGTTTGGGTTGCTCCTGTATCCCTAGTATAATGATAAGTTTTCCTGCCTCACTTACAGGATGTGGAGCTACTCACCCCTTTGACAAAAATTCGTTATAACTTTCGGGTATTTTATTCTAAACCTCAACGCTCCTTTTAATTTTAGTATCTGGTTTTACAACTGTCATTAAAGTTATAGCCTGGTCTGCTATACTCTCAGTCAGAGTCTTTTCCTCTGCATTAGCTTTGCATACCCCAACAAGTCCTATGGGTTTACCTTGCAACTTCCAGCACTCTGAATGAAGATGACCTGCTTTGAGGCAATGATAACACTTTGGCTTGCGAACCTCACTTCTACCCTCAGCACCTTCCTTTCTAACCTGAGAAGGTGGTCCTGGGGCATTCCCTGCTGTTCATTCTTGTCCCCAGCTACTTGCCTTTCTTTCACTCTCCCACTTTCTATCCTTCTTGGGTTTATGGAGCTGATGGACAAAATGGGTTGGCTTATTCACAAGCTCAAAATCATCAGCAATTTCCACTGCTTGCCTAGCTTTCAAAGCTTTCAGGTTATCTACATGTGTTCTTACTACTGAAGGAATGGAGTTTTCAAACACTTCCAAGAAAATCAATTCTCAAAGGTTCTCATATATGGTTTCCATTTTTAATGCCTGTATCCAATGGTCAAAATTCATTTGCTTCACCCTCTCAAATGCTACATATGTCTGCCCAGCCAATCTCTGTAAATTCCGAAACTGCTGATGGTAAGCTTCAGGGACTAACTCATACATAGCGACAATAGCATTTTTGCCATCTCATGATCTGCAGAAGCCTCTTCAGGAAGCATGACATAAACTTCATGAGCTTGCCTACCAACCTGCTTTGCATAAGCAGTGTCCAACATTCCTTCGGCCATTTCATCTGTTTGGATATTTTTTCAAAAGATATGAAAAATGCCTCGACGTCCCTTTCCTCAAACTTAGGAAGACCTTGAATAAATTTGAAGCTCTGGGTCCAGAGCTAAATTCAGATTCTTCCTGACCCAAATTTTCCCTGGATTTAAGACTACCCCTTTGTCTTAGTTTCATCTCTTTTTCATGTTTGTGCTTGGGGCCTTGGCTGTTCAGTTTTCTGTCAATTAACATCCTCTCTGTACTAATGCTTTGTCTTTCACCACACCATTAACATATCGTTTGCCTTTGCTCCATCACCTTCTGGTCAGTTATTCTCTGTGACCTTGTCCTATCAACACCTTTTCTTTTGTTATCTCTTGCCCCACCCCCGCTTTACTTGCATAAAACCTATTACAATTCTAACCTCTGCCAGTTCTGATGATGGGTCACTGACCTGAAACATTAACTCAGCTTCTCTCTCCACAGATGCTGCCAGACCTGCTGAGTATTTCCAGCATTTCGTGTTTTTATTTCAGATTTCTAGCATCTGCAGTAGAGTCATAGAGTTATACAGCACAGAAACAGGCCCTTCGGCCCATTGCGTCTGTGCTGACCATCAAGCAACGAACTATTCTAATCCCATTTTCCAGCACTTGAAGTCATTGATCATCTCCGCTTGTCGGCAGCGAGTTCCAGGTCATTACCACCCGCTTTGTAAAAAAGTGCTTCCTCATATTCCCCTTGTATCTTTTGCCCAAAACTTCCAATCTGTGTCCCCTAGTCCTTGTACCATTTGTTAATAGGAACAGTTTTCTCTTGTCGAACCTAGCTAAGCCTGTCATAATCTTGTACACTTTATTAAATCTCCTCTCAATCTCCTTTGTTCTAAGGAGAGCGAACCCAGCTTTTCCAACCTAACCTTTTAGTTAAAATCCCTCATCCCAGGAACCATTTTAGTAAATCTCCTCTGCACCCTCTTCAGGCCCCTCACATAATTCCTAAAGGCCTAGAGTTTTCTGTGGGAGCATAAAGGTGATTTGATGCACCTTTAATAAATACAATTAATTAATTTAAAAAATCTAAAAACTAAAAACTAAAACTAAAACACTTGGCCCATAGCCTTGTATGCTATGGCATTTCAAGTGCTCATCTAAATACTTCTTAAATGTTGTGAGGGCTTCTGCCTTTTCCACCTCTTCAGGCAGTGTGTTCCAGATTCCAACCACCCTCTGGGTGAATTTTTTTTCTTCAAATCCACTCTAAACCTCCTGCCCCTTACCTTAAATCAATGCCCCTGGTTATTGACCCCTCCGCTAAGGGAAAAAGTTTCTTCCTATCTAACCTATCAATGCCCCTCATAATTTTCTATACCTCAATCATATCTCCCCATCAGCCTTCTCTGCTCCAAGGAAAACAACCCTACCCTATTCAATCTCTCTTCATAGCTGAAATGCTCCAGCCCAGGAAACATCCTGGTGAATCAACTCTGCACCCTCTCCAGTACAATCACATCCTTCCTATAGTGCGGTGCCCAGAACCGTACACAGTACGCCAGCTGTGGCCTAACTAGCATTTTATACAGCTCCATCATAACCTCCCTGCTCTTACATTCTATGCCTCGGCTGATAAAGGCAAGTATCCCATATGCCTTCCTAACCACCTTATCTACCTGTGCTGCTGCCTTCAGTGATCTATGGACAAGTACACCAAGGTCCCTCTGACATTCTGTACTTCCTAGGGTCCTACCATCCATTGTACATTCCCTTGCCTTATTAGTCCTCCCAAAATTCATCACCTCACACTTCTCAGGATTAAATTCCATTTGCCACTGCTCTGCCTATCTTACCAGCCCATCTATATCATCCTGCAATCTAAGGCTTTGCTCCTCAATATTTACAACACTACCAATTTTTGTGTCATCTGCAAACTTACTGATCATACCTCCTAAATTTACAGCTAAATCATTAATGTACACTACAAACAGCAAAACAGCTCTTATCTGCTTAATCAATCTCCCATGCAGAACCTTATCAAAAGCCTTACTGAAGTCCATATAAACTACATCAACTGCTTTACCCTCATCTACACATTTCGTCACCGCCTCAAAAAATTCAATCAGGTTAGTCAGACACAATCTCCCCCTGACAAAGCTATGCTGACTATTCCTGATTAATCCCTGCCTCTCCAAGTGGAGATTAATCCTGTTTCTCAGAAATTTTTTCAATAGTTTCCCAACCACTGATGTTAGACTCTTCGGCCTGTAATTACCTGGCTTATCCCTGCTACCCTTCTTAAATAATGGTACCACATTCGATGTCCTCCAGTCCTCTGGTACCTCTCCTGTGGCCAGAGAGGATTTGAAAATTTGTGTCAGAGCCCCTGCAATCTCCTCCTTTGCCTCACATAGCCTGGGATACATCTCATCTGGGCCTGGGGATATATCCATTTTTAAAGCTCGCTAAAACAGCTAATACGTCCTCCCTTTCAATGCTAATATGTTCAAGTATATCACAATCCCCCTCCCTGATCTCTACACCTACATTGTCCTTCTCCATAGTGAACACAGATGAAAAGTAATCATTTAAAACCTCACCTATGTCCTCTGGCTCCACACACAGATTGCCACTATGGTCCTAATGGGACCTACTCTTTCCCTGGTTATCCTCTTGCCCTTAATATACTTTTAAAACGCCTTGGGATTTTCCTTTATCTTGCCCGCTAGTGTTTTTTTATGTCCCCTCTTCGTTCTCTTAATTACTTTTTTAAGTACTCCCTCAATGCCCTCAATTCATCTGCCTTACTAGTAAGACTACTTGCATTAAAATAGATGCAATTCAGCCTTGCATTTTTCACTTGTGCCTTATATATTTGCTCTGCCTTCCAGGCTGACTCAGTTTCTCTTCTATATTTGACTGTGCATCACCCCTTACTGTAACTCCAGTCTGTATCCTATCCCCCTGTCAAATTAGTTTAACCCTCCCCCCCCAACAGCACTAGCAAACCTCCCTGTTGGTCCCGTTCCAGTTCAGGTGCAACCCGTCCAACTCGTACAGGTCCCACCTTTGCCAGAAACAGACCCAGTGATCCAGGAAACTAAAGCCTTCCCTCCTGCACCACCTCCTCAGCCACACATTCATCTGCTCTATCCTCCTATTCCTATACTCGCTAGCATGTGGCACTGGGAGTAATCCAGAGATTACAACCTTTGAGGTCCTGCTTTTTAATCTGCTACCTGGCTCCCTAAATTCTTGTTGCAGGACCTCATCCCTCTTTCTACCTATGTCTTTGGTACCAACGTGTACCACGACCTCTGACTGTTCACCTTCTCTCTTCAGAATGTCCTGCAGCCGCTCCGAGACATCCTTGACCCTAGCACCAGGGAGGCAACATACCATCCTGGAGTCTCATTTGCGGCCACAGAAATGCCTGTCTGTTCCCCTTATGATTGAATCCCCTATCAGTATGACTCTCCCACTCATCACCTCCTGTGCAGCAGAGACATCCGTGGTGCCATGAACTTGGCTGTTGCTGCTTTCCCCTGGGAGGCCTTGCCCCCCACCAGCAGTATCCAAAGCGGTATATCTGTTTGAGAGAGGGATGGCCACAGGGGACCCCTGCACTACCTGCCTGCGCCTACTAGTCCTCCTGGTGATCACCCATCCTTTTTCTGCCTCTGCAGCCATTACCTGCGGTGTGACCACCTCACTAAACTTGCTATCCACGACGTACTCAGCATCGCGGATGCTCCACTACGCTATGCAGTCAGCTAGTAGCTGCAGCTGGACACAATTCCTGCACACTTGTTCGCCAGGGACACTGGAAGTGTCCCTGACTTCCTAAATAGCACAGGAGGAGCATGCCACGGGGCTGAGCTCTCCTGCCATGACTTAGCCTTAGATTAAGCTCCTTAGTTACTCCCTTTAATTTAGAGCACTAATTACGCTTGGGACCTTATTCTACTCCAAACACTACCTACTATAATCTAAATTCCCTCCCTTTACTTTCACTTTGGTGATTGAAAGTAGTAAAAAAGGGTAGAAATACTCACCTGTTTCCACTTACCAATCAGCTGCCTCCCCTTGCAACACGTCACTTTCTGAACTGTGACGTCAGTCGTGGAAATCTCTCGCTGTCCCTGTGAGAGTGTGTGAGCCGCTGGAACTCCTGTTTGCCGGTGCCTGTCTCCTCACAGATCCGCCTTGGTCTCGCAATATTTTGCTTTTATTATGTGAATACAAGTTATCGCTGTTGTCTGATATTCAAGTATCTCAATTAAACAAATGTTTTAGCATACATTTGTACTTCTGGGAGGCAAATGTTTTCTACTTTGACATAAAAGTATTAGCACTTTGAAGGAGAATATAACTATTGAGGGTTGTAACTGAAGGAGTTAATATTAGACTTCTACCTCCACATCAGGGGCTGGATTTTATCTGGCCAGCAGGAGTGGGAGTGGAGGCGTGGGGGCCAAAAAATCGCCCAGAAACCTGACATCGTGATGTTGGTTCCAGATTTTGTCAGCAGCAGGAAGGCTCCAAGGCGGTGTTGCCACTACAATGTGGTGGGACTGAAATTATAATTGCTGCAAAGGTGTTTAACAGATATCTGAATTGGCCTGACATGGATTTAATAGGAGCATTCCTACTTAGTAAACAGATCCCCGGCCCAGATCCTCGGCAGTTTAAAGATGGTGGCATCGAAGCAAGGCCTCAGTACTGCCACAGGAAGGCAGTCATTGGGAATGTTACATGATTCCAGGAAGGGGAACAGAGTGGTGCATCGGCCATTGCCTGACTGCGATGCAGTCCTCGAGGCAAAGGTGGGTGCAGAAGGGGTGCAGCCCTCATGGCAGGTTGGATGCAAAGGGTCATTAGCCTGTAATCAGAGTGGAGTGGCAAGCCTTAGGCTCCAAAAGCAGTCTCATGTCTCCCGGGACAGCACACAGGAGGGGGAGCGACCAGCTTGAATGGGGCTTAGACACCCAGTCTTTGCGGATCCCCGCTCTTTGCATTAAAGGCTCAGAGGGAGGCAGGACCAGGTGGTGGCTGGGCAAGCTGGTTAAAATTGACTAGTGGAGCCACTGCAGCCAGTCACGCCAAGAAGGGCTTATCTCCAACAGCGTGCACCAGGCTCACGTCAGTTACCTCCAGCGCCCAAGCACAGTGTCAGCGAAGACTGTAGCTCTCCAGAGAGGCCATCACCGACTTATGCACCATGCTGCAGGATGAGCTGTGACCCAGGAGCTTTGGTGGATATCCTATGCCCATGAGCCTGAAAATCACCATGACACTCAGCTTTTACACCAGCGGATCTTTCTACGGATATACTGAGAACATATGTGGGGTCTCCCAGGCAGCAGCACACTGCTGTATCAAGGAGGTGACTAATGCCCTGTTCAAGAGGGCCGGCAACCATGTTCGCTGACGGACTGACCCTGACAGTCAGGCCGAGAGGGCCATCGGATTCGGAACCATCTCTGGATTCCCCCAGGTGCAAGGTGTCATCAACTGCATGCATCAGTCCATCAAGGCTCCCATGGAGCAGCCAGCCTTCATCAACAGGAAGGACTTCCATTCATTAAACATTCAACTGATCTGGGACCAACATCCTTGCTGGGAGGTTTGCTAGTGCTATGGGGGGCATGGGGGGGGGGGGTGCCGGGTTTAAACTAATTTGGCAGGGGGATGGGATACAGACTGGAGGTACAGTAAGGGGAGATGCACAGTCAAATATAGAAGAGAAACTAAGTCAGTCTGGAAGGCAGACCAAATATAAACCTGTTAAGGCACAAGTGAAAAATGCAAGGCTGGATTGCATCTATTTTAATGCAAGGAGTCTTACTAGTAAGGCAGATGAATTGAGGGCATTGATTAGCACATGGCATTATGATATTATTGCTATCACAGAGACATGGTTGAGGGAGGGGTAGGACTGGCAGCTCAATATTCCAGGGTATAGAGGCTTCAGGCGAGACAGGGGAGGGGGTAAAAGAGGAGGTGGCATTGCACTGTTGATCAAGGAGTCAATTACTGCAGTAAGGAGGGATGATATCTTAGAAGGTTCCTCAAATGAGGCTATATGGGTATAACTTAAAAAGAAAAAGGGGGCAACACTTGGCTGGGAGTGTCCTACAGGCATCCAAACAGTCAGGGAGAGATAGAAGAGCAGATATGTAGACAAATCTCAGAGAGGTGTAAAAATAATAGGGTAATAATAGTAGGGGATTTCAACTTCCCCAATATCAACTGGGATAGTCTTAGTGCAAAAGGCTGAAAGGGGACAGAATTCTTAAAATGCATACAGGAGAGCTTTTTGAGCCAGTACGTAGAAAGTCCTACAAGAGAAGGGGCAGTACTGGACCTAATCCTAGGGAATGAAGCCGGACAAGTGGTAGAAGTGTCAGTGGGAGAGCATTTCGGGGATAGTGACCATAACTCTGTAAGATTTAAGGTAGTTATGGAAAAGGACAAAGATGGACCAGAAATAAAGGTACTGAATTGGGGGAAGGCCGATTTCAATATGACAAAACAGGATCTGGCCAAAGTGGACTGGGAGCAGTTACTTGTAGGAAAGTCTACATCAGACCAGTGGGACTCATTCAAAGAGGAAATAGTGAGAGTTCAGAGCATGTACCCGTTAAGGTGAAGGGTAGGAGCAACATGTCCAGGGAACCCTGATGTCAAGGGAAATAGAGAATCGGATCAGGAAAACAAAGGAGGCTTATGGCAGATTCAGAGTGCTGAAAACAGTGGAGGCACTAGAGGAATATAGAAAGTGTAGGGGAGTACTTAAAAACATAATTAGGAGAGCGAAGAGGGGACATGAAAAAATACTGGCGGGCAAGATAAAGGAAAATCCCAAGGCGCTTTAAAAGTATAGTAAGGGCAAGAGGATAACCAGGGAAAGAGTAGGTCTCATGATGGACCAAAGTGGCAATCTGTGTGTGGAGCTGGAGGACATAGGTGAGGTTTTAAATGATTACTTTTCATCTGTGTTCACTGTGGAGAAGGACAATGTAGGTATACAGATCAGGGAGGGGGATTGTGATATACTTGAACAAATTAGCGTTGAAAGGGAGGAATTATTAGCTGTTTTAGCAGGCTTCAAAGTGGATAAATCCCCAGGCCCAGGTGAGATGTATCCCAGGCTGTTATGTGAGGCAAGGGAGGTGTTAGCAGGGGCTCTGACACAAATTTTCAAATCCTCTCTGGCCACAGGAGAGGTACCAGAGGACTGGAGGACATCGAATGTCGTACTATTATTCAAGAAGGGTAGCAGGGATAAACCAGGTAATTACAGGCTGGTGAGTCTAACATCAGTGGTTGGGAAACTATTGGAAAAATTTCTGAGGAACAAGATTAATCTCCACTTGGAGAGGTAGGGATTAATGAGGGATAGATCATGTCTAACTAACTTGATTGAATTTTTCGAGGTGGGAACTAGATGTGTAGATGAGGGTAAAGCAGTTGATGTAGCCTACATGGACGTAAGTAGGGCTTTTGATAAGGTCCCGCATGGGAGATTGGTCAAGAAGGTAACAGCCCATGGGATCCAAGGCAATTTGGCAAATTGGATCCAAGATTGGCTTAGTGGCAGGAGGCAGAGTGTGATGGTCGAGGGTTGTTTTTGTGAGTGGAAGCCTGTGACCAGTGGTGTACCGCAAGGATCGGTGCTGAGACCCTTGCTGTTTGTAGTGCACATTAACGATTTAGATGTGAATATAGGAGGTATGATCAGTAAGTTCGCAGATGACACGAAAATTGGTGGTGTCGTAAATAGTGAGGAGCAAAGCCTTAGATTACAGGACGATACAGATGAGCTGGTAAGATGGGCGGAGCAGTGGCAAATGGAATTTAATCCTGAGAAGTGTGAGGTGATGAATTTTGGGAGGACTAACAAGCCAAGGGAATATACAGTGGATGGTAGGACCCTCGGAAGTACAGAAGGTCAGAGGGACCTTGGTGTCCATAGATCACTGAAGGCAGCAGCACAGGTAGATAGGGTGGTTAGGAAGGGATACTTGCCTTTATTTGCCGAGCCATAGAATATAGGAGCAGGGAGGTTATGATGGAGCTGTATAAAACACTAGTTAGGCCACAGCTGGAGTACTGTGTACAGTTCTGGGCACCACACTATAGGAAGGATGTGATTGCACTGGAGAGGGTGCAGAGGAGATTCACCAGGATGTTGCCTGGGCTGGAGCATTTCAGCTATGAAGAGAGATTGAATAGGCTAGGGTTGTTTTACTTAGAGCAGAAAAGGCTGAGGGGCGACAGATGGAGGTATACAAAATTATGAGGAGCATTGACAGTTTAGATAGGAAGAAACTTTTTCCCTTAGTGGAGGGGTCAATAACCAGGGGGCATTGATTT
The DNA here is from genome assembly GCF_036365525.1 of Heterodontus francisci. Lineage (NCBI taxonomy): Eukaryota > Metazoa > Chordata > Chondrichthyes > Heterodontiformes > Heterodontidae > Heterodontus > Heterodontus francisci. The sequence goes on from NC_090373.1 coordinate 117,756,596, forward strand.
AAGGCAAGGGGCAGGAGGTTTAGAGAGGATTTGAGGAAAAAAAATTTCACTCAGAGGGTGCTTGGAATCTGGAATACACTGCCTGAAGAGGTGGTAGAGGCAGGAACCCTCACAACATTTAAGAAGTATTTAGATGAGCACTTGAAACGCCATAGCATACAAGGTTACGGGCCAAGTGTTGGAAAATGGGATTAGAATAGTTACGTGCTTGATGGCCAGCACAGACACGATGGGCCAAAGGGCCTGTTTCTGTGCTGTATATGTCTATGACTATGACTCTATGATACCAAAGGTGCATCCTGCAGGTGTGTGCCTGCTTCCCGGGAAGCAGCCACGATGCCTGCGTACTCCGACAGCCTCAGTGCCACAACTTTTCTGGCCCCTTGCTCACCTTCAGGGATGGATTCCTGGGGACAAGGGCTACACATTAAAGACATGACTACTGACACCTGTGAGGAGCCCTCACACTGCAGCAGATGCAACACCTGCCTCACGTATCATGGTGGCCTGCTATGCTCTGCACATAGCAGAGAGGGGAGGTCATGCACGAAGATGACATGATTGAACGCCATTCCACATCTGACAAGGAGGATGTGGAGGTGGATGTGGAGAAGGATGCTGGGCAGGCAGTGCGGTATGATGAAGCAGTTGTACTGGAGGCGAGGGCCAATGAGATATGTGCATGAGAGGCTCGAGACAATCTTATACATACCCGGTTTCTGTCACCATGATGCCCGTTCCAAGGAACTCAATAAAGACTCACCTCACTGTATTCTGCATGTGGCATCTTTCCTATTACACTCCTGCGCCTTGTCCCTAGGCGCACTCACAGAGCTGAGAAGGTGCCCATACGCAACCTGCCCCTGCACTGGCAGCCCATTGAGGGAGCAAGAGTGAAGGTGCCATCTGACTGGCAGCAGGGATAGCATGATGATTCTCAACAAGGAAAGTGACCTCCGCTTGTTGAAATGTTTACAATACCCAAAAACAAGATCAAATTGCACACATCTGTGAAACCCCATTGTGTCTAGGTATTCTTCCTCACATGTTTCTACATGTTTCTATGATGCGTTACCCCTGTGCTGGCAGCTGTGGTGGAGGCAGGCTGCTGAACATGCTACCCCATGGCCTGGGATGACTTTGGCAGGCATCCTCTGGCTACCTGAGGCCTGGAGGGCCATGGCTGGCTGAGGGGTTCTTGCACAGCTGCAGGAGCCTCCTCAGTCTTCACAGCTACTGGAGCAAGTGTCACTGGTGGAGGGGCTGAGGAGCCTCTGTCCACATTCAGAGTGCCCTGAGGGGAGTCCCCAGTTGTGGTGTACAGCCTCTCCTCCTACCTTTCAAGGCTCACTTGAACCTCCTTCCTGACCGTAGATGGACAAGGACTGGAGAAGACACCAGGCTCCTCATCCCCCTTACGCCTTGCCACTGCTGCATTGAACTCATGGCCAAGGCCAGTTGTATGCAAGTCTGCATGCACCTCAGGGACGTGGCTCTCCAGGAGGGACACCAGCCTCTTGATGGAAGAAGCCATGCGTTTGCATGCCCGACACATGGCAGCAGTCTTAGTATGGATGGACTCCTCCATCATCTGCACATGACTGCGCATTGCCTCTGGCATCTCTACCAGATGTTGCCTTACCCCTCTCTGCAACTCCAGCACGTTCTGTGCTGCTGACACCAGAGGCTTGTCATCAGGCGGGAGCTCAACATGGGCTTGGCCACCCACAGTCTTCTGACTGTCACAGCCTCTGTCAGCTGCTTGGATGAGTGTATGTTGCTCTCACCCGCTTCTGACCCTGCATCTAAGTGAGCGCATACCCACCGATGTGCGCTGTTGGAAGGTGCAGGGGAATGTTGCAATGGTGCACCCTCTGAGGATTCTTCCTCCTCATCCTTAAAGGATGATGGGTTTCCAGCAGTGCCAGCAGACAATCTTCCCTCCAAAGTGCCATGACCTGCATGAGAAAATACAAACATTTCTGGGTTCTGCTGCATGGAACCCCCCATGCCAACCATGTGTGATGTGGTTCTCTAGAAGGGCGATGGTCGCCACATGACCACATTGACTGCTCATTCTCTCGGGAGGATACTTCAGTCTGTCCATCTGCTGTAGATTGGTCACTTTGGGAGACTGCTAGCACCGGGGCCTCTGTCTCTGCTTGAGTCAGTTCTCAGATGTTTGGGATCCAACCTCCAGTCATTGCCCTTTCCTTAGTGTTATGGGCCTTTTTCTCCTGTGAGCAAAAAGAGGGACGCTATTAGTCTTCCCAAAGAGACCAGGAGGACACTTGTTCTGGTGGCAGCCCTTTGGCCCCTGATGGGGGCTCCCAAATGCCTCCTCCTCACGTTCACTCTCAAGGGACTCCAGGCAGGGGGGTGCGGGGGTCAACAGCACAGCAGCAGAGGCTCTCCAGCGAGGGGGACAGGGTCAGCAGCACATCAGCAGTAAAGACAAAGCAGCAGTTTAAGCAGGACTGGCAGTGCTTTGAGTATGATGCCTCCGCTGACAACGCCATCGGCATCTTGCTGCCTACCTTCATGCTCTAATGGGACCATGTGCTTCCTTCATTCAAATAGGCCGGCCGCTGAGTGATTACGGTTGGCCAATCGCACACGTGACAAGCGACAACACCACTCACATCCGGTCCTGCTGCCGGGACTCGCAACGGGCTGATAAAATTCAGCCCCAGGTGTGCAATGGCCTCCCAATCAGATGACTTCTGTATTGAGAAGCTTTTTATGCTGTCTAATGCAAAATAAATGAGATGCATGGAGTTCTGTTGATTGAACATCTCAAACAGGTTTATTAAACTGCTAACTAATATATACAGTACAGAGCTGACTATTTACATGGCTTGCCTCTAAGTGTTACAATTGCAGCGTGAGACTGGCATGTAGTCACATGACTGCATCCTGGTACTCAGCTCATTAGCATACTAAGATCTTAAAGGTACATTACTCTTAATGGCAATCGCACAACAACTTCAAATCCTAACTGCAATTTATATTGAAATTTGCCTCTGCTCATTAAAGGATTTTTGATCAGGTAATCCAGTGGAATGTGTGAGGGAGCAATGCACTGCCTCATTGGGAGAAAGATTGGAGAGGACCAGTCCTGCTTCAAAGAGCTCCAGACTGGCAGTAACAGTGGCTATGTGGGTACGTGCAGGCCTACCAGTTGAAGAAGGCCTTGCGGTAAATTTAAACATATTTGCAATGATTTCAGCTTTAGAGTTAATTCCTCTATAAGTTAAGAAAAAATGGTGAAAATATATATTTTATGTATTCCAAAGTAGCGCTGCATAATTTATAGGGAGCATAGAAGAGTTGTTTATTCTTCATTTATATTACAGTCCATTATTTGTGCATTACAGGATTCACTTTGTGCATATTAATAACATTTGTATTATCATTCATTCAGCATAATTAACTCAATTAACATGGTTACACAATCATCTTAAAGATGTCTGAAGCCCAGGCACAGTGAAGTTTGTTTCAAGCTATGTAAAAATACACATGATTTTTGAGTTCCTTTTATGTTGCTGAACTATTAATCGTTAGTATGCATGAATTCATGCAGTATTGATAGTTCAGGGTTTTAATTTACTGTGCATGCATTTGCCCACAGGAACTTACACTGCTAAACCATAAACATAAAGTCAAGAGGCTTCTTCCATTGATGTTGTAAACCTTCATGCTTTATATCAGTTGTCTACTTGAAATTGCAAAAAAAAGTGCTGTGAAAAATAACTGAATAAAACATGCTCCAAGGTTCATGAAGTGTTTTTCTAGGTAAACCCCCTGTATAGGTACAATAGACTGATAAGCTTGTTTTAAGTGCCAACAGGGCATTTTTGCTTTTTCTCAACTGTGCGAACAACTTTGTGCCTTCTCATCAGCTTCATTCTTATTTCAGTTACCTTGTTATCTTTCACTGAGTCCTGAAGAAGTTGGATATCCACATGGAGTCGAACCTGGGAATACAGATATGTAACCCTATCAATTACTTAGGATATGGTTGTGGCTTTGTTCTTCGCCATAGGAGTTAATCTCCTCACAGTTTCTCCTGCTTCACTGCTGGAACTTCAGCAGAAGCTCATCCTATGCTTTTAAATGGGGTTTCTGCTGAAATTACAGTGGCAAAACAGGAGAAGCTCCTAGGAAATTCAGGCAAAGTGCGCAAGACCTGAAAGCATCATGTACAATAAAAGAGTTATAAAAACAACAACAATGTATACTTGTATAGTGCCTTTAATGTAATAAAATGTCCCAAGGCACTTCATAGGAGCATTATAAAACAACAACCACAACCTAACCACAAAGGAGATATTCAGTCAGATGACCAAAAGCTTGGTCAAACAGGTAGCTTTTAAGAAGTGGCTTAAAGGATGAAAGCAAGGTGGAGAGGCAGAGAGGTGTAGGGAGGGCAGTCTAGAGCTTAGGGCCTAGGCAACTGATAGTACGACCACCAATGGTGGAGCTATTAAAATTAGGGATGCTCAATAGGCCAGAATTAGAGGAGCACATATATCGCACAAGTTTGTGGGACTCGAGGAGATTACAGAGATAGGGAGGGGCAAGGCATGGAGGGATTTGAAAATATTGTCTGGGCAGAAAAGGTTGATTGGCAGTCATTAACAATTATCATGTTGCTAAAAGAGTATTTATGCTGTTAAGTACTAGACTTAGCTTTCTGCGGCAAGTTTAATGTGCAATTAATGCACAACTCCATGAAACTCATATGGAGATTAAGAGAGAAGTGCTGCCCTATCTGCTCCCTGTTAAGCCTTTTGGTAACTTAAGTCTTTGGCTGAATAAGGACCTCAGGCTCTCCTGCTGCACTTTTGCCCCCTTACAAGGGTCGTCAGAATTTTGGCCCCAAAGTCCTTTCTCGTTTTAGTTTTTTTGCACAGGGCAGACAGTATGGTCTTTGTTAATACTGCTCTGTAAAAAGCTGCTAACAGTGAGTAGAAATGTTTCCAGTTGACTTAACTCAATACATTTACTGAACACTTTAAAATTGAGAGCCAACATAACTCTTTTTTTTAACTTCTGTCCCTAAATTTTCTCCCCTGAAGACATTGGACTGGATTTTACATTGCCATTACCAAAATCGGCAGCGGCCGTAAACAATGGTGGCCCGCACTTTGCAGAACTGCCACAATATTAAATGCGGTGGCTCATTTAAATGGACCGCCTCCCCCAGTGACGTGGAGGGGCGGGCGGTCCGTCCCCAGCAATGCGTCAGGCGCCACTGAGCAGGTGCTGTGTCATTTTTAAAGGGCTACGAACCCTACCATTTAATTTAATATTTTAAAGATACAGTGTTTTTAAAGAATGAAATAAATTTATCCTGAACCTCTCCCACCACCACACCCTCTAATAACCATGAAATAATAACCTGCCCGCTTCCCCTCCAAAACACTTGTGCTCCCGACCTTTCCCCCACCTCCACCAAAGTTCATCAACTTTAAACCTTACTGCTTCCCACCATCCTCGATACTAATGAAATTAGTTTGACCCTGTGTCCCCCCTCCCCACCAGAGTTCCGCCTTGGATACCTGGACGGGAGTGTTGGCCACCAGCACCAATATCGCCCCGGAACGGACGGCGGAAGTGGGTAAGTAATTAATTTTAATAAATTAACGTATTTAAATTTTGCTCCCATCACTGAGCGGCCTGGGGGGCCACCACGAGGCCTTGCCGCCGCCAGCAAAATTGGGCCGGGCCTTCCCGGCGTCAAGGCCCATGGTGGGGGGGGGGGGGGGGGCCTCTGCCGGAGGCATTTTCACAATGTCGGGGGTGCTGTAAAATCCAGCCCATTAAGTGGGATTTCCGTTGGTGTGCACCCAGTAACCACTGGAGCACCTGGGAACACTGAATATCAGAACATTGTAGAGGTCATTGTGCATGCCTGTAAAGCAAAGCACTTGATTTTTCTCCATTCACTTAAATAGAGAAAAATTGGGAGAGTTTTGATACTGGCCTGCACGTCAACTAACCAATTTTCCAATATTTTCTGTTTGCAAGTCTCTGGTACACCTGAGCAGGGAACCAAGGAAAATCACCCCACATCATTCATTTTAGGGCACAATTTCACAGTATTTTGTCCAACTGGCTGCTCTTCATGTGTGAGTTTAGACAGTGAATGTTAGCAGGCTGCTTGATCATGAATGGCATTAGAGCCGTGCCGGATCCTGTTCTCACGTCAAATTTACACACGTGGATTTTCCAGCAGATGTTACTGGGAAACTTTGTCACAACTGGAAAACTTTGTTGATTTTCTCCTCCCTAATCCAGGAACACCAACATCAGCTAACTCAGTACAGAGCAGTATTCAACCTTAGTATCACAGAATTGTTACAGCACAGAAGGAGGCCATTTGGTCCATCCTGTCTGCACCAGATCTCCGATTGAGCAATTTACATAGTGCCATTCCCCCACCTTCTCCCTGTAACCCTGAGCCATCTTCCTTTTCATCTAACAGTCTAATTTCCTTTTGAATGCCTCAATTGAACCTGACTGCACCACACTGTCAGGCAGTGAATTCCAGACCTTAACCGCTCACTGTGTGAAAAAGCTTTTCCTCACATTGCTTTTGTTTCATTTGCCAATTACTTTAAATCTGTGGCCTCTCATTTTGATCCGTTCACGAGTGGGAAAAACTTCTCCCTATCCACCCTGTCCAGACTCCTCATGATTTTGAATACCTCTATCAAATCTCCTCTCAGCCTTCTCTTCTCTAAGGAAAACAGACCTAACTTCTCCAATCTATTTTCATAACTGAAGTTCCTTATCTCGGGAACCATTCTGATGAATCTTTTCTGTACTCTCTCCAATGCCCTCACATCTTTCCCACAGTGTGGTACCCAGAACTGCACACAATATTCCAGCTGATGCCGAACATGTGTCTTATACAAATTCAACATAACTTCCTTGCTCTTGTACTCTATGCCCCTATTAATAAAGCTTAGGATACTGTATGCTTTATTAACCCCACTCTCAACCTGTCCTGCCACCTTCAATGACTTATGCACATATATACCCAGGTTCCTCTGCTCCTATTTCTTGTGTTCCCGCACCCCCTTTAGAGTTGGACTCTTTATTTTTTCTCTCCATGTTCTTACTACCAAAATGAATCACTTCACATTTCTCTACATTAAACTTCATCTGCCATTTGTCTGCCCATTCCACCAACTTGTCTATGTCCTTTTGAAGTTCTACACTATCCTCCTCACAGTTCACAATGCTTCCAAGTTTCATATCATCCACAAATTTTGAAATTGTGCCCTGTACACCAAGGTCTAAGTCATTAATATGTATCAGGGAGAGCAAGGGTCTCAACAATGACCTCTGGGAACTCCACTATAAACCTTCTTCCAGCCTGAAAAACATCCATTAATCACTACTCTCTGCTTCATATCATACAGCCAATTTCGTATTCATGTTGCTACTGTCCCTTTTATTCCATGAGCTATAACTTTGCTCACAAGTCTGTTGTGTGACACTGTATCAAATGCCTTCTGGAAGCCCATATACACTACATCAACAGCATTGCCCTCATCAACCCTCTCTGTTACATCTTCAAAAAACTCCAGCACGTTAGTTAAACATGATTTTCCCTTGAAAATCCATGCTGGCTTTCTTTAATTAACCTGTATTTGTCCATGTGCCTATTAAGTTTGTCCCGAATTATTGTTTCGAGAAGTTTCTCACCATCAAAGTTTAACTGACTGGCCTGTAGTTGCTGGGCTTATCTTTGCACACTTTTTTTTGTACAAGGGTGTAACATTTGCAATTCTCCAGTCCTCTAGCACCACTCCTGAATCTAAGAAAGACTGAAAAATTATGGTCAGTGCCTCTGCAATTTCCACTCTCACTTCCCTCAGTATCCTTGGATGCATCTTATCTGGTCCTGGTGTCTTATCAACTTTAAGTATAGACAACCTATCTACTGGCTCCTCCTTAACAATTATAAATCCTTCTAGTGTACTAATTACCTCCTCTTTCACCATGACCTGTGCAGCATCTTCTTCCTTGGTTAAGGCCATGAAGAACAATTCAACCACAGGTTTTCTATAGAAGGAGACCATTTCACCGATTGTATCTGAGGTGATTCTTTGCTGGAACAATCCACAAGCACTCCTGATGCACTAATCACTGGGACCTTTTTCTCCTTCAAATATTGATCCATCTTTCCCTTGAAAGATGGTCTGTGCCTCAAACATTCCCTGTGGCAAAGTATTCATGCTACAACAACCCTTCATGTAAAAAAACCCTCCTATTTTCTGAACTGCCTTGATATTTGTACCATTTTCAGTGCCCCTCGCAGGATGCCACAGATCAGGTTGGAGTACAGCAAATAGGAGTGCTTCTCAGGTATTTCCACATAGCTCATCAGTGGATTCTTCTCTAGGAACAGCGAGCAATCATCTCCAGCTTGGTTCCAGAAGGTCACACGAGGGGTCACTCCAAGGTACATCTTGAAAGCAACCTGAGAAGCACAAAACACAGTAACTGTTATTCTGCCTTGCATCACATTGACCTAGCACTCTGAAGAACTACAATCAGAAATGTCCTTTCAGCAAATATCTTCTGCAGTGTCTTTTTTAGCCAATGTTTTTCTTCTTGCCTTCCCCTCCTGTACAATGTTTCCTCTAAGCTGTGCAGGTGCGTGGCAGTACATCAATTGGGAATGTGCCATGCAGGGGATGAAAAGGCCGCGCACAAGCAGCAATCCTTTTAAGATGTGCACATGTCCTGCCACATGGCAATTTTAAAGGGACTGAGCAGAGCAAGAAATGGGCTATGCACAGTGAAGGGAAATCAGAGGGAAAATTGCTCCTGTTATAGCCAAATATATCAATCTAAATGGATGACAGATCTTTTTTTAATTATTCTTTCATGGGATGTGGCCGTAGCTGGCAAGACCAGCAGTTGTTGCCTATCCCTAATTGCCCTTGAACTGAGTGGTTAGCTAGGCCATTTCAGAGGGTAGTTAAGATTCAACCACATTGCTGTGGATCTCGAGTCACATGTTGGCCAGACCAGGTAAGGACAGCAGATTTCCTTCCCTAAAGGACATCTATGAACCAGATGGGTTTTTATGACAATCGATGATATTTTCATGGCACCATCACTGAGACTAGCTTTCAATTCCAGATTTTTAATTAATTGATTTTAAATTCCCCCAGTTGCTATGGTGGGATTTGAACCTGTGGCCCCAGGGCATTAGGCCGGGGCCTCTGGATTACTAGTCCAGTAACATTACCACTATGCCATCCTCTCCCCCAATTTATCAGTTTAAATGTAGTGTCATGCCCAGGAAAGGCATATCGTTATTCATAACTTTAAACATTGACTCTATTCAGCATAAAACTTCTGGAACTGAATTTTCTTTTTAAATGAATAACAATGGACATTAAAATGCTGCATAAGATGGTTGCCAAGGGTCAGGTGTCTTTTGCAATTTTGGCCCAAACTCGAAAGTAACTCAAATTTATGGAAAGTTCCTAATTGAATGATCATGTGTCAAGTGACTCCCTTGGATGGACATACCAAGATGAAACCATTTGTGTAATTCACACTTCTATTATTTGCAGTCTGACCCAAAACTTAATATCTATGGATGCCTAAACTCACTGTCTCTGAGCTCGAAACTTAACAAAGACAGCTGTAAGAAACCAGTTAAATTAAAAGCAGGTGCGAATAGCCACGATCCATCCCCCGTTGTGTCGCAATAGCTTCAACCTTCAAATCATTCTGGGTGGACAATGTAAGTATTGATCAGGTGGTCACCTGACCAAAACTCATCAGAAATAATGAATCTTAGTACTCCAAGCACCAGGGAGAAACTAGTCAGTCTGCAAACAACAGCTGGAGAGACAGCAACAAAGGCAGAACATGTACACCTTAAAACTGGAGACTACAACATCCTAAGGTCTCCAAGCCTGTTCCTTTTCAAGTCCACCAATACAGAAAACCAACCTCCTAGTAAGGAGACTACAAACAACTAACTTTGTGACCTGCTGAGAGAATCCTGCAATGGCTTTGATAAACGACTCCGGCTATTGAATCTACCTAACTACACTTCATGAGTGAAAATCCCTCCTTCACTGGGCCTGCAATGCATGCCTTTTCCCCAGGATCAGCCAAAACTCACATGACTTACGAACCAGTCCTTTGTTTGTAATTGATAAAAGTGCAATATCCTCTTTAACGGCTTTCTTTCTTGAGCGTGTGTGTGCATGCGTACGTGTGTGTGTGAGTGGTGAGTGAGTGGCATGGCATTAGACTTTTGGGGTAAACATGTGAATAAAAATAATCCTCTTTATTTAAACCTATGAAAAGTGTGCTGCTGGTTTTTCAAATTGGGCACACATTCAGGGGTTAAGAAACACACACATCTTCCTTGTCAAAAACACACTGATTACAGACAGTAAAGGAAAGGGGACTGGGGTTTCAGTTCTCTCTCAATTCTGTCCGTAACAGTAGTTTTAGAGGTAACATACACTGCAATAGGCAAGAATAGCTTCTTTCAAAATTGCTGCAAGTTCACCATATGCTAATCATCAGTGGAAATTCTCTCAACTACAATGGAGATAAAATTCCTCAGGAATGCGATCTTAGCAAATATACTGGGATCAACCCCACTGATAACCTCCACCACTGATCCCACTACAGTATGTTGTCTTGGGCATGGACTCAGTAGAGCGAATAGGCTGTGTGACAACAGTCCAAATATTCCCAATTATGTCTTGAAAGCCCTGAGCTGGGGTATTCTTGAGGGAATCTATGGAAGCAGTCACGGCTGCTAGTCTGGAAGTAATGATTACCCTTAAAAACTCTTCCTGATGTCTTGTTGCTGCAAAAATCTGAGAGTGCAAGAATAATTGGTAAATAATAACAGCAACATGGTTAGGATCAATGTAAGGCTGGAAAGGTAACAGTAATCAACTGGAAAAGGAAAGTTCAGTGCAATTAAAAAAAGGATCAGGCCCAAATGAACTGGGTCAAAAAGTTATCAAACAGGTCAACAGGTCAGGGAAGTGGGATATCTTCAAATATGAGATGCAAAAGAACACAAAGTAAATATATTCCAGTAATGCATCAAGGTATAGAGTTCCTTTGGTAAGTTGAGAGATTACAACTAAACTAAAACTTAAAAGGAATGCATATGGTAAATTTAAGGCTAACCATACTGAAGATAATCAGCTGGGATATGAAAAATATAGGAGGGAGATTAGAAGGGATAAAAAAGGAATTTGAAAAAAGTTCGACAAGTAACATAAAAGGAACAGGTGAGGGCTTTTATTAACATACAAAAAGTAAAAAAATAGTTAAAGAGACAGTAGGACCACTCCAAGATTAAACGAGAGTCTAACTGCGGAGGATGTAAATATAGTGGAGATATTAAATAAATATTTTTCATCTGCTTTTACAAATGATGGTTGAAGTGAGAAGTTAGGTGTACTGGAGGAGAATGTGGATATGTCAGAGATAAGATTGGGAAAAAAATGGTTCTGAAAAAATTAGCAGTGCTCAAGGTGGAAAAGTCAGTGGGCCCTGATTTCATCCACTTGAGGTAGCTGAAAGAAGTTAGAGAAGAAATAGCACAGGCTCTGGCCACAACGTCTTCATTGCCAGTGGAGCACTTTGAGATGCCCTGAGGTCATGAGAGGTTTTATATAAATGTAATGTTGTCATTTCTTTTCTTTCCGGAAACTATGCATCTGCAGACAGCAACTGAGACCAAGTTTGCACTGGGTTCTTATGTCACCAGTGGTTGACCAGCTTCCTGGCACTGTCCAGCCTCCCACCTGAGCCCACACTTGTGAGTTAATGAATTGCCACAGTGTCTGTGAAACAGTTCCAGCATTAATCAGTACCTTCAGAAACACCAGAATACAAAAATAGGAGCAGCAGTAGATCATATGGGCCATCGAACCTGCTCTACCATTCAATACGATCATGGCTGATCTTAGGCTTCAACACCACTTTCCTGCCCGCTCGCCATATCCCTTGATTCCCTGAGAGATCAAGAATCTGTAACCTATCAAGCCCCTTCAGAATCTTGCTTACCCACTGTTTTTTTCAGGTTGTTTTTCTTCAGGTTTGCACTTGCTGCTGTTCAATATTCAGTATATTCACACCTAATCTGTACTAATGCTTTGTCTTTCAACACACCATTAACATATTGTTTGCCTTTGCTCCGTGACCTTTTGGTCAGCTATGTGGCCTGGTCCAATCTGCACCTTCTCCTTTGTTATCTCTTGCCCAACCCCCACCTCACTTGTTTATAATCTGTGACTTTTCTAATATTTGTCAGTTCCGAAGAAGGGTCACTGACCCGAAACGTTAACTCTGCTTCTCTTTCCACAGATGCTGCCAGACCTGCTGAGTGAATCCAGCATTTCTTGTTTCCCTTCAGAATCTTGTAAGTTTCAATGAGATTGCCTCTCATTCTTCTAAACTCCAGAGAATATAGGCCCAATTTACTCAGTCTTTCATCATAGGACAACCCCCTCATCCCAGGGATGTATTTAAGGAACATTCGCTGTACCGCCTCCAATGCAAGTATATCCTTTCTTAAATGTGAAGACAAAAACTGCACACAGTATTCCAGATGTGGTCTCATCAAAATCCAATACAATTGTAGCAAGAGTTCTTTATTCCTGTACTCCACTCCCCTTGCAATAAAGGCCAATATGCCATTTGCCTTCCTAATTGCTTGCTGTACCTGCATGCTAACTTTCTGCATGCCTTGTACAAGCACACCCAAGTCTCTTTGAGCATCAACACTTACAAAGTTTCACACCCTTCAAAAAATATACTGCTTTTCTATTCTTGTGACCAAAGTAAATAACTTCCCACTTCCTTACATTATACTCCATCTGCCATTTTGTTGACCCACTCACTTAACCTGTCTATATCTCTTTGCAGCCTCTCTGTGTCCTCTCCACAGTTTACCTTTCCACCTACCTTTGTATCATCAGCAAACTTAGATACATTACTCTCTGTCTCTTCATCTAAGTCATTAATACAGATTGTAAATAACTGAGACCCCAGCACTGATCCTTGCAGCACTATTCACTGCCTGCCAACTTGAAAGTGCCCCATTTATGCTCACTGTTTGTTTCCTGTCTGTTAATCAATCCTCTGTCCATTCTAATATATTATCCCCAACTCCATGAGCCCTTATCTTGCCTATTAACCTTCTGTGTGGCACCTTATCAAAAGCCTTTTGGAAATCCAGGTATACTACATTTACTGGTTCCCCTTTATCTACCCTACTAGTTACATCCTAAAAAAACTCTAATAAATTTATCAAACAGAATTTCCTTTTTGTTAAACCATGTTGACTTGTTCTAATCATACTGTGCTTTTCTAAATGCATTGTTAAGACTTCCTTAATAATAGATTCCAGCATTTTCCCAATGACTAATGTTAGGAAACTGGCCTGTAGTTCACTGTTTTATCTCTCTCTCCCTCCTTCCTTGAAAAGCGATGTTACATTTGCCAACTTCCAATCTGATGGGACCGTTCCCGAATCTAAGGAATTTTAGAAAATTATAGTTATCACATCCATGATCGCTGCAGCTATCTCTTTTAGAAACCTAGGCCATCAGGTCCCGGGCATTTGTTAGATTTTAGTCCCTTAAGTTTCTCCAATACTTTTTCTCTGCTGATATTAATTTTCTTAATTCCCTCACTCTTTTTAGCTCCTAGGTTACTGCCTCTTGTTGGTATGAAACTTGTGTCTTCTACTGTGAAGACAGATGCAAAGGGCTGAATTTTATGGGCCTTCCAGCAATGGGGGTCATGGCGGGGGTGGGGGGGGGGGTCCGGAAAATTCTTCCGGGAGAGGCCCACCATGGCCTCCGACGCCGAGAAAGCCCTGCCGCATTTGCTGGCGGCAGCAAGGCCTCAGTGCTACCCCGCCTCCGCTGCTCGATGGCGGGACCTTCATTTAAATATTAAAATGAAGTAAAATAAATGCAAATTAACTTACCTTGTCCCAGCGGCTGTCCCACACCAATATTCCAGCTGCCGGCCAGAACTCACGCGCCTTCAGAGCTCCATTCGGAGTTCCGAAGTGTGACACTGGTGGAGAGGGAGGAGGAGGTGCGAAATTGTCAGGGCGGGGGGTGGGGGGGAAGCTGGGAGAAAGCTTTCTATTGGCTGAGGGGATGTTGAGAAGGTGCTGAAGGGCAAAGGTAGATAAGTTCGGGGGGCAAAGTTGGTGATGGGAAGAAAAGTTATGTGTCTGAAATACATTTGATGGTCATTGGGAAGGTGGGAGAGGGGCATCGATCGGATAATAATGTTTAAAATTTTAATTTGCCTTTCATTTCCCTTTAAAAATTGAATTTGCATGTAAGAGCTTGCAGCCCGTTAAAAATGGTGCCGGCGCCTGCGCGGTAGCGCCGGACGCCGTTGCCAGGGACTGAACGGCCGCCCCCTCTGCGTCATCAAGGGCGGCAGCTCCACCCCCATTCATTTAAATGAGCCCCTGCGCGAAATATTGCTGGGCCTTAGCTATGGCACATCTGCGATTTGGGACGTGCTCATAGAATTCAGCCCAAAATATTTGTTCAATGCCTCTGCCATTTCCTCATTCCCCATGATAATATCTCCTGTCTCTGCTTCTAAGAGACCAATGTTTCCTTTAGCTACTCTCTTCGTTTTGATATACCTATAAAAGCTTTTACAATCTGTTTTTATATTACTGGCTAGTTTACTCTCATTCTATTTTTTCCTTTTTTAACAACTTTTTGGTGGAAGAAATAAGATAAAACATCAGAAAAGAAAATACATATAATGCTGAAAATCTGTGAGTCATGGTCCCAAGATTATGCCCATCTGTGTCTTCCAGAAGAGAGCATGATGGAGTTTGTGGAGTCAACAAGAGGGCGCCTAATTTGCCTGGAGCTAGTCAGTCCCTGCGCTGCTGCAGATGCATTTTTGTCAGCCAGAAAATTTTGTGCTAACCCAACATTGTGTGGGAGGGATGCTATCCAGGCTGCCCCAAGACCCCAATATGCAGCCTCTTGGCTCCCTATATGAAGGGAATGATCCAAATCTGTCCAAATCTTGCTTTTTTAAATATATATATTTCTAATCTTTGTGTGGTCCGGACTGCTTCCCTGGCCTAAGTGGGGCTAACTGCTGCCCATGGAGGCTGGCTCACCTTATCTCGCACAGCATAGGACCTCCAATCCTACACTGGGTTCTGACTGAACCAAGGGAGCAGGAAATCTTCACTTGACAAGTCTCTACCATCAGCTCTGTCCCCGACATCACTGAGCACTGGTTCCACCTTTACAAGGGCCTTCTGGAGAAAAACAGAAATGACGGAGACCTGGGGCTGGAGTATAATTGGCCTTGGCAGCAAGCATGGGTGTGGGCGCGTATCGAAAATTGCATACTTGGAAGGTCTCAGTGGATCCTGACGCCTCCAGAACGTGAAGTGATTTTCAAAGGGAGGGTGGGGGTGGGGAACCGGAAACCCGCACAACTCCAATTAAATGGTAGTTGAGCTTGTTTCTGAACTCGTTAAAAGGCTTTCGAGGAGCAGTTTGAAATTTTTGATCACCGGGGATGGGGGGAACACAGTGTCAGGAGCGCATTAGTACACACTTGTCGGGAGCACTGTGGAGTGCTGTTGCGGATCAGAAAAAGTAAGTGAAAAGAAAGGTTATTGAAAAATAATGGGTCAACTACCTTTCGTTTGGCCGCTTGTAGGCACAGTGGCGCTGCTGGCTCTCTGATCACCTGCCTGCTCCATTCTGTAAGGCAAAGGTAAGCCCTGTCATGGCTGCCGTCTGCCTATGAGTATTCCAATGTAGAGCCGGCTCCTGCCTCCATGCAGTGCCCAGCACCACGAATTGGGCACCAAACTCACCTTCAGCCCAATTAATGGCTTTCCATTTCGAAATAGCGTATTGTCAGTGACGAGGAGGCAGAGCGGCGTTGGAACCTGAAAATGAGCAGGGCGTCGGATTCCTAAACCTGGATTAAAAATCAAGCCCCTGGTGAAACTTCCATAAGAATCCCTAAGGAAATTAGGGGCTTAAAGGTGCAAAACTCTTAAGTAAACATTATTGATCTGATTTGCCAGTAAGCAGTAGAATGAATGATCTCTGCAGTTCTGAATTTCCACTTGGCACATTATGCAATAACCAATGTACAGGAACTGCAGCTTTATTATTAATGCAAATGCACTTTATTGACCGAATTAATTCTTGAGCCATTGCATGATGAAATTGAATGCTTTCAACAGCCATTAATACTTGAACTGATCTATGGATTGCATCAGGAATTGTAACATCTGCAATGTTTGGATGAGCTGTTGCACATCTCACAATCTATTTCCTTCTAAGTAACAGCCCTGATTCTAACAGGGAGGCGGAGAGGGAGTGGCAGGGCAGTGTTGCATTTAGGCAACCCAGAAGTATTGGTTTCCCTGAGGTCCTGCTAAATTTTACGGTTGGACATGATTACTGTTTTCTGTCTCTGTTTCCTAGCCACAGCTCGCCAGATTGAGAGGTTGTCTGGCTGTCAAGGGAGTAGCCCATAGCCATCAGGCTGCAGAGAGAAGGGAGAGAGAGATTGGAAAGGCAGAGGAGGGGGCTAGCGGTTGGAGGAGATTGGATGCCTGGGGTAGGGAGAGATCAGAATGGAGTGTCAACAGGAGATCGGAAGGAAATCAGCTGGAAGTGGCAGGGGGGTGTTAGGGTGGAAATCAATCGGAAGTTGGGGGAGATGAGAGGGCAGTGTTAGGTGGAGGGGTGGGTGGAGATCAGGGGCTGGTATCCAAGGGGGAGAGTGTAGGAGGAGCTCAGAAGCCAGTGTCCTTGGGATAGATTAGAAGGGTTCAGAGAGAGATCACAAGGTTTGGTGGGGTGAGATCAGAAGGGTCAGGGGTCAGAGGAGCAGTGGGAGGGGAGATTAGAAGGGTCCGGGGGTTGGGGGAGTACGGAGATTGGAGGCTGCAGCCATGGAGTGCAAGGAGGGATTGGAAAGATTGGAGTGGTGGGGGTGGGTTTGGGGCAAGATCGGAAAGGCCAGGTTGGTGGGTTATCATGACTCGGTGGATGGGGAGGGAAATTGGATTGAGGCGGGATGGAACT
This sequence comes from Heterodontus francisci, assembly GCF_036365525.1. Taxonomy (NCBI): domain Eukaryota; kingdom Metazoa; phylum Chordata; class Chondrichthyes; order Heterodontiformes; family Heterodontidae; genus Heterodontus; species Heterodontus francisci. The sequence continues at coordinate 117,773,731 of NC_090373.1, forward strand.
GGTCCCAGGCAGATAGGGAGGGAATGACTAATTTCACGGTGGGAAGTAGATTAGCTATGTGGGCCAAAGACAAGTACTGCTGCTCCTCCCGGCCCACAGCAGCGCTGGAAAAGCACTTATCGCTTTCGTGTAGCTGTCCTTGTCTCCCTTTAGCTGCCAGGTTTCCCGAGGCTCAGGAAGCCCAGCTGCACATGGTTCAACCTAAAATGGAGATAAAAATCTGAAGCACATAGCCTCACTAAAATATTTAAATAAGCAAACCACGTCTTGGCAGCGAGTTGGTTGCCTACTTCTTATCCTGCCTCTGTTAACTCCAGTGTGGGCATACTTAAGGCTAGTTGGATCCAGGTTTGCGATTTTTAACATTTTAACATTCCATTTGACCCAAGCACATCCATTTCTAGGGGTTAAAATTCTCCCAATATGTGCAATAAATCTTACCTTAGCAATTACTTCTGCTGTTTCGTGAAAATTACGACATTGTGCAATGTTTGATCGAGCCAGAAAATCTTCTACAAGTCTTACACCAATATTGCATCCCCTTTATAAAGACAAAAAAGTTTTAAAAAAGTTACTACTAAATCCTATAGGCAAAGGAGAAATTTCTTTATTCAGAGAGTAGTTAGAATGTGGAACTTGCTACCAACTTACTACCACAGGATGTGATTGAAACAAATAGCTCAAATAATTTCAAAAGGAAACTAGATGAGTACATGAGAGAAAAAGGAATAGAAAGATATGCTGAATGGCTGAGATTAGACAGATGGAACAGAAGGAGACTAGTGTGAAGTATAAACGCTAACACAGACTAGTTGGGCCAAATGGCTTTTTTTCTGTGCTGTACGTTCTATGTAATCCTATGTAAATTAATAAAATTGCAATAAATATTGAACAGAAGCTATAATTTTTCATATTCTTAATTAGTGATAAAATCATCTTGATGACATCCCTGTATCCCTCATCATTCTCATCCCCAACTCCCTTCCAACCCCACCTCCTTCTGCATCCGCTTCAGAAAAAGGAATTTCCTTGGAAGTTCTCCTGATCAGTTGCAGTAACTTAGGCAGAAATCTCATTTATGTGTCTATTCGAGGATTCTACCAATCTTCAACCACAATTACAGCAACCAATTGGGAGATTTCCTGAGGAAATGCCTGATGCATCTTTTCAGCTGCCTTTGCTGTTTTAGCCCTTTCCCCTTCCCCATCAAGACAATCCGCCCCCACTACCCCAATTCCAGTCATGAAGCCCCGCAGCACTCTCATTTCTTTTCTATCTCTTCCGATGCCCTCTTCGAGCTCAACTTGTTTGAAACCTTCCAAAATATTTTGAACCCTCCCACAAAATTGGAAGGGATCTAACTAAAGTCACAAATGACATTCTCTGTGACTATGGTACGTTATCATTTTTCTTCCTCCTCAACGTCACTGTAGCCTTTGACATGGTTGATCATATGACCCGCCTCCAACACCTCCCCTCTGTTATGCATCTTGATAGGAGTCCACTCCACTCTTATCCATGCGATCGTATCCAGAGCATCTCTACCAATGGCTCTTGTTCCCACCCACACACCATTACTCCCGAATGCCGAAAGGGCGGCACAGTGGCGCAGTGGTTAGCACCACAGCCTCACAGCTCCAGCGACCCGGGTTCAATTCTGGGTACTGCCTGTGTGGAGTTTGCAAGTTCTCCCTGTGTCTGCGTGGTTTTTCTCCGGGTGCTCCGGTTTCCTCCCACAAGCCAAAAGACTTGCAGGTTGGTAGGTAAATTGGCCATTATAAATTGCCCCTAGTATAGGTAGGTGGTAGGGAAATCTAGGGACAGGTGGGGATGTGGTAGGAATATGGGATTAGTGTAGGATGAGTATAAATGGGTGGTTGATGGTCGGCACAGACTCGGTGGGCCGAAGGGCCTGTTTCAGTGCTGTATCTCTAAACTAAACATCTAAACTAATACTCCACAGGGTCAGCTTCCACTAGTACATTGATGACAGACCTCTGCCACCTCTCTCAACTTGCCCTATGCAGACAGACTGCTTCTCCAGCATCCAGTGTTGGATAATCCACAGTTTCCTTCAGCTAAGGAAGGGGAAGAGCATTTCTTGCTTACCCATCACCCGTGTGTTTGAGGGCCTAAATTGGTGCTCAGTCCTCCAATGCCTCAAGTTTAAAATTCTTATCTTTGTATTTAAATCTATCCATGTGCTGGCCACTTTCTGTCTGTAACGTCCTCTGGCCCTACTGCTGAATTGTCCCTACCTCAGAATACCCTAGCCTCTTGAGTACCCTTCCTCCTTTCACCTCATCATTGGTGACCATGCCTTCAGCCACCGAAGTTCCACTCTCTGGAATTCTTTCCCTAAACACCTCTTGGAATCTTGTCTGATACTCCTTTGTCTGTTATTTTAATAGTGAAGCTAACCAGTTAAAAGTAATGGATTAATGTTGCCATTAAAATAGGGGTAGAGGAATGCTGTATGAATGCATTCAGCACTTCTGCATCAATGCTGTCATGAGTAATTTCTAGGATTATAGTCAGTTAATATTGTAGGACAGGGCTAGTGGAGTTGCCAATCAATTTACTGACTTGTTTTTGAAATGCTAGATAATGTGCTAATTAAGTGGACTGAACTCTACACCCATATCTTTTAAATGGCCTCCCTCTCTCAGGGAAGTCTGGAATCTTGTATTCAGTGGACAGGATTTCAGCTGTGTGTTCAAACTCCATTCAAGGGCAATTGCAATAAAGGAATTCCCCTTATTGTACCTCAGCCTTACTCTCCTTAGGAGCCCAGCCAACTTTCCACTCTCGCTTGTCAACAATTGACTTGTTTTTGGTTTTATGTTCTGCCAGTTAGTCACTTACATATTTTAATCCTATAATTCTTTAGTTTCTTTCAGCTATGGAAAATAACATTAACCGTAAGCAGGTGGGGTTAACACTATTGAAGTCTGGGTTGTTGTCTCTCATTAAGAGGGAAATTCAGCCTTTTATATTTCCCGTCAACTTCATCATACAGATGTTATATCAATGGCTTACAGGAAATTCTTTCTATTACCGGAAATGTGATATAAACTCAACAAGTTCAATTTGTGGTTCTTACCCTCATTGATGATTTACTGTAAACAAAATAATAATTGAAAGGGAATGTTTAAAACTTCCGAAACTGACTGAACAATTACTGTTGGTAAAATACTCCAATGAACACTTAGAGGATATTCCATTTTCTAATTTAAGACATCTTTAAAGAAACAATTTCACACTTATATGAATGATGGCCACAAAATCTGGCTCCATTCCGGCAGTATTTTTGGCATTAAGCTGTCTATTTTGGGTGCAAAATGGCATCTGTGTGGCACTTATGGTGTGGGCATTTTGGTGAAAGCATTAACATGGGTGTTAGGAGCGTGCACTGGAAATGCGAAGAGGAGGCAGATTGTGGTGCCAGTCAGTGTGTAATGCTGATTTGATTGTAACGGTGCCATTTTCAATCTCAAGGCTCCAGCTAATGCCCTCTCCTAAGCATGCATAACTGAGCACGCGTTCAGCAGGAAGGCCTATTTTAAGGTCAGCTTCTGATTGATTTCTACTGGCTCTGTCTGAGTTTGTAGACATGCTGTGAGTTTGCTACTGCTATTTAAAGTTGGTGAAGTCTGCAGGGAACGGTGTTGCATGTGGTTAGGCCATGGTTCTGACTTCAGGGTTCTGCTCAGACCACTTGCTCCCAGCCATGGGTGCTTTAGTTGCCATCTTCCTTGGTCTGTAGCATGAAGGGGAAATTGAGAAGAGGCAAAACAGAGGACAAGCTGCTTACAGAAAGAGGAGGAAGAGGGGGAGAAAGGCTTTCAGTAGGAGGCCATATTCACCCAGGAAACAATTCTCTTATCTAAAGGAACTTATGTCCTTTCCCCTGGGGCAGCACCATGGGCCACACAAGTCTCAGCCTATGGCCCTGTGTCCCTGGGAAACCAATGTAGTTTCAATAATGCCATTACAAGTGGCACTACGCAAACAAATTTCTCCCCAGTGTGTGTGGCATCTCCATTTTACAATGGAAGTGTTCACTGAAATCTGCCACCTCTTGCAGGCAGACCTGCAGCCTCAGAGCAGGATGAGGATCGCATTGCCACAGTCTGTGAGGATGACTGTGGCTTTAAATTTCTCCAAATCAGATTCCTTTCAGGCTGGAACAGGCAACATCTCGAACATCTCCCAGTCTTTGTCCAAATGAAGTAGGTGACTATTCTCTGTGTGTCAGGAGAGGGGAATACGGTGACCAAAGAGAAGTAGGCAGAGGGTGCATGTGGCTTCATCAGGGTAAGTGGGCTTCATTGTGCAGGATGTCATTGACTGCTCACACGTGGCTTTGTGGGTACCGCATTTAAATGCAGAGATGTACCACAACTGCAAAGGTTTCCAATCTGTGAATGTGTAGTTGATGTGTGACCATGTTTAGCACATCATGCAGGTCAATATGCAGTATACTAGCAGCAGTCATGATGCCTTCATTATGTGCCAGTCTGCTGTACTATCATCATTTGAGCCACCACATGAAACAGAGGGTGGCTTTGGGTGATAATGGGTATCCACTGACCATCTGGCTCTTCACTCCAATGCGCAACCCATGCACACGTGGGCAGCATGCGTATAATGAGAGCCAAACTGCCACACAAAATGTAATTGAACAGATTATTGGGGTGCTTAAGCAATGCTTTTGCTGCCTGGACCACTTTGCAGGAATCCTGCAGTACTCACTAGTGCGTATGTGTCACGTTTCGCTGCGGTCTGCACAACCTTGCCATCATGAGGGCACGGCCCTTGCCACCAGCTATACTGCAAGCAGCTGAGGAGGAAGAGGAGGAGGAGTAGGAGTAGTAGAAGTAGGAGTAGGAGTAGTCACCTAGACAGCCCCTTTCCAGCCAGTCTATCCATGATCAACTCATTCAACTGCAGAACCAGTGAGAACAACCCCAGGTGCCCATTCAACAACAGCCTTCTCTCTGTTACTGACTATCACAGCATCCTCTTGGCCACAATGCTGAAATAAAAGCTGTAGTATAAGGGTCTGAGAGGATTAATGTTGAGAAAGTGTAACGAATAACTCTTACCATGATGATGTAAGAGATCACATGTGAGAGAGACTTGAAGAGAGATACAGCGTGGCTTCAGAGGAGTCACACAGACTGGTGTGAAGCTGTACATAGTTATAATGTAATAAAGGTTAATGTTATAAGTACTTCAGACTAAGGAATCTCTCTAAGGTAGACTAACTAAGTCTATTAAGGTGGCAGCACACTGACCAAACATACAACAAAACCACATAAAACAATCATTCCAAACAAGCTTTATCAAACACACCATTCAATCCCTTGGTACCTGGCTTCTGTATTTCTTTGCCTGTCTTGGTGCTCTTATGCAGTGCTACCCCAGTGGTTGGAGCATGGCTGGTGATTTTCAGTGGTGGAGACTGCAGATGGCTGTGCAGAACAACCTCGACCATCTCAGAGTCTAGAAGGTCCAGCTCTGGACTGCACCATCTCGGCATATGGGGTGGCGGAGCAGCAGTCTGGGATAGCTGGCTGACAGGCAATAGCAGGGGCACTGGCAGAGTGATGGTGATGGGAGCACAAATACTGTTATCTTAAGAGGACAGCAGGTTCATGCATCATGAAGCCACTGCTGCACCCGAGAGGCAGCGCCTCAACCATCTTAGTAATCGCCTAGAGGACTGCTGTGAGACCCTGCAAGCCCCTTTGAACACTGATATCCAAAGCCATGATGGCAGCAGTCTGAGCTCATGTGGCAACAAGCCGGCCTTGCATGCTAACCTGCTGAGATTGCATAACTTCAGTCTGAGCTTCCACTGCAGCACCCAGACATTGGGTGCCTTCTACTTGTACTGCAATGGAAGCTGAGCCATCAGATGCTGCATCACAGCTGGGTCCATAAGTGTCCTCGTGGAATTAACCACAATTTCCACACTGGAAAGGGTGGCTCCAATTTCTGCGCAAAGCCTTGTGCCAATTTGGTGCCCGACTCCTCCATGCTGCTTGACAATGATTGCATTCTTTCTGGCAGGCCTACCAATGCACCAAGAATTTCTGTGTATATGCCCATTAGCCTTTTTCTGAACACCACCCCATTGAAATCCTCATCTGAGTCCTTTGCTGCGACCTCGCTCTCCGGGGAGCTGACACCTGCATGACCCTTTCCCCCTATCCTGGCTGCAGACCACTCATGCCCAGTGACTAACCACATGCAGATCCTGCCTGTAAACTACTGCCTAAATTTTGCTCAGTGCTAGTATCAGAGCTGGTGGCTACAAGTGTTTCTTCATTATCAGTCTCTTCTTCCTCTTCTACTTCTTCCTCCTGCATCACTGCCAGGTCAGGTGGTAGTTCTTGGGTATCTGAAAGAAGAAAGGTACAAGGGTAAGGTTGGGGTAAAGGAAAAAGGGAAAGCAAGAGGTGCATGCTTATACCATCTTCAGCTTGTAAATCAGAAGAAGTCGTGGAATGAGGCGGAAGTGAGATGTGAGAAGGAGGATTAGGTAGGAATATATCGTCACCTTCAATTATCTCAGCCCAGCGTCTGGCCCCAGCCTCAGTCATGGCCGCTGCAATGATGGCAAACACCATCTCCACCGTAGGGATAAGGGGATGCAACCATGACTGTCCATCACTGGTCAGCTCCTGCTGTCTGCGATTACGCACCACCTTGTCCTGCAAGAGAGAGGGAAGTGTGTTAGTGAGTGTGGTGCAATGTGTTTGGGTGATGTGGTTGTCATGGTTGAATAGCTAGCAGTATGTGAAAGCTGTGAGATATGGAACAGTGCTAAGTCTGTGAGGGTGAGGTGAACCTATGAATGTGAGGTATGAGTCACTTGATGAAGATTGATGGTAGGTGAGAGATGGGGATGTGGTGCATTGAAAAGTATCTGAAGCTAGTTGTGCAGTTGATGGAATGCAGCATTAGAAGATGCATTCACTAACCTTGACCACTTGTGTGAGGTCAATGAAATTCTTTCAGCACTGCATTGAGGTCCTCGCAGCTACATTCTTGCCATTGACCTCCATGTCTATCTGCTCCCATTGCCTTCACAGAGTTTGTCTGGAGGGTCTCCTGGCGCCCTGAAGATAGAGGACCTCTCTTCTCCCGTTCACCTTTTGCACCAAGGTTACTAGCGCTGCGTCCAGAAATCTTGGAGCCGTTCTCTGCCACATTATGTCATTCTTACATCTTTCCCAGGTCCAAGTCACTTATGAAGGCCAGTTTCAGCACCTGCTCCAGCCATAATGCACCTCCCCTTCAAGAGGTGCAGACTTTAAGTAACGCAGGCTAACTTATCATAGAATAAGATCACAGAATGGTTACAGCACAGAAGGAGGCCAATGACCCTATCTTGTCCCTGTTGTCACTCTGTAAGACTAGCTCAGCTAGTCCCATTCCCCCACCTTTTCTCCTGTAATTTTTTTTCTCTTCAGGTAATGATCCAATTTCCTTTTGAAAGCCATGAGTGAATCTGCCTCCATCACATTCTCAAGCTGTGCATTCCAGATCCTAACCACTCACTGCATGAAAATGTTTTTCCTCATGTCACCTTTGGTTTTTTTGCCATTCACCTTAAATTGGTGCCCTCTGGTTCTTGACTCTTCTGCCAAAGGCAACAGTTTCTCCCTATCTACTCTGTTCTGAACAGTTTCTCCTGATACTCTACCTTTTAAGATTTTGTGCCCCCTACTCAGATGTGCAGCCACTCAGCAGTGTACGTAGCCTTGGCTTCACACTGCAATTATTATAATGAGCAAAGCAGCACGAAGTTTCCTTGTTGCCTGCATCACAACAAGCGGGTCTGGGTTAATTGCACTTCGTGGGCCCCGCGTCCATTTTCGGAATATATCCAATTTTTCTCCCAGTTTCTCTTATTAAGCAGTTGAATGCTTAATTATGTAAATACAAGCTTTCTTGGGTCCCGAGAAACATTTTTATCTGAAGATTTTGCTGTTCTTTCCTAGTTCTTGCATGTAAACTGAGCAACTCACAAGATCATCAGGGAAAGTGCAGCATTCAATTTGCAATTACTCAAATTAAGCCCATCTCATTGAGGCCCTTGCATATACCAGGATGAAACACCAGCATCTTGAGTAGTGCTTCAAATGCTGGAACAGATCAGGGACCGTCTTTCACTTAGGGTTTCCAAAACCATCAAGATACATCCCACTAGGCCTCGGGTTTGTCGGCCATAGTTCATTAAATATGCACAATGAACTGCCAGCAAGATTGAAGCTGAGCACTAGGAACACTCACAGTGGGGTGGCTGTTGGGATTTCCTAAACACGTGCAGCGATTTAAAGGGCCACACCCTGCAATTGAAGGTAAATTCACTTGCTATACAATTGCAACTTTTAAATTAAAGCCATGATGGTGTCATGCCAAAAAATAATTAATGTGCAGATTTGTAATTTAGCAGCAATGAGGTTTGTGAAACTTTGAGTCAAAAGCTCTCTTAATTCAATCATTCAGCAAGCTGAAGCTAGCTTAGAGGGTATGCAGTACATGTAAGCTCAAGGCTACTACAGGTACATCAAAGCAGTGTTTCCCTGTTTGATATTACAGAGCACTCTACCCACTGGAGGGGACTGTACAGTGCTTCAGAGACTATGGTGGCCATTATGAGTGCTCATAGCACCATGCACACGAAGGCTGATGTGGAAGAACTGTTTTGGGCATCAAAAATCTGCCAAGATAAGGTTACCCAACATTTCCCTATCCCAAGTAGATAAACAAAATATGCTTGCCACAAAGAATTTCCTCTCAATCTGTTACACAATGATTGTAGCTCCATGTAATTTAGAAAACCATACAACACTTTCATTGCTTAACATGCATGCCTCTACTTCAACAGGGCACACTTTCCATCTGTGAAACAAGTCAAAATCATATCAGACTTACAGCTTTAAAGATGCTCCCTGTAATAATTTTTCCATCAAAACCTATCTGCATTATGAACATTTACTCACATATAGACTGGGATTCAGCTGTGGAAATCCTTACCAATGAGCTCAAAGGAAGAATGTGAGAAGGTGAAGTCCAAGGCCTTTCCCAAGCTGAGAGCCAACATCATCCTTTTTCTGTTCTTCCTTTTTCCCATACTCACTCGCTCCTCCATAGATATAGCATAGCACTGCCTTTATACATGTAGATTGGCATGCAAGTAGTATTAGACAAGGGTCATGAGGCCAGCATTTAACATTTGTTCTGCTCCTACAGATATCCCCCAAAAAGCAGCCATGGAAGAAAGCTTGGCATTTAGAAAGGTCCTGACCTGAAACATTATCACTGTTTCTCTCTCCACAGATGCTGCCAGACCTGCTGAATATTTCCAGCATTCTCTGTTTTTGTTTCAGATTTCCAGCATCTGCAGTATTTTACTTTTAGATAGCCAGTTTGAGATGCTAATACTGAGTAAATCACAGAGCAGAATGGGGAGCATGTGGTTGTGACAATGCAGGAGCTGGAACTAGAGGGCAAGCTCACGTTCTTCCACAGCTGCAGAGCCCAAGATTAAAGAAAGTTCTAATCTGAGTACAATTGTTTCCTTAAGCCATTTTATACTGTGAGAAACACCCTGTGAGGTCTGGTGGAGAGGTTGGAGGTGTCTAATAGCCTCAGCGGTACCATCACTCATGACTATTTGGATATACAGTTCACCGTGAAGTATGTGGCAATTCTATGGGCAATCTCCGACCCCAAGGAAAGGTACAATTCTGGGGTATCCAATCGAGGGAGGCGGTGGTGTAGTGGTAATGTCACTGGACTAGTAATCCAGAGGCCCAGGCTAATGCTCTGGGGACATGGGTTTGAATCCCACGGCAGTAGATGGTGAAATTTGAATTCAATTAATAAATCTGGAATTGATCTTTGCAGTACTCCACTAGTAACAGCCTGCCAACCTGAGAATGACCCATTTATTTCTACTGTCTGTTGACCAATTCTCAATCCATACCAGTATATTACATTCCAATCCCATGTGCTCTAATTTTGTTTACTAACCTCCTGTGTGGGACCTTATCAAAATTCTTCTGAAAATCCAAATACACCACATCCGCTGGTTCTCCTTTATCTATGCTACATTAACATCCCAATAAACTCTAACAGGTTTGTCAAACATGATTTCATAAATCCATGTTGACTCTGCCCAATCATATCATTATTTTCCAATTGTCTAGTTATCACATCGCTTATAATAGATTTGAACATTTTCCCTACTACTGATGTCAAACTAACAGGCCTGTAGTTCCCCGTTTTCTCTCTCCCTCCTTTTTTAAATTGTGGGGTTACATTTGCGACTTTCCAGTCTGCAGGAACCTTTCCAGAATCTATAGAATTTGGAAAGATATCCACTATCTCTATAGCCACCTCCTTCAACAATCTGGGATGTAGCTCATCTGGTCCAGGGGACTTATCAACCTTCAATCTAGGTAATTTTTCGAGTACTTCCTCTTTATTAATACTAATTTCTTTCACTGAACTGAATGTGGCAATTGACGTGGCGATCACGCGAGGGAGCGGGGTACTGTTCGGGGGCAGAGGCGGCGATTGTGGGAGGGAGCAGGGAAGAGAAGTGGCCGTTGAGGCGGTGATCGTGGCCATTGAGGGGTGAGAGGGTTTGAGTTTAATTCGCTTTTTTGTGTCAAATTGTGCAGCGCCATCTTTATTACAGGCAGCTGCCTGAGACATTGTAGATGGTGATGTTTCAGTTGATGAGGCTGCCTTTGCGCATGTGCCAGTAGTGCTCCACCTAGAGGTTGCATTGTCAGCCAATGTGCCCTTAAAGAATTGTAGTACCCTCTTTTCCATGGAGGAAGTGATTAAGGTCTTGTCCTGCTCAACAAAGCATGAATCATTTTAACAATTTTTGTTGCAGGAACCAAAATTACCTCAGGTTCCCGATAAAAAGTTCCTTCTGGGAACAAGGCTGAGTATTTCTGACCTTTATAACTACTTTTTAAAGACACTTAACAAAATCCTGCCGCAAAGCACTGGATTTCATGCTTGACTTCTTATTGACATGATTTATTGGAGATTGCCTATTAAAATGACAGCCCTGTAGATTCTATGCAAGAGCAGCTAACACCAGCCAAAAAAAGGCCAGCTGAAAATTGTTGCTCAGCACATGTTGAGAGGGAATTGGACAAAATTGATTCCATGCAAGATGACCTGGTCCCCACACGCTTGGGACCACACGCTGGGGACACCCGGGCTACACACGTTGTCTGGGGCAGATCAAGTGATGGGAAGCGGATACAGAGTGTGGAGCCAGCCATGGCTGCCCCAGAGCCATAAAGGTTTCAACGGCACAGAGGGATCTCAGCCATTGACAAACAGGGGCCCTTAGCATTGCGCAGTTGCCGGGCAGAGTGGGCAGTCAGCGCTCAGGTAATGCAGGGGGTTGTCGCTCTCCAGGCAGAAGAGCAAGGGCAAGGCTGCCAAGGACCAGTGTGCAACCAGGTGAGCACAAGGTAGTCAGCAGCTGGCAATGGGGACATGACTCTTAGATTTTGTGTCCAGTGACGATGAGGAGTGACACCCTCCGCAGGAAGGGCGGAGCCCCGGGCATCAGGAGGGCAGAAGAGAGGAACAAAGGGCAGGAAGGACATGAAGGCCATACCCTCAGCATAGGATCTACCACTGAAGGAGCTACCTGGTGATGACTGAGACTCAGTGCCTCAGGAGACTGAGACCCTCCAGGCAGATGGTCACAGACATCTGTGCCGACATCGCTGAAGACCCCACACCTCACAGCACTGCTCACCATGCCGTTAGTAGCCGTCAAAGTCACAGTGACCTTGAACATCTTTGCTTCTGGCTCCTTCCTAGGATCAGCTGCAGAACTTGGTGGCATCTGGCAAACTACTGCACACCATTGCATCTCACAGGTCACTGATGCCTTATTTGCAAGAGCTGGACAGTACATTCATTTCACAACAGACATGGCCTCGCAGGCACAGTGGGCAATGGGCTTTGCCACCATCACTGTATTCTTCCAGGTGCGGGGCATCATCGATTGTAGCCATGTGGCCATCAAGGTACCCAGTGACTGGCCAGTGAGATTCATCAACAGGAAGGGCTTCCACTCCCTCAAAGTCCAAATGGTCCGCCACCACAATAAGAGCTTCCTACATGTGTGCGCTTGCTTTCCTGGCCACTGCCATGATTCCTTCATCCTCCGCTAGTCCAGGCTGCCACAGCTCTGCACTCCATCCCCCAAAATCGGTGGTGGGTCCTAGGGGACAAGGGATATCCCTTGAAGAGATGGTTACTTCTCTCTCTACGAGAGCCCCAGACAGAGGCACAGAGGCGATACAACCAATGTCACCAGTTTATGAGGGTAACCATTGAGTAGGCCAGTGGGCTTCTCAAGATGTGATTCTGGTGCCTGGACCAGTTGGGTAATGCCCTCCAATGCACCTCTGCAAGGGCCTCACTCATTGTGGTGGTCTTCTGTGCTTTTCATAACATGACCCTCCAGAGATGTGTGGACCTTGAGGATGGTGAGGCCCTCGAACCAGATAACTCATTGAAAGAAGAGGAGAAGCAGGGGGTGAGAGAGGGGGAGGAAGCAGAGGAGAGGGGGAGGATGCAGAACACCAAGGTGCCCGGCTGCACAAGGAGGTGGTCAGGCATGGCGCGGGGAGCCAGGGTCTCGTCAAGGATCATTTGATTCAGGAATATTTCAACTGAGTCCTCTGACCCTGAATGAAGGACATGTTATGGCACTCACTCTGAGGTGCCTGTGCTAACAGTGCCTTTGAAGATGCAGTTTGGAACTCTTACCAATGATGAAGAAAGCACATCTGCCCTGAGGCTTTTCCTCTCATTGTGTAGGAATATCCTTCATCACCTCATACTCCTTTTCTTGTCAAGCCATCAATGAAAGAAGTCTCAGATGTGTGGCTTAAAGTGGCATTATTTATGCAATGCTAAGAAAGGCAAACAGTGCCCAGAGACAGTAAGAAGATACCTCAATGACCCACTCAGTGCTCTATGCGATGAGGTGACCTCTGTATTCGGCCACTCCTATGCGGTGATCCCCTTGTGGCCTCAGAGGAGGTGGAGGCAGCCTGCTCCATTGTCTCTGCTTGTATTTAAGATGCATGTGGCAGTCATTCTTGTCATAGATGTGTCTGTGGGGCATCTCCAGACGCTGCTGCATCTGCATCATTGCAGAGGTAGACTCCGTCACTTGACCCTGCTGCACAGAGGCTCCCACTGTCAGGGCGGCACAGTGGCGCAGTGGTTAGCACCGCAGCCTCACAGCTCCAGGGACCAGGGTTCGATTCCGGGTACTGCCTGTGTGGAGTTTGCAAGTTCTCCCTGTGTCTGCGTGGGTTTTCTCCGGGTGCTCCGGTTTCCTCCCACAAGCCAAAAAGACTTGCAGGTTGATAGGTAAATTGGCCATTATAAATTGTCACTAGTATAGGTCGGTGGTAGAGAAATATAGGGACAGGTGGGGATGTGGTAGGAATATGGGATTAGTGTAGGATTAGTATAAATGGGTGGTTGATGTTTGGCAAAGACTCGGTGGGCCGAAGGGCCTGTTTCAGTGCTGTATCTCTAATCTAATCTAAAGTAGCTAAGGAGGCCGAGGGTGATGAAGGTACCCCATGAGGAGTGGTCCCCTCTAGCCATCTGGAGCACCCGACAAGGGCTGATGATGTTACCAAAGAGGATGAGGAAGACACCAGCTAGAATGCAACTGGCATCCACTCCAAACATCTCTGCACCATCAGCGCCACGGTCAAGGCTACATGGTGTGACAAGCACCTGTGGACATCAGTGCGCAGGTCCTGAAAGCACTCCAAGTGCTGCTGCATGTGGCTTGCCATGAGATTGGCCACTCTCTCAATGGAGGAGCTCATGCGCTCATAGCCCTGAGCCATCTCCATCTTCTGCTCATAACCCCACACTGCCTCAAGGAACTCTGACATGTGGGAGCACATCTATTACTCCTGGTCTAGGTAGAGTCTCCTTTCTTGTGACTCCCAGTCCTGTATCTGTGCACAGCTGAGCAGGACTGTGTCTGTCCTCCATCCTCTGAGCCTCTGGCACTGCCTCATGAACAACTAATGCCAATCTCCTCACCCAGTGCCACCCTATTTAAACACATGCCAGGACCCACCAAGGTGAGAGTATTTGCGCTGGTGGATGGTGCCCTTGTAAGGTGTGATGGTGCTTCTTCGGTTCTGTCCTGGTCTTCTGGGGCCGTGGAGGGAAAGGGAGAGGGTGTCGTGGGATGGACACCTGCACTTGTGGGAAGCACAAGAAGAGAATGTGAGAGCTAGTCTTGGAGAGTAGAAACCAGTGCATTGCTGAGGCTTCCCATTGCATCTTAGTGCTCACCGTGTTATTGGACGGGGTGGCGTACATTGCGCTCCCCCGCCCCACCCCCCCCCAATAAGTTCATTGCTCCTCTGTAATCACCATCTCCACCATGAGTTCCCATTTCACCGGGGCTGACTTCCTCCTTGTCCATAATCCTAGCTATCTCCATCGGTTGGTCCTCCATTGGTGTAATCCTCTGGAAGTATGGCACCCCTCTACCTGTTTGTGCCGTTTCTTGGGCATTATGTGCCCATTTCTCCTGCAAGGACAAAAGAGAGTGAGATAAGACACTGCTGTTCTCTGTGGCCAATTGCATCTACCTCTATCCATTAGAAGCTGCATGTTTCAATGATGACTTTGAGATTCTCAGCAGCACTATGGCTCTGAGCCATTCTGAGGAGTCAGTAAATACGCTGGGTGCATGCCCCTCCTTTGTTGAGGAGCAGTATGCACCCTGAGACTCCTCAGCTGGTGTGTCTGCTGGAGAGTGAACACCCAGAGGCCTGTCCTCATAGTTGGGTGTTGCACTCACCTTGCCAGAGCGTATGAGGTCATTGAAACATCTCCTACACTGAACCCAGGATCACCTAATGACACTGTTGCCGTTATCTGTGACTGCTATCTCAAGTCAGGCCTGCTTTGTCTGTAAGAGTGGCCTCCTCCTGCCACCTCCTCAGAATGAGGACCTCGCTCCTCTCCCTCACAGCCTCCAGCATCACTTCAAGCTCATTGTCTGAGAACTGAGGAGCTGCCCTGCCCCAGGCACCAAGCCTCCGGCTTTCCTGTGATATCATGGGGAACAACAATCCAGCCAAGGCTGTGGGGAATTTAAATTGGGCCCGCACTTCATCTGAACTGCCTTTGTTCCTGTCTGTGCAGCTGCTAATTGGCTGCCAAACCCATCTCCAAAATAATGAAAGGTTGCCCCCATGAAAATCCTGAGTCAATTCTGCTTTCCCGCACTACCCACACCCTGGACCTGGAAACAGTCCCAACTTCTGTTTCCCACCCCCACTGCAAAAATTCAGCCCTATATCCCTGTGAACTGGCTTTCAAAACCACCAAATGTCAATTTGCAGGATAATAATTTCGACTGGTTTGACCTTTTCATAAACACTGCGGGAAATAAGAAAAGTACCAAATGGAAATATCTTCAAATGATATAACACAAAAATGTCACCTCCTAGCAGTTGATTCTTATGGCAATTGGCTACTCATCCTGTATTGGGGAAGGCTATTGTGATACAGAAGACCTTAGGAAAACAACAGCCAAGGGAAGTGAAAGGCACCATTCGCCAAAAATAGTTTTTGAAGATCTTAATGTTGCTATCCTGAAGATGGAAAAAATAATTAGGAAGCTATTGCAACCCATTTTGTAGATTAGATTAGAGATACAGCACTACCATGTCCCTCAAGTGCAGAGATTGACAACATCCTGCACTTTCAACTGAGGAGATGGATAGTGCCAAGTGAGAGAGAGATGGTGGGGGTGAGAGTGGGAATCTGTTGGGTTGAGGAGGGGTAAATGAAGACAGAAGCTATAAAAATAATGTTTTTTTTCAAACTATTGTAGTCACAAAAAAACTGAAATACCACAGACAGACATTATTTTGGTCAGTTTCAAGGAAAGAATGTTACAACGCTAGTAATTAAAGTCTCGTCAAATAACAACACAACCACAGCAAACCAGCAAACATAAGAACATTAGAAAAGGATTGGCAAAGGCCATTCAGCCCATTGAAGCAGATTCCTCCAGCTTAACTCTGCCTTCATAGCATTTAAACATACTTTGAATAATCCCAATGCTTTTGCTTTTATTTCCTTGCTTATGGGTTGCTTGTGGATTGGGGCAGATTCCTCAGTCAACACAACGTGGATGAAGTGTGAGGTGGGCATGCAGCAGTGAGAAACCCACCTGACAGGGATGGAAATCCAATCAAAGTAATTAAAGAGCCAATTAGCATGAGTTTTACAACAGCACAGCAAATTTGAAGGCATCACGTGGGCACCCAGTTGTGTCAGCACACTGGCACCTTGTGGGGAAGCAGGAGGTGGAAGCTGTGTTAAAGCTGAAGGAATTTTAAAGGTTGCCAGCAAATAATGGCAATGCTGCTGCCTTTACATGTCACAGTCTTGCCACTCTGAGGATTTCCTGGCGACAGATGTCTCTGATCATTATGGAACAAATGAGGTCTCAGCTGCTTCCCTGATACAGATGGCAGCTCCATTGCTTCCTTGCTGCTCCTGCTACTTGGTCCTCTGCAGCGCTCCCACCGCTCACACAGTCAGGGATGCTAGTCTCCCTCGCAATGGGCCACACAACCTGCAGCTCCCGCCTCTGGAACCCACTCCCACCCCTGTACCTAATTGGACAGCGAACACAGAGGTGGCCTGCTAATTAGCTGTTTGAAAATTGGGATGTTTCAGCTAGTGTATTACAGGAAGAATATGCAGACATATATATAGTATAATTCAAAGTGCATGCTCCTCAGATGATATTTATAGGATAATGTTTTACCTGGGTATTATACTGCAATAATACCAGCTTATCCCTCGTCCTTCCTTCTCTGATATGGATTACAGCACTATAACTATTACTCACATTTTATCCAGCTCTTTATTGATATCCTCGTCCTTTTCATAGTCTTCACAGAGCTGTGCTACTAGAGTTCCATATGTGAGTATAAAGAGCTCAGTGCTCTGCAAGGTAAGACAATACTTTAGGAAAGTAATTGGACAGGTAGAAACAATTGATACATCACCTTTCGACACAATTTAAATTATAGAACACTCTACTAATTAAATTATTCTATTATAAAAATATATTTTCTCCTATTGGTCAAGGTGAGGAATGGAAAGGTTTTATACTTTGGGCACCCAATGTCAGCATCAAATACTCGAAGGCCAGGTATAGCACAGTTAGATGCTGTCTTATGTTCTGAAAAGTCCCTCTACATTACATATTAATCTTTAAGAGCTACATTAAAACATTACAAACTGCTGTTTTTCAGAGGCAAGTGTCCCAACTCTGTGATGGAGCACGTCAGTATAAGATGGGCCTCTCAGTTGCCTTTGCTGCTGACCCTGGAAAACGTCCCAGGGTCTGTGTGGGTTACCTGATTTGCCTCCATCACTAGATATATCCGCCATGCCGGCAAGTCCAGCTGGAGAAGGGAATGCTGCCGCACCCATGCCTCTCCAGAAAGAGGGTATAACTACCTCTCATGCCCTCTACATAAGCAGGCTACTGCACAAAGTATCCAGGTCCCAGCCTAGTTTCTTGTCATTCCAGCGAACTTCTGCCAAAGGTATATCAAGTGTACCCCAGAAAAGCTGTGGATTTTTGGGCCAACATGCCTTATGAGAAAAGAAGAGAATTTGAAAGGTGACTCAGCAGGCTATGCTGCCACACATCATACAGTTCCATTTATTTTTGGAAACAATTTAGTCAGATTTCACTGACGCAAAGTAGAACAGTGTAAATTATAATGAAGGCAAAAAATTTGGTCAGTTATACGCTCCATTTCTATTTTTGGCAATGCTTTCATATTGACATCTCTAGTTGTCTGAGATGGGTAGGAAGTATTTGGTTTGGACATAGCAACTATTGTTGACAATACATGACTCCATTAGAGGTGTGACGATTCAGGTTGCATGCGTTGCTTTGCAAAATTTGGTAAAAGTACCTAACAGATACGATGATCTTGGATCAATGATCACTTGTGTGGAATAGATTTATTAAACTATTCATGGAACTTCACTGGGCCTTTAGCAAGAGTACTGTGATCTGCTTCATAGATTTTCACATGAGGCAGGCAATGGGAGCAATGTTCACAACAGTCCCCTAAATTCCATGCTGCAAGGTCCGAGCCATTGTGAGGATCGGGCCTCAGTTGTTTCCTGCCAGTGGGCTGCAAATGCTGCATCAGTATACACAAGCAGTTCACTGGCTGGGAAAGGGGCAGGAATCCTGGCAACTCCTCCACAGAACTGAGTGGAAATTATATCTTAAGGGGGAGGTAATCGCAGGATATGGGATCATGCAGATGGGCTGACCGTGGACAGAAGACAGGAAGGCGGTAATGCAGTGGTAATGTCACCAGACTAGCAATGCAGAGGCCCAGACTAATGCTTTGGGGACATAGGTTCAAATCCCACCCTGGCAGCTGGTGGAATTTAAATTCAATTAATAAATCTGGAATTCAAAAAGCTAGTCTCAGTAATGGTGACCATGAAACCATTGTTGATTGTCGTAAAAACACATCTGGTTCACTCATGCCCTTTAGGGAAGGAAATCTGCTGGCCTTACCAGGTCTGGCCTACATGTGACTCCAGAGCCACAGTAATGTGGTTGACTCTCAACTGCCCTCTGAAATGGCCTAGCAACCCACTCAGTTGTACCAAACTGCTAGAGAAATGTATAAAAGGAATGAAACTGGACAGACCACTCGGCATCGACCTATTCACCTCAAGCGACAGACACAGCCCTGTCAACCCTGCACAGTCCTCCTTACTAACGCATTGGGGCTTGTGCAAAAATTGGGAGAGCTGTCGCACAGACTAGTCAAGCAACAGCTTGACATAGTCATACTCACAGAATCATAACTTACTGACAATGTCCCAGAGATCACCATCACCATCAGAGCTGGTGGGCAGCACAGTGGTATACAGTCATTGCCCTGGGAGCCCTCAACATTGACTCTGAACTCCAGGATGTGTCATGGTATTAAGTCAAATATGGGCATGGAAATCTCCTGCTGATTCCACCTACCATCCCCCCCTCAGCTGATGAATCAGCACTCTTCCATGTTGAACACCAGTTGGAAGAAGCACTGAGGGTAGCAAGAGCACAGAATGTACTTTGGGGGGGGGGACTTCAATGTCCATCACCAAGATTGGATTGGTAGCATCACTACTGACTGAGCTGGCCGAGTTCTAAAGGACATAGATGCTAGACTGGGTCTGCGGCAGGTGGTGAGGGAACCGACAAGAGGGAAAAACCTATTTGACGTCGTCCTCACCAATCTACCTGTCACAGATGCATCTGTCCATGCCAGTATAGGTGGAGTTACCAATGCACACTCCTTGTGGAGACCAGGTCCCATCTCCACTCTGAGGATACCCTCCATTGTGTTGTGTGGCACTACCACTGTGCTAAATGGGATAGATTTTGCACAGATCTAGCAACACAAAACTGGGCATCCATGAGGCGCTGTGGGCCATCAACAGCAGGAGAATTGTATTCAACCACAATCTATAACCTCATGGCCCAGCATATCCCCCATTCTAGCATTACCATCAAGCCGGGAGACCAAACTTGGTTCAAAGAAGAGTGCAGGAGGGCATGCCAGGAGCAGCACCAGGCATACCTAAAAATGAGGTGTCAACCTGGTGAAGCTACACCACAGGACAACTTGCCTGCCAAACAGCAGAAACAGCATGTGATAGGGCTAAGCGATTCCACAACCAACGGATCAGATCTAAGCTCTGCAGTCCTGCCACATCCAATCGTGAATGGTGGTGGACAATTAAACAACTAACAGGAGGAGGTGGCTCCATAAATATCCCCATCCTCAATGATGTGGGATCCCAGCACATCAGTGCAAAAGACAAGGCTGAAGCATTTGGAACTATCTTCAGACAAAAATGCCGAGTGAATGATCCATCTCAACCTCCTCCTGAGGTCCCC
Organism: Heterodontus francisci; assembly: GCF_036365525.1. Classification (NCBI taxonomy): domain Eukaryota; kingdom Metazoa; phylum Chordata; class Chondrichthyes; order Heterodontiformes; family Heterodontidae; genus Heterodontus; species Heterodontus francisci. The sequence goes on from NC_090373.1 coordinate 117,793,805, forward strand.
AGCATCACAGATGCCAGTCTTCAGCCAATTCGATTCACTCCATGTGATATCAAGAAACGTCTGAAGGTCCTGGATACTGCAAAGGTTATGCGCCCTGACAACATTCCAGCAATAGTACTGAAGACCAGAAGCTCCAGAACTGGCTGTGCCCCTAGCCAAGCTGCTCCAGTACAGCTACAACACTGCAGGTTCCCCTCCAAGCCACACACCATCCTGACATGGAACTATATCGCCATTCCTTCACTGTCACTGGGTCAAAATCCTGGAACTCCCTTCCTAATAGTACTGTGGGTCTCCCTACCCCACATGGACTGCAGCAGTTCAAGAAGGCAGCTCAACACCTTCCAAAGGGTAATTAGGGATGGGCAATAAATGCTGGCCTAGCCAGTGATGCCCACAACCCATGAAAGAATAAAAAAAAATGTCTGGTGCTAGGTGGAGCATTTAATAAACTTTAAAAAGTACCTGCACTGTTTTCTGAGCAGTCTGCAAGGTTTTAAGGACCTTGATTAGGCCACTCTGTGCCATAAGGGCAGAGTGTGCTCGGTGCAGGTGCCTCAAAATTGCCTTAGAAGATCTTTGTACATCATAGAACCCCAAATAAAATTCGTCTTTCACCTGAAATAGTAGCCACCTTGGTTTCCCTTATGAAGGCCCCAAATAAAATGGCAGCAGCTATATAGGGAGTAAGAATGTGGTAATAACTGCTAAACTACCATTTTTGGCTCACTACCACCCTGTTCACACCATTCCTGGGCCATGAAAAATCATCCCCAATGTATTCGTACATACCAGATCTAGAAACTGGGAACAGTGAGGAAATTAATACTGAGTGAAAGAGAAAATACGATTGTATTTTTTGAAGAATAGTGTACAAGGGCATGCTTGATTTTAGTGTTACCTATACAAAGACTTTCTGAAAAGCAAAATAAATACTTGCCATTAACTAATTGATCTAAGTAAGTCAATTGCAATCTATTGCAGATTTCACACATACCATGTGATGTGCTGAACCGGTGGACGATGTAGATGGCAAATGCCAATCCTAAAGAACAGGGGACATAAGAGATCAGATTCTTAATGACAACCTAGATAAAGGACAGTTGCAGTTATTCCCATCTTAAAACACTTTCTCTGACCTCCAAATGTGTTAATTAAGCTAAAATATGTTGTACAAGTTACAACAAACCATTCATTCTAGCTGCAAGGTTTGAAAAGTACAAATTGCTTCTGTTTATTTTTGTGAAGATGGAGATAACTCTACACTCAGAAATAGGAATGGTATGAATTTGCACTGTGTCAACCTGAAAACTAATTATTACTGAAAAATATTAAAGTTACTGTGGAGGAATTGTTGAGTAATCCATAAAACACTGTACAACAAGTGATTGGACCAAAGCAAACTTCATATGGTAATTACAAAAAATATATTAGGAATGTCACAGTTATGAGAAAAATACAGACTCAAACTGCAGAGTTATAAAAAATTGACTTTACCTTTTTAAAAAGATAGACAATGCTGCAAAAGATGGACCGCTTATACATTCAAACATTGCCATACTGTCTGTTTAGGAAAAAAGATGCCTAACCTGGTTGAGAAATATGAATTACACCCATCCTGAAACATCCTGAAACATTCCTGAATTGATTGGGTTCTACTGAAACAAAGAAGGTATGAAGTGAAAACATCATAACTGGATTATTCTCAAACTGGGCCATTGTGTGATCACCATGGGATAGAGACCAAAGCGTCTCCTACCAAAATCATTTGTGACAAACTTTTTACCTTAAAAGGCAGCCCTCGAGGCAGAGAGAGGGACACTCAGAAAGAAGCATCACCACGAAGCTTGTCCAGCTAAGAGCTAGGAGAAAATCCAGAAAACCAGAAGGGAAGGTGCCCTGCGGTAAATTCTACATTTTTAACTTGTGCAGAAGTGATTTTGGAAGTGATCCTCTGTCTTCAAACTGAACTTTCAGCTGAGAGATTAATCTATGAACACCTCAGGCCTACAACCATAGAGAACTTGATTTCTGAGAGAATTCAACAGGTTTACTATGAACCCTGAAACCCTACCTCACTTGAAAATCACTTACCCCTTTTTCTCTCTATCTGTCTCTTCTTGTGTGTGTGTGTGTGTGTGTGCATGAGTAAATGCATGAGTGGATGCGGTTGCAACAACTTCGGGATAAGGCACGTTGCTCAATAAATAATTAATCTTTTGTTTTAAACCGACAAGGTGTCTCTTTATTTGACAAATAGAACACAAAGGGGTTAAACCTTAATCACAAAAAACACTTGCTGCGGTCAGGTGGGAGTTGAACAGTGGGAACCACCCACACCCCTCACCATGTGGCCGTAATAGGAAAATCAAAGATGTGTGAGACTGAAGTACTAAAACAAACATACTTTTTAGAATAGAATAGAATAGAAGCGCATCTAAGGGTAGAATGCTAGAAAACACAATGTATTGCGTTAATAATTATCACATAAAGTATGTACAGTTTGATCTCTTGCTTTATGGTGATATTGGATTGGGTGCATCATGCCTGGGCATGACGTAGGATATTAAAATGCTTGTGACATGTTAAGACAGATTGAGGGATAGAACATAAGTCCCAGGATGTGGTCAGTTCCCACCTGAGAATTGTGCATAGTTCCGGGCATTGTACCTTAGGGGCATCATGGCTATGAAAGAAATACAAAGCGAATACAACTTCTCTTTTGGCTTCATTTACTTCCTTCAAATAAAAGATGCTGTTATGGGAACCCATATGGGCCTAGCTATGCCGTCCTTTTCATAGGATATCGACAACATTCTTTTTTCCAGTCCTACTCAAGTCCCGTCCCTCACACCCTTTTCTGGATTCGGGGTTGTTTCTTGCTCTCCTGCTTTTTACCTTAACTCAGGATTCCCTTCCATGTGGTTGACAGGGCCCTCGACTATGTCTGTTCTATTTCTGGCACTTCTGCTTTCACCTGTTCCCCTCCCTCACAGGAACATGATAGGATTCTTCTTCTCACCTTCCACCTCGCCAGCCTCTACGTTCAATTGCTCATCCTCCACCATTTCCATCGTATCCAGCGTGGCGCCACCACCAAACACATCTTCCTCTCTCCTCCCCGAAGGGACCGTTTCATCCATGCCACCCTGCTCCACTCCTCAATCATCTTCAACACTCCCTCCCCTTCCACTGCAGCATCCCATGCAAGTACAGGAGTTGCAACACCTGCCCTTTTACCTCCTCCCCTCCCACCATCCAGGGCCCCAAACACTCCTTCCAGGTGAAACAGCAATTTATTTGTACTTCTTTCAATTTAGCATACTGTATTCGCTGCTCACGGTGTGGTCTTCTCTGCATTGGGGAATGCTTCTGTTTAGTCTACAAGTGTGACCCTGAGCTTCTATTCGCCTGTCATTTTAATTCTCTGCCCCACTCCCACTCAGACTCCTTTGTCCTTGGCCTCCTACACTGTTCTAATGAAACTCAACAGAAGCTTGAGGAACAGCACCTAATTTTTTGGTTAAGCACTTTACAGCCTTCGGGACTCAACTCTGAATTCAACAATTTCAGTTAATAGTCATTGCTTCCATTTCACCAGACAAAAGCTGTTGGTAATAATTCTACTATTTCCTATTTACACCTCCTCTGGACTGATCTTTTAGTTCTTTACTTGTCCCATTACCATCACCTTTTGCTGTGAAGCACCATGCCTTTTATCATTTAATCTCTCCTGCTTTTCACCCTATCATAGATCATCCTTTTTTCTCTCCCTCTCCCCACTTTCCCTGCCTCTGTACTTGCTTAAAACCTGTTACATCTTTAACTTTTTCCAGTTCTGATGAAAGGTTATCAACCAGAAATGTTAACTCTGCTTTTCTCTCCACAGATGCTGCCAGACCTGCTGAACATTTCCAGCAGTTTCTGTTTATATTTTAGATTTCCAGCATCTGCAGTATTTTGCTTTTGACAAAGGGCAACTAATTTGATAAATGGAAGTGAGCACATATGCCAAATGGTTACAGGAGTAATTCTGCAAACTGTTGCCTCTTGAGAGCCCATCTCGGGAAATTGTGAGCGAACAGCCTACAATTTTCTGTCTCTTGCTTCCAAACTGTGCATGTACCTTACATGTACCAGGGATATGCACATTGAAAAAGGGCCGAAAAAGGGGATTTATTGAGGTATAAAATAACCTTAAGCATCTGGATGAAATTAATCTGCTTCCCAGAGTGATGTTCAATATTAACACAGGTTTTAGGACCAGGGCATATGATTTCACCTTAGATAACAAAAACTGAATATATTTTAATATATAACTTGATCATTTTCAAATTCGCCATCTGGGCAGTAACCCAGCAGAGCAGATCAGCTCTGTATTGTAGAACCTCCAAATATTGTTCCACTGAAATCAATGGAATGAAAATAGGTTGGGTTATATAAAGGATGGGTGATCTGCTGTGCCAGGTTATTGTTTCTGGAGTGAAGTTGAAATTTATTCCCAGTACAGAGGATCGTGCATACCTAAGGAGGAAGTATAAATGGAGATCATTATAATTTCAAGAGCGGGCTACATACTCTCTCTTGGTAACAGAGCTTTTGAAAGGTATGAAAGATAAATGGATAGGAAAGGTGACTTTGGAGCTGGTATGATGAGGGAACTGAACTTTTCTGATCTGGTGGTGTCCTATGTTCTTAATGACATTAGAGGATATTGGGTGGTGGTGGGAAGTGGCTAATTAAGTTCACCTAGTGCTGTTTCATGGGTAACCAAGCTCTCCTGATGGAGCTGGAGAGGACTTACCCAGAGTTTTGCCTGAAATTGATCAAATTTATTTCTTAATTTCTTTTTGACCTCCTTAGGATTCATCATCACTAAAAGTTGGGGTGGACGATGTTAGGGCAAGCATTGATGATCTTTTTTGTCGCTTCTTTTCATATGTACATTCATATGTATGCTTGTATATTAATGGGCCCAGCAATATTTTATTCCAAAATTCCCAAAGCATGAAGTAAGAGCTATTGCTGATAACATCAACTGGACGACAGCATACTTTTACCCGAATTTTTCCAAGAAAATCTCCATTCAAACAGGACTGGATAAAAGCCCACACAGTGAGTTTATTCATCCAGTTAAAAAGAATGCCTTTAGAATATTGACAAAACTGGGCATCCATGAGGTGCTGTGGGCCATCAGCAACAGCAGAATTGTACTCAACAACAATCTGTAACCTCATGGCACGACATATCCCCACTCTACCATGAAGCTGGGAGACCAACCCTGGTTCAATGAAGTATGCAGGAGGGCATGAAAGGAGCAGCACCAGGCAGAGCTCAAAATGAGGTGTCAACCCGGTGAAGCTACAACCCAGGACTACTTGCGTGCCAAACCACGTAAGCAGCGTGCGATAGACAGAGCTAAGTGATCCCATAAGCAATGGATGAGATCTAAGTTTTGCAGTCCTGCCACATGCAGCTATGAATGGTGGTGGACAATTAAACAACTAACTGGAGGAGGTGGCTCCACAAATATCCCCATCCTCAACGATGGGAGAGCCCAGTACATCAGTGTGAAAGATAAGTCTGAAGCATTTACAACAATCTTCAGCCAGAAGCACCATGTTGATGATTCATCTTGGCCTCCTCCTGAAGTCCCCAGCATCACAGATGCCAGACTTCAGCCAATTCGATTCACTCCGCATGATATCAAGAAACGTCTGATGGCACTAGATACTGCAAAGGCTAAGGGCCCTGACAATCTTCCGGCAATTGTATTGAAGACCTGTGCTTCAGAACTTGCCGCACCCCTAGCCAAGCTGTTCCAGTACAGCTACAACACTGGCATCAACCCTGCAATGTGGAAAATTGCCCAGGTATGTCCTGCACATAAAAAGCAGGACATGTCCAACCCGGCCAATTACCATCCCATCAGTCTCAATCATCAGTAAAGTGATGGAAGATGTCATCAACAGTGCTATCAAGTGGCACTGGCTTAGCAATAACCTGCTCAGTGACATTCAGTTTGGGTTGCGCCAGGGCCACTCAGCTCCTGATCTCATTACAGTCTTGGTTCAAACATGGACAAAAGAGCTAAACTCAAGAGGTGAGGTGAGAGTGACTGCCCTTGACATCAAGGCAGCATTTGACCAAGTATGGCATCAAGGAGCCCTAGCAAAACTGAAGTCAATGAGAATCGGGGGAAAGCTCTCCGCTGGTTGGAGTCATACCTTGCACAAAGGAAGCTGGTTGTGGTTGTTGGAGGTCAATCATCTCAGCTCCAGGACATCACTGCAGGAGTTCCTCAGGGTAGTGTCCTGGACCCAACCATCTTCAACTACTTCATCAATGACCTTCCTTCAACTATAAGGTCAGAAGTGGGGATGTTCGCTGATGATTGCACAATGTTCAAAACCATTCACGGCTCCTCAGATACTGAAGCAGTCCGTGTAGAAATGCAGCGAGACCTGGACAATATCCAGGCTTGGGCTGATAAGTGGCAAGTAACATTCGCGCCACACAAGTGCTAGGCAATGACTATCTCCAACAAGAGAAAATCTAACCATCTCCCCTTGACATTCAATGGCATTACCATCGCTGAAACCCCCACTATCAACATTTTTGGGGTTACCATTGACCAGAAACTGAATTGGAGTAGCCATATAAATACCATGGATACAAGAGCCGGTCAGAGGCTAGGAATCTTGCGGCAAGTAATTCACCTCCTGATTCCCCAAAGCCTGTCCACCATCTACAAGGCACAAGTCAGGCGTGTGATGGAATACTCTCCACTTGTCTGGATGGATGGAGCTCCACCAACACTCAAGAAGCTCGACACCATCCAGGACAAAGCAGCCCACTTGATTGGCATCCCATCCACAAACATTCACTCCCTCCACCACTGACGCACCGTGGCAGCAGTGTATACCATCTACAAGATGCACTGCAGCAATGCACCAAGGCTCCTTAGACAGCACCTTCCAAACCCACGACCTCTACCATCTAGAAGGGCAAGGGCAGCAAATGCCTGGGAATACCTCCAAGTTCCCCTCCAAGTCACACACCATCCTGACTTGGAACTATATCGCCATTCCTTCACTATTGCTGGGTCAAAATCCTGGAACTCCCTTCCTAACAGCACTGTGGGTGTACCTACCCCACATGGACTGCAGCAGTTCAAGAAGGCAGCTCCCCACCACTTTCTCAAGGGCAATTCGGGATGGGTAATAAATTCTGGCTTAGCCAGCAATGCCCACATCCCATGAATGAATTTAAAAAAAAATATTGGTAGAAGGGCTGAGGGAGAAATAATGTTGGATTTGTTGGTTTTACAGCACTGTCATTCTTGCAGAATCAATGTGAATTATGCCAATGTGTATGCAACAGAAGTGAATATACTTTATGTATTCAGTCAGCAGTACGCCAGACCATGATTCATTGCTGAATGAAAAACTATTTTTTTCTCTGCCGCAGCCAATTATTAACATCCTCACTAATTGCATCTGGTATACCCTACCCCTTTCGGGCTATAATAAAACGCTACTTAGAACAGAAATTTTTGGCATGCCTATTTCCCATGTGATTAAATGGAATACTATTCTTGTAGTGATGACTATTTAAAGTCAGAATTCAGAGAAAAGCTGAATGTTAATCTGCATTTGCTTGGTAAGTGAGATTCAATTTGCATTTTTAGCTCAGGCAAAACAGCACACTTTGGATTTGAAAGTATTTATATGAATCAAGCACTAATAAATAGCCAGATGTTAATTCAGTTTAAGTTTCCCTGAAAAGATGCTACTCAATGCTGCATTACTGATATGAACAAATACATCAGTCCTTAAACAATTTTTAACTTAGCATTTCTACATCAGGCTCAATAGACCCACTTTGGACAGCAGTGCCCCCTGACTAGCTGATGGGATCTTATCAAATAAATCTACTTTCCTAACTCGATAATAAAATAGATTTCCTCTCACCAGCTCTTTTGTAACTTCCAGTTTTTAATATTACAAACAGGTTTTAGAAATATCAATGTAACGCAAAGCACACTATACAAACCAATGCGAGGCATTGTACCTCAATGCCTGTTTTTAACATCAATGTTTTCTTTATGTATACTCTCCATTCTCCATTGTACTCAAAATATCTAATTTATTTTGCAGTTTTAGCCCAATATAATAAGTTGTTAAAATTCTGTTGTATTCACATTATCTACTGTACTTTTTTCATGTGTCTATCTTCACCTTCACACCTACTGTAAATAAAACATTACTATGGTGTAGAAGCTAATTCCTGTTAAGAGACTGAAGCTACTCCAATCTTACAGGAATTAAGTATAATTGTAATAATGGAAAAATGCGCATGCGATAGTGCAAAAATATCTTACTATTTTTTGTTTTTCTGATCTTCTACTTGGTTGTCGAGACATGGTTTACTGAAATCTATTACATGGTGTTCATTATCCAGCTGTTCAGTTTAAAGCATCTCTTGTAGTTCTCTCCTCCTGCGATCGCTTGGGAGAAAGCCTGCTCCTTCTGATTTGTTTTCTTATTAGAGGCATCAACAGCACTGAAGAAAACAAACCAGACTGGTACCACAAACAATGCCAATGAGAATGTTTGAAAATCAAAGAAACATCTCCCCCTATAGGTGAAAAGAGCCTATCAACTGTTTAATGTTTTGAAAGGGTTGTTGGTGTCAACAAGAATTAAAATATGTCAATGAAGAATTCACAAAATGAAAAACCATTTGAAAATCATATAATCATTGATTAAATAGCCTGAAAACAATATTTCCCACGTGGATCTGACAGATCTCACGATGGTCAACAGGCAAAATAACCTTTTATTGTACATAGTGGTAATAGTGGTATATATTACTAAATTTAATTTTTGTGAGAACCTTTGCATCTCATGAGGATCACTAAATTATCAGGCATTTCTGAAAAGTGAAGATAGTCAAACCTGCTATTATTGCCATGTGTATAAAGAGGCCAATTGTCTGTAAATAATACAATTTGAAAGTGATCATCCACTGAGGTTCACCTCCAAAAATGAACTTCCTGATTGAAAACTGCATAGTTGATCACCTTAATTTCATGGTACATAAATGTGAACTTCAAAGCGCAAAGGGCATTTAACTGTAAATGGTTTAACTATTTGTTAAATAAAGAACTTGCATTTTTAACGACCTTCGGATATTCCAAAACTCTTTACAACTAATGGATTATTTTTTGAAGAGTAGTCACTGGGGCTGATTTGAAGTACCTTGCTTGGCACAAATGTGATGGTAGCATCCTGAAAATAGCATCAGATTACTTATTTTATTCTTTCATGGAATGTGAGCATCACTGGCAAGGGCAGCATTTATTGCTCATCCCTAATTGCCCTTGAGAGGGTGGTGTTGAGCCACCTTCTTGAACCGTATATACACCCACAATGCTGTTAGGAATGGAGTTCCAGGATTTTGACCCAGCCACAGTGAAGAAACGGCGATACAGTTCTAAGTCATAATGAAGTGTGACTCGGAAGGGAACTTACAGGTGGTGGTGTTCCCATGTGCCTGCTACCCTTATCATTCTAGGTGGTAGAAGTCACAAATTTAGAAGGTGCTGTCGTACGAGTTTTGTTGGGGTCTTGAGAAGGGTGGCAGGAGCACTTGCCTGCTTCAGGAGGGAGGCTAGTTTTAATTTTAGGTACACAATGGATGAATGCCAAGTGGAGAGTTCCCACCATTTGCTCATCATTGCAATTGTGAGGCCCAAGATATTTTGAGGCCATTTGTAAAATGCAAATAAAAGTCCTAAGGAAATTGCTGGAAGCTACTGAAAAAATGGCCTGAATTATTTGTATCTTCTGTTTTTGTGGGCCCGGGGTACTCCAGCCAACTGCCTGTCTATGCAAGCTCTCTGCACCCCCCACCCCATTACCAGATCACCTCTCCCCAGGCTCTGCCTGTTAGTGACTCCACAAAGGAGCCAGACAATTCCCCTGGCCCCACCCCACCCCTCCACACCCCCACCCTCAACTAGCGAGTTGCCTCAGTATACCAGTTTGGCACTTGCCTTCATTGGCAGCATGCAAATGAACTTTGGCCTCAAAATATCTCGGGCCTGGCAGCCAAAATGATGAGCAAAGGTGGGAACATTCCGCCTAGCAAACTTCGTGTGCCTCAAATTAAAATTAGCCCTACTGCGTTGAAACACCTGGATAACTGGTTACAGATTCAGAGAGCACTTTATGTTTAAAGAGTGGATGAACAGCTCTAAACCAAGGATGTATTACAAACATTTTAAATAGTTTGTATCTAGTGCAAATTTGTCCACAGTCTATGTACAAAATCATACATATCATTCTCTTGTGAATTCTCTCCAACATATCAATATTCTTTTGAAGGCAGTGTACCCAGAACACAGAATATTCCACATGTGACCCCTGCCCCCCTCTACTTGACAGATCTTGTTGATAACTTTACACTGACTGGCTACTTCAGGTGAAGGATGTAGAATTAGGATTAGTGAACTATTGTAATAAATGATTGTTATTATTCTGATCTACTCATAAACCAGAAATTTTAACCATCTTTAGGATTTTTACCAGAAGAATATACTTAAGCAGCAGATCTGGCAATGCATGATAAATGTGAAAATTTAAAAATTTGCCACAGGTTGCCCTAATGCACCAAATCATTTGCTCTTATGTAGTCAACCCAAAATGCTTTTGTTTATTCTCCTTTGTTAATGGAGATTCCCCATTGAAATAATACTAACCACTTCAAGGTGTAGCTATCTCCAGGCATTCACATGGGATTAAGTATTCTATTTGTTTCCTCTGTGGAGACTTGTAAATGGGAATAAATAATACTTAGACTTGTGGTATAAAAACAATTCAATAATGTTACTACACTATGAATATTATGTTTTGCATTTCACTTTAATGCTTGCTGAATACAGAATAAATACTATATGCATTTTTTAATGTTAGATTCCTTCCTTGAATACTGCAAGACTGCAAAAATATCAAGCATAACCTTGAAAACCCATGATTCAGTGCACTACTATGTATTAAATATTGAGATCTACACAGGGAGCTGTTACAGAAAGCAGAGACTGCCCAGTGAGTCCAATTATTTTTATGGTTAATGGATGGCTCTTGAGGAAATTGACTGCTTGAGGCGCCGTTACTAAATGTTTTCATGCCATCATCCTTTTGTGTTAATTCCAACAAAATGCCAGAAGAAAATTTTAGTTTCTAAATGCAAGCTTTTAGACTGTATTCATTTTTGAAAATTGCAGGAATGCTATTTGCTGGGATAGCTGCAAATTTGAATGGGGCACGCTGGGCAGTATGGAAGAGCAGAGGGATTTAGGGGTTCTGGTTCACAAGATATTAAAATCACCACATCAAGGGGATAAGGTCAGAAAATAAGCTCGTGGAACACTGAGTTTTATGGCAAGAGATATTAGGGTGAAGTTGGTCTACGCTAGTAGCGGAAAATGGGCTGATAGTGAATCGGCGGTCAGTTTTTTGACTATATTGGTTTTTAATTTTCCAGTGACCTGGAAAATAGTGCCAAGATTTTTAATTTCAAACCAAATAAAAGCAACTGTGAGACTAGGAAATGAGTCTCCAAAAAGAGCTTGAACTAGTTGTTTTGCGCTGTTGGTGTAAACAAATTTCAGCCCCATAGAATGTAGATGTCCAGATATAATGGTAAATCAATATTAAACCTTAGTAACGCCACTGTGAACAGTTTGGGCTGCACAATATAGGAAGAATGTTGCAGCAATAAAGGGTACAGAGTAGAGGCACCAGGAAGCTGTTTGGAATGAGGAAACAAAATAATGAAAAAAGTGAAAAATTGGGGCTATTTTCATTAAAACAGAGGAGAGTCAAAGATTTGATAGGATGATTGGCATGTATACAGTTTAATTCTGAAAGGATGTGACAGAGTAGATAGAGGCAGACTGTTTCCAGTGATTCAGGGGTCTAGAACAAGGGGACATAGAAATAAAACTAAATGTAAGAGATTTAGGATAGAGTGTAGAATAACCTTTTTCCACAGAGGATTGTGAGGTTGTAGATTGCAGTACCGGAGTTAATGACTGAAGCGGAGACTCAGTGCTGCTTCTGGTCCGCTGCCATAACTTTGTGTAAAGTGCAGCAGAAATCCTGTTTACGTGTGTTCAAGTGGGATATGCTTTCAGCATAGTTATGGTTGTCACATCTCAGGCTGAAATTAATCACATTTGAAATCACAGCTTTAACTTTAACAAAGATTTAACAAGAGTTTTATTAAAGACTTACAACAACCCTCTGGGGTCAGGTGTTTTCCCCAAAGCACAAAGCAACTTTCAATTTCCCTTCCAAGTGCCATATATTCTCTAATACTCAAGCCCACACATAGTCATGATATTCTTCCCTTATCAGACCAAAACATGTCCATGATTTTTGAACATAATCACAACACAAAATCTTCATATTGTTTTGGTGGTCTCTTCTTGTGCCGTGGTCTTCCTTTTGTCTCAGGAATTCTGGTCATTGCGTCAGGATTAGGAAATGTCGTCGGTCCCTCTGGAACCGATGTTTACCCTCTGAGTAGCTAGCTGTCTGCCTGCCATCAGCATCACTGACTTGGACTTCTGAATTGCTGGATGTCAGCTTCGCCTCAGCTCCTACATCTGGTTCATCTGCTGTTGTGTCTTTGTCACCATGATACTTTTTAATGCATGAAGAATATCTGTCATACAGTACTCCTTCTGGCGACTGCACAGTCACACTGTTTCCCTTCTTGGCAATGACAGTGTCCAGCTTGGGATAATATGGTGTATCTATCTTACTCGGACTCTCCCGTCTTAGAAATACTTCATCACCTGGCATCACATCAAACTGTCTATCAATCTGTGGTCTGCACAAAACTTTACAGCACCCTTTTCCCCATCATCATGATCTTGAACCTCCTGATCAACTCTAATGTCCCTCAGCTCTGGTATGTTGGTGCATATTTTGTGTCCAAATAACAACTCAGCTGGGCTCTTTCCCATCATTGTGTGTGTAGTTGCTCTATACGTGGCCACATATAACAACAACACCTCCTTCCAGTCTTTATCCTCAGCCTGTTTCTCTAAGGGTTGGTTTTGTTATTCCCCATTTTCCTGTGGCCATTTAAGAGTAACACTGTGATGGTGAATACCTGTGGCTTGCATGTAATCTGCAAAGGTCTGTGAAATGAATTGTGGCCCATTGTCTGAATACAATGTGACTAGTTGACCATGCCTCGCAAATATTTCAGTCAATGCAAACACTGTTTTCTCTGCCATTGTAGACTTCATTACTACATACTTATAATAATGACTGTAATTGTCAATCACCACTAGTATAGAAATAAAAGAGAAAGTGCTGGAACTACTCATCAGGTCAGGCAGCATCTGTGGAGAGAGAAGCAGAGTTAACGTTTCAGATCTGTGACCTTTCATTGGAGTTCTCCCATGTCAGGCAACATCTTGAAGTCTCCCTCACCGACGCACCCGCATTGAACAGTAATAAGGCCCATCGCTGTGCTTTTGTGCTGTGCTCCTTCGCCCCATCCAAAAACAAACCCCGACAGTCAGCATACACTTCAAATTTCTCCAGCCACGCTTTCCACTTCACACTGACGAATCTGCATTACCCATTGGATTAAAATGCTCAATTCCCTGGATTGGAGAGATATCAGCTCCAACAAATGTCATGACACAATCCTAAATCTCTCCGAATTTACCTCATCACCAATGTCACATCTCAGGCTGAAATGAATTACACTTGAAATCACAGCTTTAACTTTAACAAAGATTTAACAAGTGTTTTATTAAAGACTTTTATAGAGTTCTGTTCACTGTTCTCACTACAGCAGCATAAGCTTATCTGACCTTACAACAACACCAGGTCAGGTGTTTTCCCCAAAGCACAAAGCTACTTTCAGTTTCCCTTCCAAGTACCATATATTTTCTAATACTCAAGCCCACACATACAATCATGACAATGGTGGCTTTCATGAAGTAACTCAGAGTAAATGCCTAGTCATTTAGAATAGTTCTGATAGATAATTGAAGGGAAGGAAGATAAAAGACTATGGAAACAAAACACGAAAATGAGATTAGGATACTTCCTGTGTGGAGGATACATACCACAATGGACTGGATGGGTCAAACAGCCTATTTCCATGTTGTTATTCTATGTGATTTGTCCCTCATTGTTTGTTGTTATTCTCCAATCCACCACCTTGAATTGGAGTTCTATAAAATACACAACAGAGAATTAATCAAAATATAAAAAAAATGCCAAAAAGTCTTCTGAAAAATTAGCAGAAGAGCATATGACTCAAATGCTCTAGTTGAGTGATGGAGAGAAAACAGAAGTCCCAGCAGTGAAGATTGAGTTTCCTCTGTGAAATCAGTAGAAACAGGTAATTCTACATTTAATTTACAGAAACATATTTTTAAAAAACAGGAGAATCCAAGCAATGCTGATCTCTCTTCAAATGGTAAAATGTAATTGAAATCAGTCACTGTAGAGAAGGAACCTTTGCTGTCTGACCATGCTTGTACATCATAGCCCCACCAGGCCATACTGCTGAGCCTCTTAAATGACCAATGTGGATCAAAATATATACACTTTTTGGTGAGATGCTCTGCCCAACATCATTGGAAAGTTAATGTTATAAATTTTCAAGTTGTCACACAGGTATAAAACTGGCATTGTGGATTGGCCAATCCTTATCGACACTTCCTGTAAAACAGGCTGGGAATTTATTATTGCCCGTTTTGCACTACCACTGAAGTCAAATTTCAATCCCTACAGCTGTTGCCACTGGATTAAAGCCTTGCACAGGCGGACACACTATAAAGAATTTAATAGACTGAAAGGGAGGAGGATGAGATGGTGTCACTGACAATGTGTGATAGCTCTGCAGGTTATTGAAGACCCACATGAAAATTGCACGATTATACAGTTTAGCTAGTACACAACAGCTTCTTGTGTGGCACGGAAATTGGGCTTTTCAACTTTCATACAATGAGTACACATAACTATATTTTTGTTACATTCTTGTGGCAATAGTGTAAAATGGGTGATATCAGATCAGCTGCTTGTTGTACATCTCTCAACCTTTTCATCTCCATTGACTTCAGTGAAAACAAAAATTGGGAGAAGTGTATAGCCGGTGGTCAATTCAATATCACCTATTTCACATTATTGCCTAAAGTAAAAATTACCCATGTGTTGCATCCTATTCAAATGTAACAGTGAACAGCACCCTCTACTGTTTTCAAATCAAGTTATCCAAGTTAGCACAGTGATAGAATGGCTCCACATGAATGTCCTCTATAGATTGAGAACATAAAGGCAGCAGTTCAGAGTCAGTGTCCAAAATTCTGCCTTGGGCCTATTTCAGGCAAAACAGCCAAAAAGGGTGGGGGTGGAGGGGAGCGGTGGGCCTGCGCAAATTGTGGAAAATTCCAGTTCCGGCAGATTCCAAGCTCTTTTAAAACTTACGAGAAAGCCTGTCATTTGTCTGTTAGTGACAATTAAAACACTCAGGAGTTAAAGTACTTTTTTAAAAAACATGCTGTCTTTGGTCAGTCAAGAAAAGGGGGACCCATCCCTATCATCTCTCGTCTATCCATAACAGTACATATGGAAAGACCTTTGAAGTGTAATTACCTTGGGTGGTCTGGCAACTTCTATATTCCAGAGTTTCAATTATCTTACATGTACAAATGTAATCTTCCTAAAACTAAAGGTGACCTCTAAAAATATTAACATAAACCATGAACGTAGATGTTCGTAACAGCATAAAAAAGTTCTTTCTCACATTGCCCCGCATCTCTTGCCCAAAACCTTAAATCTGTCTCCCCTAGTCCAGTCCTAAAAAATCTTAAACTTAAATAAAGCCAATTACATAGGTATGAGAGGTGAGCTGGCTATGGTTGATTAGGTAAATAAACTAAAAAGTATGGCAGTAAATAAACAATGGGAAACATTTAAAGAAACAATTCAAAATGTCCAACTAAAATACATTCCATTAAAAAACAAAAACTCAGCAAGAAAGATCCATCCCTGGCTTATTAGATTAAAAGAAGAGGCTTATAATGTTGCAAAACATAGTAATAGGATTGAGCCTTGGGAGTGTTTTAGAAACCAACAAAGGGCAAGCAAAACTTCGATTAACAAAAAGGAAAAATTAGAGTTAGAGTAAACTAGCCAGAAATATAAAAACAGATTTGTAAGTGCTTTTACAAGTATATAAAAAGGAGGAGAGTAGCTAAAACAAATTGTGGTCCCTTAGAGGCAGAGACAGGAGAAATTATCATGGGAAATGAGGAAACAACAGAGACGTTGCACAAATATTTGGCTGTTTTCACAATAAAAAACAAAAATTACATACCAGAAATAGAGGGTAACCAATGGGCTAATAAGAGTGATGGTGGCACAGTGGCGCAGTGGTTAGCACCACAGCCTCACAGCTCCAGTGAGCCGGGTTCAGTTCTGAGTGCTGTATGCGTGGAGTTTGCAAGTTCTCCCTGTGACCGCGTAGGTTTTCGCCAGGTGCTCTGGTTTCCTCCCACAGCCAAAGACTTGCAGGTTGATAGGTAAATTGGCCATTATAAATTGCCCCTAGTATAGGTAGGTGGTAGGAGAATATAGGTAAGGTGGGGATGTGGTAGGAATATGGGATTAGTGTAGGATTAGTATAAATGGGTGGTTGATGGTCATCCAGTGTCTGAGCTACTTCTTCTTTCACCATGACTTGGAGGTGATTTCTTCCTCGGCAAAAATAGATGCATAGTACACATTTATTGTCTCAAACTCCAGGTACCAATCCCCTTGTAGGTCCCTATTTGGCCTCACTCCTTTCACCACCCTAAAATAAAGGATGCAATTCTAAA
Organism: Heterodontus francisci; assembly: GCF_036365525.1. Classification (NCBI taxonomy): domain Eukaryota; kingdom Metazoa; phylum Chordata; class Chondrichthyes; order Heterodontiformes; family Heterodontidae; genus Heterodontus; species Heterodontus francisci. Next base: position 117,810,726 of record NC_090373.1, read on the forward strand.
GAGAGTGTGGGAGCAGCTGCATCTGGAGGTATATGTGCACAAATCATTGAAGTTGGCAGGGCAGGTTGAGAAAGCAGTTAATAAAGCACACAGGATCCTAGGCTTTATAAATAGGGGCAGAGAGTGAAAAAGTAAGGAAGTTATGAAGAGCCTTTATAAAACCACGCTTTAGGAAGGATGTGAAGGCATTAGAGAGGGTGCAGAAGAGATTTACAAGAATGATTCCAGAGATGGGGGAATTTCAATTATGTGGATAAATTGAAGAAGCTAAGGCTGTTCTTCTTAGCGAAAAGAAAATTAAGAGGAGATTTGATAGAGTTTTCAAAATCATGAGGGGACTGGATTGAGCAGATAGGGAGAAACTCTTCCTGTTGGTGGAAGGGTCAATAACAAGAGGACACCAATTTAAGGTGATTGGCAAAAGAAGCAACAACAACATGAAGAAAATCTTTTTAGTGCAACGAGAAGTTAGGATCTGGAATGCACGGCCTGAGAGTGTGGTCGGAGGTAGATTTAATTGTGGCTTTCAAAAGAGAATTGGATAATTAGCCGAAGAGAAAAAATTTGCAGGGCTGCGGGGAGAAGGCGGGGAGTGGGACAAGATGAGTTGTTCTTGTAGAGAGCTGGCACTAACACAACAGATTGAATGGCCTCCTTCTGTGCTGTAACCATTCTATGATTCTATGTGATAGTTAATTTGCTCACAGTAAGTCCAACAAACAGCAGTGTGATAATGACCAGATCAATATTTTTTGAGGTGTTGGTTGAGGGATAAATATTGGCTAGCACACCAGGCAGAATACCCCTGTTTTTCTTTGAAATAATGTGCCGTAGTATCTTTTATGTCCATCTGAATGGGCAGGTGGGGCTTCAGTTAAATGACTCATCTGAATGGTGGCACCTCCGAAGGTGCAGCACTCCCTCAGTACTGCATTGAAGTGTCAGCCTGGTTTACAAACTTAAATTTCTGGAGTGGGACTTGAACACACAACCTTTTGACTTGAAGACTAGGGTGGCTTTGAACGAAAAGGAAAAAAAAAAGACTTGCATTTATATGGCACCTTTCATGACCACTGGATGTCCCAAAGTGATTTGCAGCCAAGGAAGTGTTTTTGAAATGTTGTCACTGTTGTAACATAGGAAATGAGGCAGCCAATTGGCAGACAACAATCTCCCACAAACAGCAATGTAACAATGACCAGATAATCTGTTATTGTGATGTTGGTTGAGAGATAAATGTTGACCAGGACATTGGGGATAACGCCCCCTGTTCTTCTTTGAAATAGTGCCATGTAATCTTTACATCCACCTGAGGGGGCAGATAGGGCCTTGATTTAACATTGCAGTCAAAAAAAACACTTTTGACAGTGCAGTACTCAGGGAGGTGTCAACCTTGACATTTGTGCTTAAGTCCTAGAGTGGGCCCTGAACTTATAAGCTAATTTAGAGGTGGGAGTGCTATCAACTGAGTCACAGCTTTCGACCTGCAACTATTTTGCACAGATAATTGTGATGAAGGATAATGGAGTGAGAATGACAGACAACTCCAAGGATATGTAAAAGGCCTCAGAGGGTTTTGGAGCTATAACCCATCCAAAACTGGCTGTGGCTGCTTTATAAGACCCTCCAGATTATTTTGAAGCTCTGGTTAAATAGATCTTGTGGATTACAGAGCACCTTCTTGTTAATCATGATACTTCCATTGCTACAGTAAGATTCTTTCATTTAATTTTAAACTCACACTATTAAGGTTCCTCTTTGTGATTTGGTTCTGCATTAAAATGGTGGTTGCAAAATCTTGAGAAGGAAGTCTTCCAACTGCCATTTCAACTGAAACTTTAAGCATTATGGTGATGTTTCAACTAATACTTCCCTAAACTGTAGATTTGCTTTTCCTTTGAATCAATTTCATACTAATATGAAAGACCCACCTTGCATCACAAGGGGACTGGAGCTCTACTGTAACACATTGGAGCTCTTGGCCCTGAAAGTCCTGGGTTGGGGTAGGACATAAGTCAGATTTGTGCCTGTGGGGGGCAAGGCTTAAACTCACCAGGTTTTCATCCCAAAACCACTGTTAAAAATTCCACCAGGTTTTAGTGTAGACTATGAAAGTACCCACCCTCTCAATAGCAACCATATGTAAATCACAAAGTTTGGATGGGGTGATATAGCCCATCTTAAATTCCCTGACTTTCACCTTCCTATGAGTTCTTCTGATGTACATCACTGTAAAGCAAATGCAGTTGTCAGGACCTGCTGATGAAGTTGGAAGTATCTGCTTAAAGGGATGTGGCTGAAGTTGATGTTTCCTTTGCAGACTTTTGGTCATTTAATGTGATTGACTGCAGGGATTATTTTTGCACTATTTTACACAGGAAACCCTCATCTACATTTTGCATCCATCATGAAGAGCTTGGTAGTTAAAGGGAATTAAAAAAGAAGTATAAAGGCTACAAGATGTGCTCCCCAGTGGAAATCCCACATTAAATGATGTTTCTTGACATAAAGATGGTGACCACACCTTAAAAAAGTACTTAATTGGCTGTTAAAACGCTTTGGGACATCCTGAGGTCATGTAAGACACTATAGATATGCAAGTCCTTTTGTTCATAGATATGCTAGAAGAAAGAGGAGAGCAGAAGTTTATTAGGGAAACCAGATATATCAGGCAACACCAGAAGAAAGTCAAAACATTCTGGCGGCACACGTGCAGATGGATGTATTGCACAGACTCATTTTCCAAAGTCTTTCTTAGGAGCAATGTCACAGGAGGCTTTCAGTTAGAAGCTCACATTTTCCCTTTTTCTGCACCCATTTCTGTCCCATTTCTATGAGCCTGGTCAGTGTAACTGCATGGGGCCTTTTAATACAGAAGTTGCCCTGCCCCCTTCCTGAATTTTCCTAGCTCTTTGGTGTGATTCCCACTCTTGATCCACAAACATTATTTAAATTAGTTGGCTCTAGTTTTGTTTTGGTTAGTCTTCTTCGATTTCAGCAAGCACAAGTCATACTCTGCCACATTTATGCTGTCACCTTGGGAATCCAGGAATTTCCAGGCCGGGTGACTTGGAATTCCAAATTCGTTTTGGTGCAAAAGTGATATAATTCCAGTCGAAGGGACTGAAATTTGGCACATAAGTGAGATAAGCCAGAGTCACACCCATTCTCAAATATCTGCTAAATTCTAGTAGAATTGGCTGCCTGGCACCCAGTCCCACAGTTGATCTACGATGCCATTAAGAAGACAAGCAGTTCCAACTCCCTTCAGTTTGTTCCTCATTTTTCTATCTGGCTGCCATTGCCCTTTTAAGCAACAGCAGAACAAAGGAAAATATGAACATAAGAAATAGGAGCAGGAGTAGACCATCTGGCCGCTCGAGTCTGCTCATAAGATCATACGAATTAGGAGCAGGAGTAGACCATTTGGCCCTTTGAGCCTGCTCCACCATTCATTAAGAACATGGGTGATCTGATTGTGGCCTTAACTGCACTTTTCTGCCAGCCCCCCATAACCTTGACTCCCTTGTAGATCAAAAATCTGTCTCACTCAGCCTTGAATATATTCAATTACCCAGCCTCCATTGCTCTCTTGTAAGATTACAACTAATTCCTCACCTTATAGACCCTGTCTCAGCAGCATGCGATAGATAGAGCTAAGTGATCCCATAACCAACGGATCAGATCTAAGCTCTGCAGTCCTGCTGTGAATGGTGGTGGGCAATTAAACAACTAACTGGAGGAGGTGGCTCCACAAATATCCCCATTCTCAGTGATGGGGGAGCCCAGCACATCAGTGCGAAAGATAAGGCAGAAGCATTTGCAACAATCTTCAGCCAGAAGTGCCGAGTTGATGATCCATCTCGGCCTCCTCGTGAAGTCCCCAGCATCACAGATGCCAGACTTCAGCAAATTCGATCGCTCCGCCTGATATCAAAAAATGACTGAAGGCACTGGATACTGCAAAGCCTAAGGGCCCTGACAATATTCCGGCAATAGTACCGAAGACCTGTTCTCTAGAACTTGCTGGGCCCCTAGCCAAGCTGTTCCAGTACAGCTACAACACTGGCATCTACCCAGCAATGAATTAAATTGCCCAGAGTTGTCCTGTACAGAGAAAGCAGGACAAGTCCAACCTGGCCAATTACCGCCCCATCGGTCTATTTTTGAACTCAAGAGCTGCCCTTGACACCAAGGCAGCATTTGACCGAGTATGGCATCAAGGAGCCCAAGTAAAACTGAAGTCAATGGGAATCGGGGGAAAACTCTCCACTGGTTGGAGTCATACCTAGCGCAAAGGAAGATGGTTGTGGTTGTTGGAGATCAATCATCTGAGCTCCAGGACATCACTGCAGGAGTTCCTCAGGGTAGTGTCCTAGGCCCAACCATCTTCAGCTGCTTCATCAATGACCTTCCTTCAATCACAAGGTCAGAAGTGGAGATGTTCGCTGATGATTGCACAATGTTCAGCACCATTCGCAACTCCTCAGATACTGAAGCAGTCCATGTAGAAATGCAGCAAGACTTGGACAATATCCAGGCTTGGGCTTGATAAGTGGCAAATAACATTCGCGTCACACAAGTGCCAGGTCTATATCAATGCCCTAAGCCTGGGTGTACAGGGCACAATTTCAAAATTTGCAAATGGCACAAAACTAGGAAATATTGTGAACTGTGAGGAGGATAGTGATGAATTCAAAAGGACATAGACAGGCTGGTGGAATGGGCGGACATGTGGCAGATGAAATTTAATGCAAAAACGTGTGAGGTGATTCATTTTGGTAGGAAGAACGAGAGGATGCAATATAAGTTAAAGCATACAATTCTAAAGGGGGTGCAGGAGTAGAGGGACCTGGAAATATATGTGCACAAATCGCGAAAGTGGCAGGGCAGGTTTAGAAAGCAGTTAATAAAGCATATGGGATCCTGGGCTTTATAAATAAGGGCATAGAGTTCAAAAGCAAGAACATTATGATAAACCCTCGTTCAGACTCAACTGGAGTATTGTGTTCAGTTCTGGGCACCACACTTTAGGAAGGATGTTAAGGCTTTGGAGAGGGTGCAGAAATGATTCACGATGAAAGGTTCCAGGGATGAGGAATTTTAGTTACGTGCATCCAAATTGGAGAAGCTGGAGCTATTCTTCTTGGTGAAGAGAAGATTACGAGAAGATTTGATGGAGGTGTTCAAGATCATGAAGAGTCTGAATAGAGTAGATAGGGAGAAACTGTTCTCATTGGCAGAAGGATCCAGAACCAGAGGAGACTGATTTAAGATGATTGGCAAAAGAAGCAACAGCCACATGAGAAAAAACATTTACACAGCGAATGGTTAGGATCTGGAATGCACTGCGTGAGAGTGTGGTGGAGGCAGATTCAACTGACGCCTTCAAAAGAAAACTGGATAATTATCTGAAGAGAAAAAAATTGCAGGGCTACGGGGAAAAGGTGGGGTTGTGGGACTAGATGAGTTGCTGTTGCAGAGAGCTAGCACAGACATGACAGGCTGAATGGTCTCCTTCTGTGCTGTAAGAATTCTATGGTGTTATAGTGCCCCTCCCTGATCTTCTGACCAAAATGAATCACTTCACACTTCGCTGCATTAAATTTCATTTTTCACATATGTGTCCATTCCACTAGTCTGTCTCTGTCCTCTTGAGGTCTATCACTATCCTCCTCACAGTTCACAATACTTCCCAGTTTTGTGTCATTCGCAGATTTTGAAATTGTGCCATGCACACCCAAGGCTAGGTCATTAACACAGATCAAGAAACTCAGTGGTCCTAACACTGACCCCTGAGGAACCCCACTGTATACCTTCCTCCAATCCTACATTACAGCAGTAATCACTTCAATAATATTGCACTGGCTGTAAAACAATTTGGAACATCGTGAAGCTATGATTCTGTTTCTCTAGTCAGGAAGTCAGAAAGAGGGGAGTGCGTCCAGTAACAAACAAACAGAGCACAAGTGAGCAGGAGCAGCTGGTGGTGTTACATGAGGAGCAAGATGTCACTGATCAGAGAATCTTTTAAGAGATGCTTCACTTAATTAATAGAGTGGGGTTCAATATAAATGTGTGGGTTGAGAAACATGGTTTTTAAACACTCTTCACAAGTGCCCAAACTTAAGTGAAATTAAAGTATCACTACAACTGCAACTTATTTTTTAAACTGCAAACTATAAAGCTGTTATAGAATTAAGCACTGTAAAAGGTAGTCTATATGGTTGTGTAGGTTTAAATATAAAGAAGAAGCAATTTGCTGACTTGCGGTCTGGATCTGTGGTTATTGTTGCAAACCCAGGATGCAGTTTACTGATTTCCTGAATGTGCTTCAACAATAGCATTTTGATCTGTCGACACTATGCATTTTCTTTCGCCTCTGCTTTTCTGTTGGGCAACTTCTGAACGATGTATTTTTTCTGTTAATTTGGGTTACAATATATTAATATACTAATGGCATTGTGTCCAATGAAATGCAGTCTACTAAATGTTTGCTATGCTACAGGTGTTAATAACTTGCAAAAGGTACTTTTTTATATTCAAACAATGTGTCTGTACCAAATGCGATTATATTGACTACAATTTGCAACAATTCTCATAGGGGTAGGAATGAGACAATAATTCTCTCAAGAGAATCAACAAAGACGGATTTATACAAATAAATAGGTTGAGAATTTTGGTTTGCAAAAATACAGTATTCACAATAAATCTACACTTAAGTGGAGTCAATTCAATTTCATGTGAGAAATTATGAACTAGTAATTGCATTAAAATGTATAGGTCTAGATATTGATTGGCGCAGTGTCTGTTTCTTAAGGCACTGCTTGGAGCACTAAAGCCTCAATATGGTGGGCAGGAATCATGTTTATATTTCTGGCCAAATATGCACTTATTGCCTAATTGTGTAAAGATAAAAATGACATCACCAATTGCAGTCAGGGAAACCAAGCCGAGGGATCGCTTGCTAGATCCAACCAAGAAGGGGGCTACCAGTATCTTCTCACCATTATGGATGTGGCTACCCAATTTCGAGGCTATTCCCCAAGAACTATCTCTGCCAAGGTAGTGGTGGAGGGGCTAACCCAATTCTTCACCTGATATGGGTTGCCTGCTGAGATCCAGTTGGATGAGGGCACGAATTTTATGTCCAGTATTTTTCAAAAGATCATGGGTAGGCGGGGTATAACCCAGCTAAAGTCCTCAGCCTAGCACCCAAGGGTAGTAGGGGAGGTAGTGGTATAGTGGTACTGTCACTGCGCTAATAATCCAGATGCTGAAATGATTGCTTGGAAGATGTGGGTTCAAATCCCAGCACAGCAGTAGGTAAAATTTGAATTTAATTAATAAATTTGGAATTGAAAGCTAGTCTAATGGTGACTAGAAAACCATTGTCAATTGTTGCAAAAACCCATCTGCTTCACTAATGCCCTGTAGGGAAGGAAATCTATTGTCCTTATCTGGTCTGGTATTCCATGTGACTGCAGACCCACAGCAATGTGGTTGACTTGTAACTGCCTATTAAACTGCTACAAAGTGCAAGAAAAGGAATGAAATTGGATGATCAACCTAGACACTAGAAATGACAATGGCAAACCCAGCAAAATCCCCCTTACTAACATTGGGCTGTTTGTGCCAGAATTGGGAGAGCTGTCCCAGAGACGAGTCAAGCAACAGCCTGGCATAGTCATACTCACGGAATCATACCTTACAAACAACGTCCCTGACATCACCATTCCTGGGTCTGTCTTGTCCCACCGGCAGAACAGACCCAGCAGAGGTGGCAGGACAGTGGTATGTAATCAGGAGGGAGTTGCCGTGGAAGTCCTCAACATTGACTCCAGACCCCATGGCATTAGGTCAAACATGGGCAAGGAAACCTCCTGCTGATTACCTCCTCCACCTCCCCGCCAGCTGATGAATCAGTACTTCTCCATGTTGAACACCAATTGGAAGAAGCACTGAGGGGAGCAAGTGCACAGAATGTACTCTGGGTGGGGGACTTCAATATCCATCACCAAGAGTGTCTCGGTAGCACCACTACTGACTGAGCTGGATGAGTCTGAAAGGACGTAGCTGCTAGACTGGTTCTGCGGCAGGTGGTGAGGGAACCAACAGGTGGGAAAAATCGACTATCCTCACCAATCTACCTGTCGCAGATGCACATGTCCATGGCAGTATTTTAGGAGTGACTACCGCACAGTCCTTGTGGAGATGAAGTACTGTCTTCACATTGACGATACCCACTATCGTGTTGTGTGGCACTACCACCTTCCTAAATGGGATAGATTTCAAACAGATCTAGCTACTCAAAACTGGGCATCCATAAGGCTCTGTGGGCCATCAACAGCAGCAGAATGCATTCAATCACATCTGTAACCTCATAGCCCAGCATATCCCCCACTCTACCATTACCGTCAAGCCGGGAGACCAACACTGGTTTAATGAAGAGTGCAGGAGGGCATGCCAGGAGCAGCACCAGGCACACCTAAAAATGAGGTGCCAGCCTGGTGAAGCTACAACACAGGACTACTTGTTTGTCAAACAGCAGAGGCAGCATGTGATAGACAGAGCTAAACGATCCCACAAGCAACGGATTAGATATAAGCTCTGCAGTCCTGCAACATGCAGTCGTGAATGGTGGTGGGCAGTTAAACAACTAACAGGAGGAGGAGGCTCTACAAATATGCTCATCCTCAACTGTGGGGGAGCCCAGAACATCAGTGCAAAAGACAAAGCTGAAGCATTTGCATCCATCTTCAGCCAGAAGTGTCGAGTGGATGATCCATCTCAGCCTCCCCAGCATCACAGATGCCTGTCTTCGGCCAATCCGATTCACTCCACATGATATCAAGAAACAACTGAAGGCACTGGATAATGCAAAGGCTATGGGCCCTGACAACATTCCGGCAATAGTACTGAAGGCAAGTGCTCCAGAACTAGCCGCACTCCGAGCCAAGCTGTTCCAGTACAGCTACAACACTGGCATCTACCCGGCAATGTGGAAAATTGCCCAAGCATGTCCTGTCCACAAAAAACACGACAAATCCAACCCGGTCAGTTACCACCCTATGAGTTTACTCTCAATCAGCAGTAAGGTGATGGAAGGTGTCGTCGACAGTGCTATCAAGTGCCACTTGCTCAGCAATAACCTGCTCACTGATGCTCATTTTGGGTCCTGCCACGGTCACTTAGCTCCTGACCTCATTACAGCCTTTGTCCAAACTTGGGCAAACAGCTGAACTCCAGAGGTGAGGTGAGTGACTGCCCCTGACATCAAGGCGTCATTTGACCAAGTATGGCATCAAGGAACCCCAGCAAAACTGGAGTCAATGGGAATCGGGGGTAAACTCTCCGCTGGTTGGAGTCATATCTAATGCAAAGATAGATGGTTGTGGTTGTTGGAGGTCAATCATCTGACTCCAAGGACATCACTGCAGCAGTTCCTCAGGGTAGTGTCCTAGGCCCAACCATTTTCAGCTGCTTCATTAATGACCTTCCCTCCATCATAAGGTCAGAAGTGGGGATGTTCGCTGATGATTGCATAATGTTCAGCATCATTCGCGACTCCTCAGATAATGAAGCAGCCTGTTTCCATATGCAGCAAGACCTGGACAACATCCAGGCTTGGGCTGATAAGTGGCGTAACATTCATGCCACACAAGTGCAGGCAAAGACCATTTCAAACAAGAGAGAATCTAACCAACTTCCCTTGATATTCAATGGCATTACCATCGCTGAAACCCCCACTATCAACATGCTGGGGGTTATCATTGACCAGAAACGGAACTGGACCAGCCACATAAATGTTGTGGCAACTAGAGCAGGTCAGAGGCTGGTAATTCTGTGGCGCCATGTCCACCATCTACAAGGCACAAGTCAGGAGTGTGATGGAATACTCTCCACTTGCCTGGGTAAGTGCAGCTCCAACAACACTCAAGAAGTTCAACGATATCCAGGACAAAGCAGTTTGCTTGATTGGCACCACATCCACCACCTTAAACATTCAGTTCCTCCACCACAGATGCACAGTGGCAGCAGTGTGTACAATCTACAAAATGCACTGCAGCAACTCACCAAGGCTCCTTTGACAGCACTTTCCAAACCCACGACTTCTACCATCTCGAAGGACAAAGGCAGCAGATGCATGGGCACACCACCACCTGCAAGTTCCCCGCCAAGCCACACACCATCCTGACTTGGAACTATATCGCCATTCCTTCACTGTCGCTGGGTTAAAATCCTGGAACTCCCTTCCTAACAGCTCTGTAAACGTATCTACCACACATGGGCTGCAGCGGTTCATGAAGGCAGCTCACCACCACCTTCTCAAGGGCAATTAGGGATGGGCAACAAATGCTGGCCTAGCCAGCGATGCCCACTTCCCATGAATGAATTCAAAAAAGAAACCCACCTGAATGTGGAATGAGGAGTGTTCGTCCAAACCCACTTTAAAGCAACCAATCACCATTGCTCCTCCTCATCACCATTGCTTTCCCCCCCCCCCCATTGCCACCTCTCCCAGCTCGACCCCTTGATCTGCCCCAAACCCTCTACTCCGAACTGAATCCCAGGACCTGACTCCTTGGCCCTGATTCCCAACATCTGTTACATTGCCTTTATGACACTTCTTAAAACCCAAATCTTTGTCCAAGCTTTTGATCATCTATCCAACAGTCTCCTTATGTGTCTTAGTGTCAAATCTTGCTTGAAACACTCCTGTGAAGTCACTTGGGTCTTTTTAGTTCATTAGAGGTGCTATATAAAGGCATCCACATTGTGTAGGGCTAGGGTTGTGCACCCTGGTTTGTCCCTGCAGATCTCTCTAAAAGCTGTGAGCAGCCTTGTTATGTCTCCTCACTGTTCTGTGTTTAAATAGGAGAGTATGGTGTCTACTCTCCCGAACATTTCAGTGTTAGCTAACTGGATGGTAGGGAGTTTGATTTGGGAATCCTCCCTGCCTCCCTCTAACTCGTCCTCACTGTTCTTTTCACTCTCCTCTTTTCTGACTGCCTGACAGAATTGTGCTTGTTTGTCCCCTTCCCAGCTGTGATACTGCTTTCACATATTGATGTGGCACAGCCTTTGCTTTTTCCAATGGTCTGGGGTATCAATTAAATAATTCACCTCACTAATCCTCTTTACTGCTCTATGTGGGCCACTGAACCGGGCTGTCAGTGGTTCACCCTGTATTGACAGTAGCACTAACAATGCCAATATCATCACCCTCTTGAAGAACAAGGGTGACCGCGGTGACTGCAACAACTATCGTGGAATCTCCCTGCTCAGCATCGTGGGGAAAGTCTTCACTCGAGTTGTTTTAAACAGACGTCAGAAGCTGACTGACCGTGTCTACCCAGAGGCACAGTGCAGCTTTCGAGCAGAGAGATCCACCATTGACATGCTGTTCTCCCTTCACCAGCTACAGGAGAAATGCCGGGAACAACAAATGCTCCTCTACATTGCTTTCATAGATCTCACCAAAGCCTTTGACCTCGTTAGCAGACGTGGTCTCTTCAGACTACTAGAAAAGATCGAATGTTCACCAAAGCTACGAAGTATCATCACCTCATTCCATGACAATAGTAAAGGCACAATTCAGCATAGCGGTGCCTCATCAGACCTCTTTCCTATCCTGAGTGGCATGAAACAGGGCTGTGTACTCGCACCTACACTGTTTGGGATCTTCTTCTCACTGCTGTTCTCACATGCGTTCAAGTCTTCAGAAGAAGGAATTTTCCTCCGCTCAAGATCAGATGGCAGGTTGTTCAACCTTGCCCGTCTTGGAGCGAAGACCAAAGTACGGAAAGTTCTCATCAGGGAACTCCTCTTTGCTGATGATGCTGCATTAACATCTCACACAGAAGAGTGCCTGCAGAGTCTCATCGACAGGGTTGCAGCTGCCTGCAACGAATTTGGCCTAACCATCAGCCTCAAGAAAATGAACATCATGGGACAGGACGTCAGAAATGCCCCATCCATCAATATCGGCGACCACGCTCTGGAAGTGGTTCAAGAATTCACCTACCTAGGCTCAACTATCACCAGTAACTTGTCTCTCGATGCAGAAATCAACAAGCACATGGGAAAGGCATCCGCTGCTATGTCCAGACTGGCCAAGAGGGTGTTGGAAAATGGCGCACTGACATGGAACACAAAAGTCGGAGTGTTTCAAGCCTGTGTCCTCAGTACCTTGCTCTACGGCAGCGAGGCCTGGCCAACGTATGTCAGCCAAGAGCGACATCTCAACTCATTCCATTTTCGCTGCCTCCGGAGAATCTTTGGCATAAGGTGGCAGGACTGTATCTCCAACGCAGAAGTCCTCGAGGCGACCAACATCCCCAGCATATACACCCTACTGAGCCAGCGGCGCTTGAGATGGCTTGGCCATGTAAGCTGCATGGAAGATGGCAGGATCCCCAAGGACGCATTGTACAGCGAGCTCGTCACTGGTATCATACCCACTGGCTGTCCATGTCTCCGCTTTAAAGGCGTCTGCAAATGCGACATGAAGTCCTGTGACATTGATCACAAGTCATGGGAGTCAGTTGCCAGTGATCGCCAATGCTGGCGGACAGCCATAAAGCAGGGCTAAAGAGTGGCGAGTCGAAGAGACTTAGCTGTTGGCAGGAAAAAAGACAGAAGTGCAAGGAGAGAGCCAACTGTATAAAAGCCCCAACTACCAATTTTATCTGCAGCACCTGTGGAAGAGTCTGTCACTCTAGAATTGGCCTTTATAGCCACTCCAGGCGCTGTTCCAGAAACCACTGACCACCTTTAGGCGCTTACCCATTGTCTCTTGAGACAAGGAGGCCAAAGAGGAAGAAGAAGAAGAGAAGACTAACACATTGCCTTTGGGCTGAAATGTTCTAGCCTTGGCATGTTTATCTGCCTGCTTTTTCATATCAGTTTGGGAGGTTTTAAAATGTTCCTGACCCACCACATAGGCTCTCGTGAGCCATTCACAAAACATAGAGATGTAGCCCTACAGGGAAAATTCATCCCTGTGGCCCAAAAACCTCTCCTTGATTTGTTTAAGAGGATCTTTCACCTCGTGTCCATAAACTAATTCAAAAGGACTAAAGCCAGTGATTCATTGGGTGAGTCGTTGGGGGCAAATAGGAGAAATCCCAGCCCTAAAATAAAAGCAAAATACTGCGGATGCTGGAAATCTGAAACAAAAACAAGAAATGCTGGAATCACTCAGCAGGTCTGGCAGCATCTGTGGAAAGAGAAGCAGAGTTAACGTTTCGGGTCAGTGACCCTTCTTCGGAAGAAGGGTCACTGACCCGAAACGTTAACTCTGCTTCTCTTTCCACAGATGTTGCCAGACCTGCTGAGTGATTCCAGCATTTCTTGTTTTTGTTTCAGAAATCCCAGCCCTTTGTCCTAGTCATGGGGATACTCATAACAGTATGCCCTGATCATTGTCTTTAGCGTCTCGTGGTACCATTCCAAAGCCCTTGTGACTGTGGTTGGTAGGCCGAGGACTTTAGCTGGGTTATGCCCAGATTACCCATGACCTTTTGAAAAATACTAGATATAAAATTCGTGCCATGATCTGACTGGATCTCGGCAGGCAGCCCATATCGGGTGAAGAATTGGGTTAGTCCTGTAATGAGTTCTTTATGTTGTCTGATGCAACGTAAATGAGACACGCAGAGTTCAGTTATGCTGAAGATCTCAAACAGGTTTAATACAGCTAAACTGTTATATGCACAGTACAGAACAAACTATTTATAGAACTTTCCTCTGGGTGTTACAGTTGCAGAGTGACTCTGGCTTGTAGTCAGATGATTGCAACCTGGTTCATAACTAATTAGCATACTGAGATCTTATAGGGACATCATTCTTAAAAGGTAATCATACAACATCCCCTTTCTTTCCAAAGATAAGTCTCATATACTATAAGTAAAAATACATAATATTAGATAACATCAAAACTAGTTATACAGGATATAGACTATAAAATTTACAGGTACAAGGATAGGGATTGTGAAATTTACAAATGCAGAGGCTTAAAAGTCCAGATATCATTTTGGCAGTTTGCCAACTCTTGCTCGGAGAATTTGCGTCTCATCTGTTGCTGTTTTTCTGAAGTTTCTCCCTCTCTCCATTCAGTTTTTGTTGGTCTGCCTTCAGCCTGCTAACATACTCTGTTGCTTTTCTCAAAATGACCATTTTTGAGGCCTTGTCATTCTTGGAAATTTCCGGCAGCTCATCTCGAAGAGCCGTTGGACAATGCTTCAACTCGTTCCTTCTCGGACTCTTCAGGGCATTGTGTACCCTTCGCCTCTCCTCATCCTTCGCATCTGAAGGCCTGGGGCTCTGGGTGAAGGACTTGTTGGGGGAGGAGTACTTGGCCTCACGGAGGTACCTCTTTGTTCTGGCTCATTGTGGGGCTGGCGGTTCTCTAGATAGCAGAAGTGAAGGTGTGGCAGGGCTGTGCTGTTGCTGTGTTTCCCGACTGCACCATTTGGTGCTGGCCAGAGTTTGCGAACGGGTTCCAGTCCTTGGAGATTTCCCCTTGGCAATGCTCCCCACTGCCAGCCTTTGCTTCTCAGTGCTTTCAACGTCAACATCTTCTTCTGAGTTGCTGGAGCGTGAAGAAGCACTGCCTGTTGTCAAAGAACTTTCACCATCTGAGTTTGGAGCTTCTTTCTCTTGGTGTGGATTCTTTGAGAAGGGGCTGATATTCTCCAAACCAGAATTACTGAGATACTGGAAGGACTGTGACTCACTGTGGGTACCCTTGGTCTCTTCTGCTGTAATGGGTACCTTGGTGACCCCGTGGATGGAGTATGATGTTGAGGTCCTTACATGCCGGTAGTCCTGCCACAGCTGGTCCACTCATGTGTACCAGGTGAAATATTTGCAGTTTCCATACCGACTTGCCATAGCTGCATTGCATTGTTAGTGTGCCATTGTAAGTGATGGGTGACCCATTGTATGCAGATGACTTTTCATTTGTCAGTTCTATCATTAATTTCCAACAACTCCAGTACATATCCTTCAGGTTTCAGATTGGTAGGATATTTTCAGTAGTTCCAGTGTCAATCTTAACCCTGAGTGTAGCTTTGCCAGCTTTCTTTGGGCACATGATGTTAATAGTAGCAAAAGCTTCCAGTTATTTGACTTCATCAACATGATGTGCCAAGTTCACAATGTGGAACACTTGCTGGTCTTTTGGCTGAGAATTGCTTCTCTCTGAGTCTTGTCTCTAGTCTGTTTTGCTGTGGACCTGTGAATCGGCTTGCATTTACGCAAGTCTCTAGCAGTCTCCTTGCTGCTGTTGCCCTGTTGCTGAGTCTGTCTTCTGTCCTACTGTGACTTCTTTGGAGCCAGATTTCTTGCATAGGTGGGCCCAGGGTCCTTTTGCACTGCATGCCTTGAACAGGTCTTGAAATACGACAACTTTGTGGTGAGTGGCACTTATCACACAGCTTGCTTGCTCTTTTTGACCTGGTTATTGCACCAATACTGTTGGCTGCACCTAGTACTTGCAAAATCTGTTGTCCAGCTACAATGGCTTCATATTTCCTGCCATCTTTGAGCAGCACATCAATACTGTGTGACCTTTCTTTTACCCCAAGAGGTCCTTTTGAAATGTTTCAATGGGTGTTGAGATAATCGCCAGCTCCATTAGTTGCTCTGACAGTTCAGTTTCTGAGAAATCACATTCATTGCCCTTACTGCAGCATCTACTGATAAACTGGTCTATTGATTCCTGTGGCTGTTGCCTGTAGGACATCAATTGCAGGCGGTGAATTGTAAAATTAATTCTTAATCAGAGCTGATCATCTAGCAATTTCCATATCTTTACGGGATCTTTCTGGTCCTCGTCAGATAAAATTGAGTTATTGATTCTGTGAAATCCATCATTTCCAACTGCTATCAGTATTTTTACAGCCTGTTTTTCTGTTTCTGCAATCACTTGGTCTGTGAAGCAGACTGCATTCTTTGTTAGAAAAGTGGGAACTCCGATTGGATATCCATGGCCTCCCAGTTCATGTTGGGAAATTTGGTATCCATCTTCATGCTGTTCTTTTGCGTAAAACTTGCTTTAAGACTTGTCCTATTACTCTGTACTTTTTCCCTTTAAAGAAACTCTATGTTTAGACTAGTTGCTTTGATAGAGAGGAGCAGGTGTTTAATAGTGCTCTGTGTTTATCTTGCTTGAAGCAGTTAAGCTTGTCTGTTTACACAGATGTTCAATAGGCAGTTCAATAGCTTTTTATTTGCTAGAGTTTTTTTGCACTTAAGCTTGGCTGTTCACCCAGCTGTGCACTAGACAGTTCAATTGCTTTTTAGAATTAGAATTAGAATTAGAATTAGAATTAGAACATTACAGCGCAGTACAGGCCCTTTGGCCCGCGATGTTGCACCGACCTGTGAAACCATCTGACCTACACTATTCCATTTTCATCCATATGTCTATCCAATGACCACTCAAATGCCCTTAAAGTTGGCGAGTCTACTACTGCTGCAGGCAGGGCGTTCCACGCCCCTACTACTCTCTGAGTAAAGAAACTACCTCTGACATCTGTCCTATATCTATCACCCCTCAACTTAAAGCTATGTCCCCTCGTGTTTGCCATCACCATCCGAGGAAAAAGACTCTCACTATCCACCCTATCTAACCCTCTGATTATCTTATATGTCTCTATTAAGTCACCTCTCCTCCTCCTTCTCTCCAACGAAAACAACCTCAAGTCCCTCAGCCTTTCCTCGTAAGACCTTCCCTCCATACCAGGCAACATCCTAGTAAATCTCCTCTGCACCCTTTCCATAGCTTCCACATCCTTCCTATAATGCGGTGACCAGAACTGCACACAATACTCCAGGTGCGGTCTCACCAGAGTTTTGTACAGCTGCAGCATGACCTCGTGGCTCCGAAACTCGATCCCCCTACTAATAAAAGCTAACACACCATATGCCTTCTTAACAGCCCTATTAACCTGGGTAGCAACCTTCAGGGATTTATGCACCTGGACACCAAGATCTCTCTGTTCATCTACACGACCAAGAATCTTCCCATTAGCCCAGTACTCTGCATTCCTGTTACTCCTTCCAAAGTGAATCACCTCGCACTTTTCCACATTAAACTCCATTTGCCATCTCTCAGCCCAGCTCTGCAGCCTATCTATGTCCCTCTGTACCCTACAACATCCTTCGGCACTATCCACAACTCCACCGACCTTCGTGTCATCCGCAAATTTACTAACCCACCCTTCTACACCCTCTTCCAGGTCATTTATAAAAATGACAAACAGCAGTGGCCCCAAAACAGATCCTTGCGGTACACCACTAGTAACTAAACTCCAGGATGAACATTTGCCATCAACCACCACCCTCTGTCTTCTTTCAGCTGGCCAATTTCTGATCCAAAGCTCTAAATCACCTTCAACCCCATACTTCCGTATTTTCTGCAATAGCCTACCACGGGGAACTTTATCAAACGCCTTACTGAAATCCATATACACCACATCCACTGCTTTACCCTCATCCACCTGTTTGGTCACCTTCTCGAAAAACTCAATAAGGTTTGTGAGGCACGACCTACCCATCACAAAACCGTGCCGACTATCGCTAATGACCTTATTCTTTTCAAGATGATTATAAATCCTATCTCTTATAACCTTTTCCAACATTTTACCCACAACCGAAGTAAGGCTCACAAGTCTATAATTACCAGGGCTGTCTCTACTCCCCTTCTTGAACAAGGGGACAACATTTGCTATCCTCCAGTCTTCCGGCACTATTCCTGTCGACAATGACGACATAAAGATCAAGGACAAAGGCTCTGCAATCTCCTCCCTGGCTTCCCAGAGAATCCTAGGATAAATCCCATCTGGCCCAGGGGACTTATCTATTTTCACACTTTCCCAAATTGATAACACCTCCTCCTTGTGAACCTCAATCCCATCTAGCCTAGTAGCCTGAATCTCAGTATTCTCCTCGACAACATTTTCTTTCTCTACTGTAAATACTGACGCAAAATATTCATTTAACACTTCCCCTACCTCCTCTGATTCCACACACAACTTCCCACTACTATCCTTGATTGGCCCTAATCTAACTCTAGTCATTCTTTTATTCCTGATATACCTATAGAAAGCCTTAGGGTTTTCCCTGATCCTATCCGCCAATGACTTCTCGTGTCCTCTCCTTGCTCTTCTTAGCTCTCCCTTTAGATCCTTCCTGGCTAGCTTGTAACTCTCAAGCGCCCTAACTGAGCCTTCACGTCTCATCCTAACATAAGACTTCTTCTTCCTCTTGACAAGCGCTTCAACTTCTTTAGTAAACCACGGCTCCCTCGCTCGACAACTTCCTCCCTGCCTCACAGGTACATACTTATCAAGGACACGCAGTAGCTGCTCCTTGAATAAGCTCCACATTTCGATTGTTCCCATCCCCTGCAGTTTCCTTCCCCATCCTACGCATCCTAAATCTTGCCTAATTGCATCATAATTTCCTTTCCCCCAGCTATAATTTTTGCCCTGCGGTATATACCTGTCCCTGCCCATCGCTAAGGTAAACCTAACCGAATTGTGATCACTATCACCAAAGTGCTCACCAACATCTAAATCTAACACCTGGCCGGGTTCATTACCCAGTACCAAATCCAATGTGGCATCGCCCCTGGTTGGCCTGTCTACATACTGTGTCAGAAAACCCTCCTGCACACACTGGACAAAAACTGACCCATCTAAAGTACTCGAACTATAGTATTTCCAGTCGATATTTGGAAAGTTAAAGTCCCCCATAACAACTACCCTGTTACTCTCGCCCCTGTCGAGAATCATCTTCGCTATCCTTTCCTCTACATCTCTGGAACTATTTGGAGGTCTATAAAAGACTCCCAACAGGGTGACCTCACCTCTCCTGTTTCTAACCTCGGCCCATACTACCTCAGTAGACGAGTCCTCAAACGTCCTTTCTGTCGCTGTAATACTCTCCGTGATTAACAATGCCACACCCCCCCTTCTTTTACCATCTTCTCTGTTCTTACTGAAACATCTAAATCCCGGAACCTGCAACATCCATTCCTGTCCCTGTTCTACCCATGTCTCCGAAATGGCCACTACATCGAGATCCCAGGTACCAACCCATGCTGCAAGCTCACCCACCTTATTCTGGATGCTCCTGGCGTTGAAGTAGACACACTTTAAACCAGAGTTTTTTAAGAGTTTGTTTATGCTCTTTATGCTCAAGTGGTTTAATGATATTTTTATAGCTGTATCTGTGTGAATGGAAACTCTGCTTCATGCTCAAGTGGTTGAATGAGTTTTTAAAAATTTGGCCACGTGAAGGGAGACTGCAGTGATCGGGGTTCTCCCACACATTTTGCAATTTGATGCCTGCTGTATTAGCGCCAACCTCGATCAACCTGGGAGAGGAGTCGGGTCTCCTCTTTTTTTTCACGGAGTCTTTAGATAAAATCAATCTTTTAAGAACTTCAAATCTTCCATTTTTAAACCAGGATCCCTTGACCGTTGGCACAATGACACACCCGATTTACTTGCAGCCTGTCGTTCTGGGTGCTGTCTTCTACAGCTGGAGGTAAATTCCTTTTTTCTTTCCACTGTTTCAGCCAGTAATTCTGTGGAACTTTCTCTCTTTTGGCTGTAGGAAGGGTCATTTTCAAAGCTGTTTTACCTGTGGTCTTCGAAGTTAGACTTTGTCTTTTCACCACAGCTGCCACCATATAATGAGTTATTCATGTTGTTTGATGCAACATAAATGAGATGCATGGAGTCAAGTAATGATGAAGATCTCAAACAGTTTTATTACATCTAGAGTATTATATACAGTGGAAGCCTTTCCCATGCGCTTGCAGAAATCAACAAGCACATGGGAAAGGCTTCCACTGCTATGTCCAGACTGGCCAAGAGA
The DNA here is from genome assembly GCF_036365525.1 of Heterodontus francisci. Classification (NCBI taxonomy): domain Eukaryota; kingdom Metazoa; phylum Chordata; class Chondrichthyes; order Heterodontiformes; family Heterodontidae; genus Heterodontus; species Heterodontus francisci. Next base: position 117,830,622 of record NC_090373.1, read on the forward strand.
GTGTGGGAAAATGGCGCATTGACACGGAACACAAAAGTCCCAGTGTTTCAAGCCTGTGTCCTCAGTACCTTGCTGTACGGCAGCGAGGCCTGGACAACGTATGTCAGCCAAGAGCGACATCTCAATTCATTCCATCTTCGCTGCCTCCGGAGAATCCTTGGCATCAGATGGCAGGACCGTATCTCCAACACAGAAGTCCTCGAGGCGGCCAACATCCCCAGCATAATAACCCTACTGAGCCAGCGGTGCTTGAGATGGCTTGGCCTTGTGAGCCACATGGAAGATAGCAGGATCACCAAGGACACAATTTACAGTGAGCTTGTCACTGGTATCAGACCCACCAGCCGCCCATGTCTCCGCTTTAAAGACGTCTGCAAACGCGACATGAAGTCCTGTGACATTGATCACAAGTCATGGGAGTCAGTTGCCAGCGATCGCCAGAGCTGGCGGGCAGCCATAAAGGCGGGGCTAAAGTGTGACGAGTCAAAGAGACTTAGCAGTTGGCAGGAAAAAAAACAAAAGCACAAGGGGAGAGCCAACTGTGTAACAGCCCCGACAACCAATTTTATCTGCAGCACCTGTGGAAGAGTCTGTCACTCTAGAATTGGCCTTTATGGCCACTCCAGGCGCTGCTTTACAAACCACTGACCACCTCCAGGCGCTTACCCATTGTCGCTCGAGACAAGGAGGCTAAAGAAGAAGATTATATACAGTACAGAGACAACTATTTACAGAACCTTCCTCCAGGTGTTACAGTTGCAGAGTGACTCTGGCTTGTAGTCACATGACTGTATCCTGGTATGTAGCTCATTAGCATATTGAGATCTTAAAGAGACATCACTCTTAAAGGCAATCATGCAACTAGTCTCTCCACCACGTCCTTGGCAGAGATATCAAATCAAGTAGCCGCATCCATAATGGTGAAAAGACACTGGTAGCCCCCTTTTGTTTTCAGCAAGGGCTCCACATAATCCACCAACACTCTGCTGAATGGTTCCCCAAAAGCTGGTATGGGAATTATGGGTGCAGGTTTTATTGCAGGTTGGGGCTTCCCCACAACCTGGCACGTGTATCAGATTTTATAGAACTCCATCACATCTTTGTGGAGATATGGCCAGCAAAATTACTGTCTGATGTGGGCTTGTGTTTTCGTATACCAACGTGTCCAGCCATTAGAGTTTCATGGGCTAGCCACTATTTTTCCCGAACAGTACCTCAGCAGCACCACAGTCCACCCTTCATCCGCAGGTCCGTGAGGAGGTCTCCGCTTCCTCATCAGCACCTCATTCTTTTAATAATAGCACTCTGGGACTCCCTCAGCTTCAGTTTGAGCAGGTGTGTGCTAACTTTTTTAACACTGGGTCAGCTTACTGAGCCGCGACCAAGGAAGACCTGCTTAACACTTACTTTGGCTCATCTAAATTTCCAAAGAATGTTTCAGATAACCAGACAGCTGGGTCATCCATCTACAGTGCCAGTTCAGCCTCCTCTGACGAGGCTTTTTTGGCCATGGACCAGGTCACCACACAATCAGGAAAATGTCAGGGAGCTTCTCCTGTACCTGTTCTGTTGCCCTGACCTCGTTCAGCCTCTCTAAAGCCACTGGAGAAGCTACCACATTCGCCCTTGCCATATCATTACCGAAGAGCAGGTCGACTGCATCCACAGGTAGACTATGGACAATCACCACAGTTACTGATCCTCAAACAAGGTCACACTCCAGGTCCACCTGTATGGACCTTCTCCTGATACCGTTCACTAATACTTTGACATTCAATGCGTTCTCTGGAGGAAAGGTCATGCCTTTTACCCAGCAGAAGCTGGCCCCTGCATCCCTAATTATGACTATGGGTTTACTTGCCCCACTCGAGGGGTTTGGGGCCACTTTTCCTTTGGGCCTAAAATCCTGACAACTCTCAGAAATTTTGCTAAGTTCTCCCACATCACAGTGTTATGTTTACAGGTGCTTACTGCTGCAGTTTGAGTCACAGCCTGATCTGCTGTGCTTTCCATCAGGGCCCGTTTACCTGCACTGGTCTGGTGTACCCTGAATAATCCTCTGGGCTTTCCCCGTAGCATCCAGCAGTCAGCTTGAAGGTGACCTGCCTTGCTGCAATGGAAACATACAGACTTTCGGGCATCACTCCTGTTCTCAGCACCTTCCTTTTTGGCCTGAGGAGGGTCCCTGTGTTTCCAGCTTTCCCTTCTCACCCATGGCTGTTCATCCTCCTATCACCCTCCCACCTTCTATTCTTTTAGGTTTTTGGAAATGACTCAGGGTTTCCCTTGGGGCAAGGGTTTGTGGACAAACTCATAATCATAAGCCACCGTTGCTGCCTACCTGGCTTTTGGGACCTTTTCTTCCTCCATGTGGGCTTTAAGGGAAAGGGGAAGTGAGTTTTTGAAATCTTCAGGGAGGATCACTTCTCTGAGGTTTTCATAGGTGGGCTCTATCTTACATGCCTGTATCCATCGGTCCAAAGTGAGTTGCTTAACCCTTTCAAACTTGATGTAAGTTTGTTCAGGCCATTTTCAGAGAGTTCAGAATTTTTGACAGTACGCCTCCAATACCAGCTCAGGATTTTTGGTTATCTCCTAGTTTGATGAGCTCTTGTTGGACAATAGGGAATAAATCTCATGGGCATTTCCTGTTAATTTCCTTTGCAGTAGCAGGCTCCAACCCTCTGCTGGTCACTTCAACTGTTTTGCAAGCTTTTCAAATGAGATGAAAAGTGCTTCTGCATCCCCTTCATCAAACTTTGGGAACAATTGGGGAAACCTTAAGAGCTTAGCACTTGGTCCTGAGCTAGGGGTAGTTCCCTCACTAGCCATTCACTGGATACATTGAGTTGTTGCCTGATCAGTTCAAGCTTCTTTAGCTCTCTTTCCTATCTCTCCTTCTAGAAAGCTCTTTCTTTCTCCCTTTCCTGGAATTTTCTCCCTTTCTTCCTTCTGTTCCTATCTCTCCTTTTTCTGGAATTCTCACAACTCTTTCCATTCCTGTCTCTCCCTTTCCTTTTTCTTGGAATTCTAGCTCTAGTCTCTGCTGTTCCCGGTGTATCTTGGCTAATGCTATTTTGTCTATTTCAGTTCCTATGCATGTCTCCGGTTCTTCACTTTCAATTTCAAAATGGTTAGACACAAGTTTTAGGATTCCAGATTTCCTAGCTTTTGGATGGATATTTATTTCTAAATGCCTAGCTATACTCCTTACTCTTCAATGGATCAGGCTTTTAAACAGTCCCAAGTTACTTCACTGTTCTAGGAAGGTACTGGCCTTGAATGTGGACATTTCTAGTACTCTAGTACTGAAAATCCACAAGAAAACCTGTATTGAAGTTTTTAAATTATTGTTAGGGATCAATTTGGTTTCCCGTTTGCAATTTCTTGTTTGTCTTTGGGTTTGATCGCGGACGTAGAGCCCCCAAATTTCTGTTACAATCAGGTGAGGAGGAGTTGAATGGTTCCCTTCTTTTCCATCTCCTTGTTTGACAACAACAGGTTTACTTCTTGTTTGAAAAGGATATACTTGCCAATTCAGTGAGTGTTTAACTGCTTATGTGCTGTGATCATAAAAAGAATCAATTGGACAAGTTTTCTTGAGTTTAACAAAGTAAGAGGTTAGCTTTATATTACTTAAATTAATCTAAGTAAAATAATAAAATATGCTCCGATTTTCACACACAACAAATAGATTACAGAAACAAAAACAAGAAATGCTGGAATCACTCAGCAGGTCTGGCAGCATCTGTGGAAAGAGAAGCAGAGTTAACATTTCGGGTCAGTGACCCTTCTTCGGAACTGACAAATATTAGAAAAGTCACAGATTATAAACAAGTGAGGTGGGGGTGGGGCAAGAGATAACAAAGGAGAAGGTGCAGATTGGACCAGGCCACATAGCTGACCAAAAGGTCACGGAGCAAAGGCAAACGATATGTTAATGGTGTGTTGAAAGACAAAGCATTAGTACAGATTAGGTGTGAATACACTGAATATTGAACAGCAGCAAGTGCAAACCTGAAGAAAAACAACCTGAAAAAAACAGTGGGTAAGCAAACTGAACAAACTACGATGAAATGAAATAAATGCAAAAAAAATTGTAAAAAATGTAAAAAGGAATGTAAAAAAAAGGAAGAAAAAATAACTAAAAATGAAAGTAAAATGGGGGGCTGTCATGCTCTGAAATTATTGAACTCAATGTTCATTCCGGCAGGCTGTAGTGTGCCTAATCGGTAGATGAGATGCTGTTCCTCGAGCTTGCGTTGATGTTCACTGGAACACTGCAGCAATCCCAGGACAGAGATGTGAGCATGAGAGCAGGGGGGAGTGTTGAAATGGCAAGCAACCGGAAGCTCAGAGTCCTGCTTGCGGACTGAGCGGAGATGTTCCGCAAAGCGGTCACCCAGTCTGCGCTTGGTCTCCCCAATGTAGAGGAGACCACACTGTGAGCAGCGAATACAGTATACTACATTGAAAGAAGTACAAGTAAATCGCTGCTTCACCTGAAAGGAGTGTTTGGTGCCTGGGATAGTGAGGAGAGAGGAGGTAAATGGGCAGGTATTACACCTCCTGCGATTGCAGGGGAAGGTGCCCTGGGACGGGGACGAGGTGGTGGGGGTAATGGAGGAGTGGACCAGGGTGTCGCGGAGGGAAAGATCCCTTCGGAATGCTGACAGGGGAAGAGAGGGGAAGATGCGACTGGTAGTGGCATCACGCTGGAGGTGGCGAAAATGGCGGAGGATGATCCTTTGGATATGGAGGCTGGTGGGATGAAAAGTGAGGACAAGGGGAACCCTATCACGGTTCTGGGAGGGAGGGGAAGGGGTGAGGGTAGCGGTGCGGGGAATGGGTCGGACACGGTTGAGGGCCCTGTCAACCACAGTGGGGGGAAATACTCGGTTGAGGAAAAAGGAGGTCATATCAGAAGCACCATCATGGAAGGTAGCATCATCAGAGCAGATGCGTCGGAGACGGAGAAACAGGGAGAATGGAATGGAGTCCTTACAGGAGGTAGGGTGTGAAGAGGTGTAGTCGAGGTAGCTGTGGGAGTCAGTGGGCTTATAAATAGATTACAGAGTTGGTTGGCAGGTGGTGGGGAGGATAGATTGCTCAAATTAGAGTTCAGAGAAATAAAAGGGGTATACAGTCTATGGAGGTTGGTGAGTCAGCTGCTTTCAGGCTGAAGTTGGTGGTCATGCGACTTTCCTTTGGCGGTCTTGAGGCTTCTGATTTGAAGATGTGGTTGGCTGATTTGGCTATTCTCCTGGAGACAGCAGTGCGGAGTTTATTTCCTTCAAGCAGTCTCTGTCTGCAGCAGGGGCATCCGTGGGTGGTCACGGCCAGCAAACAGGGTTCAAAGCTTGCAAGGTAAATTGGAGAGAGAGAGGGAGGATGGAGAGACCCCACTTGGGTATTCTATTGTCAGGATCCAGCTGTTCATCTCTTTTATTGCAGAGAAAACAGAAGCTTAAGCACATGAAGGGTGGGCCTGCCACATGACCATCAGTCAGTGATTCAAGCAGGGTTGTTACTAGTGTATTCCCCATTGCAACTTAATTAGTACATGTCTAGGAATCCCTTCTCAGAGCTAGGGTCCCATTTTTCAAGTGATTTGATTGTGTGGTTCATCTCCACCAGTTGAATAACTCAGGTGATGGCCCTGATGCCTTGCTAATGGGGACAGGATATGTGGTTCACTCAGATTCCCCAGGTTATTGTCCTTGATGGGTCTTTGCAGACATGATGGCTCCATTTCAATGTATTGGAATGTGGAAGGTACAATGATGCAAATTGGGGTAGCCATCTTTAGCTGCAAGCATCAGGTCACCTTTAGTCTCTGTTTTTTTTAAATTCAATTTTTAAAATTCAATTTCCAGCTGGTGGATTAAAAGACATCATTCGACATTAAGCACATTTTTGTGCCACTATGTCAAAAATGAAAGTTGGGATATCCTATTCGTATGGTTTGTTTACATGATCAGGAGCTTTAGACAAGACCCTGATCATTTTTCAGTATATCATCACACTTGATAACTCGAATTATAAGAGCATTGCCCAGTGTAACTGAATAATATAAGGTGGATCTGAGGTTCAAACAGTTTGTGATGAATCGGCTGATCTTAAGGCTACAGCTTGAGCCAGGTTGGGATAAGGAGAATGAAGATGGGTCAGGATTCTCACTCACTATTAATGACTACTGCTAAAAAGTGCATGTGAATGTGCTCAAGTGTGATTGAACAGTCTGCTGATACCCACTGTCTAGGTTCACATGTGAAGAATGGTCACTGAAGGTCGATAGCCAGTGCCTATGGAATTGTCTCCTTGCAGAAATCAGCCCCATTTGTGAAGGAGAGGTGAAAATGTGAGGGGGGGGGGGGGGGGGGAAAGTAATTATTAAAAATATCACTGCTATGAACATTATTTTCGCTCAATTTCCTGCATCTTTCTGGGCAGTGAAATGAACATGAACATCGCAAAGACAATTTTTCAGTTTACAAATCAGTATTGGCCTAGATATTTAATGCATGCACATTTTAGATTTCAACATAATGGTATTTTGTTTACATTTATATTCCCTTATTATAAAGTCCAGCTAACTATATAACAGCAAATTCCAATGCAAAAGTTTTAAAATTAATATTAAGGAGTCAAAATTCTTCAGTTGTTCTAGTGGAAATCCTCTTGTAACCTTAGCAGAAATCTTCTCAAATGACTGGGTGGGAGGGATGGGGAGGGGAGGGGAGGGGTAGTGGAAAGAGCAAATGGCAGGGACTCACTAAGTCAGGAACTGCTCTACCCTGGTCCTCAGTTAGGACCTGATGTAGGGTTGGTAGAGCTGTACCTAGTCTCATCAGGCATATGACCCCTGACGCCTGATGGAAATTATGCCCTTTTGGAGATCCAGGCAGGGATTGGGGCCTGGACACCACCAACCCCACCCCACCACCCCCCACAATTTTTTTTTTGGGGGGGGGGGAGATATTGCATGCAGCCCCCTAAGGGGGCCTCTTCCATTTTCTAAGCAGGGGTCTGGACCCCTGCACCCCTCCCCTGACTCACCAGATGACGGCTAAGAAGGCTAGATTTGCTTGTACGATCTCATTTGCAGGTTGTAATGCTCTGGATTCACCCCAACCTGTTAAATGCACGTCCTCATGATCCCTCCTTCTGACCTCATGAACTTTGGTAGGGTCAGCAGCAAAGATTAGTGGTGGGTGTAATTTTGGGTAATTGTTGGGATAGCATTCACTAGGAAATTCCAGGCTATTTTTTTATGATTCAAACACCACATCATCTACTGGAATGTATTGACCATCTGCAGTTGCTTCATCAGCCCACATGTGCAGGAGACTATACTGATAGGGGTCATTCTGTGGTTTAGTGAACACATTAATGCCCGAGATCATTCTCCAGTCTCTGTTGGAAGGCAAACGGATTTTCTTCACTTCTTTTTCCTCTGGTACAAACCCAAAGAACTTCTTGATGTGCTTCAAAGCGTACAGTTCAGAATGTTTTTTAACCATCTCTTGTAAGAGTGAACCTTCATTTTCTAGGTACTGTGCCCAGTAGCTTAGGTGCAGAAAACTGAGAGGAGAGTAACATCTTGGAATGCAGACAATCAGAAAAGCAATGATCATCACACAAGCAATTAAAATCCAACCAGCCACCTACGGTCAAAAGAGAAAATAAATTAGAGCTATCTGATTTAACAGAAAGCATTTGCAGTCAAATTTATGGGGCTTACTTTAATCTAACTAGCCCAGAGAACACATGCAATCAGATCCAATGGAAAGCAAAATTAGGGGCTGAATTTTATTCAGGCGCCGCGCTCTGCAGTGGCGCCCTTTAAACACAGCAGCGTGCCCGCATTCAGTGGCCGCCGCCGAGCCCCCGCGATATTACGCGCAGGGGCTAATTTATATAGAGGGGGCGGAGTGGCCGCCCCTGACGACATAGAGGGACCGGCCGCCACATCCCCTGCAACGGCGTCCAGTGCCACCGAGCAGGCGCTGACACCATCTTTAGAGAGCTTTAATCCCTTACAATTAATTTTAATTTTTAAAGGGAAAACATTGTTGATTTTTATTAACTATAAAGTTAAGTGATGGAGGCCTTTCCCCAACGCCACCAATGCTCATTTCATTGCCCAAAATGACCATGAATTGATTTTTCAAATACCCGAACTTTCCCCCCAACCTTCAATCTTTGCCCTTCAACCCCTTCCCACCATCCCCACATCTAATAAAAATTGATTTCCCTGCTCCTCCACCCCTCCTGCCCTGTACTTTTTATTACTCCCCCTCCCCACCAGGTTCTCACCTCGGAACTCCATGTGATGTTCCGAAAGCGCACGAAGGCCAAACGGATGTCATAAAATTGGCATGGGACGGCAGATAAGTTAATTGGAATATATTTAATGGCAATCTACAGATGGAGATGAAGGGCCTGCCGCCAGGCGGCGGGGAGGCTGCACCGAGGTCCCCCCATGGCAGGTAATATGCGGCGGGCCCTTCTTGACGTTGCGGGTCGAGGCAGGCCTCTCCCCGCAGAATTTTGCCGGACCCCACGCCGCAACCTGCGGCGTCAAGGGGCCAGTAAAATTCAGCCCTTGGTGTGTATAAAATGGACAATTAATTTGATTGTGTCAGTTGAACGCTTTTTGGCAGTAATTTTGACTTTGCGTGATAGTGTCAAATGGGCTATAGTGAGTTGGCAGCCTGTTTTACAACTCTCCTGATTTTTATTTCCATTGAAATTAAAGAATATCAAAATTGGTAAAGGTGAATGCCCTCCTTCTGTTCTGTAAATTCTCTATGTTTCTATGTAAAATGGACTGCTGACCCTATCAACCATTCTACATTTGCACAAAGTCTAGATCAACCAGAGTGTGAAGAAGCCAATACTGCCATTAGTTCTAAATTTGCCTTTCTCTACTTTAAACTTGTCCTACTGTCAGGTCTTAATTTGAAATAATATTTCAAATTTAACTTGTTGATATCATTTACTATATGCCTCTGTCTCCTTGCAATTATCTAGAGCACTGAAATGCAGTCTGGTTTCAAAAGCTTTTTTTTGATGGGAAGACTATTGCCACAATCACCAATGAAGATCAAAAATCAAATAACCTCTCTCAAAAGGTATGTGTGATTTTGTTCATGATGTAGTTGGAAAGTTATTAAACCTTCCTAGGGAGCAATGCAGTTGTGCAAGCAATGCTCCACTCAGCCTGGGCAATACTGGAACTGAAGCAGGACCTAGTTGGAGCACGTCAGTTTCCTGTTATCCAGCAACTGTGTCCAGCAAAAGCTGGAACTTGAGGTGGGCATGTAAGATTGCTCAAATTATCCTTCTACAAGAAATACTGTATGAGTTGATAGTAATACCAGCAGCAATATAGAGAAATTATATATTTGTAGTATTTTATAAACCATGATTAAATGAATCAAAATGACAAATGATAAGTTCTCACTCATTATGCTGCCACATTAGGGAGTAAAACTTTTGAGCTCCAGGAACAAATATCTATAATAAGATTGTAGATTAGTCAGCCATAGCTTAGTGATAGAACTCTGGCCTCTGAGTTAAAAGGTTATGGTTAAAGTCTCACTCCAGAAACGTGAGTGCAAAATTTGGGTTGACACTCCAGTACTAAGAGAGTGCTGTACTGTATTTCAGATTAAATGTTAAAACAAAGCCCTGCCTTCCCTTTCAGGTGCTTGCAAAAGATCCCGTGGCACTATTTAAAAGAGGAGAAGGGGAGTTCCTCCTGGTGTCCTACCCAATATTTATCGCTCAACAAACATCACTAAAACAGATTATCTGGACATTATCTCATTGCTGTGCATGAGATCTTGCTGTTTGCAAATCGACTGCCATGATTCCCTATAATACAAGAGTGACTACACTTCAAAAGTACTTCATTGGCTATCAAACAGTTTGGAAGTTTGAGACGATGTGAAAGTTGCTGTATAAATGCAAGTCTTTCAATGTATGTAAAGGGCCACACCCAAACCCTCTTGTTCAACTTTGAAGTTCAGGAATTGTGCTAAAATTGCAATTTGCAAGTTTTTTTTAAAAGCAACTTATGCAGTGTAATTCCCGATTTTGTGATACAATTATATTTTCTAAGTGCATTTCTGAATGTAACACAAGGTTGCATATTGAAGCAAAAACATGACATTTGCCTGTAATTGCAAGAACATCTAAACACAGTCAGATTTGCTATACTCAAAAGGAATAATGAAGGGTTTCTTACATAGAGATCAATGAGAATGAAAGTAAATCTGAGCCATACACCAAAAAAAGATTGCAAACTTTAAACAAAAGTCCCATAGTTGACAATACATGATAATTTCTATTTTACAGGGTCACTCATGTGAAGTGCAGTGATGAAAATACAGAGCCCAAACTGAAGAGTTACAAAATTTGACTTTTCCTGTAATATGTGAACAATGTGCAGAAAAATGGCTGCCGCAGGTCAAACGACCCGCCCCTGTATATTCAAACTATCTTACTGTTTGTTGAGATTAAAGGATACATTCCAAACTCACAGGTATCAATTACAATCCTGAACCCATCAAGAGATATTTTTGTAAAAGCAAAATACTGCGGATGCTGGAAATCTGAAATAAAAACAAGAAATGCTGTTCCGAAGAAGGGTCACTGACCCGAAACGTTAACTCTGCTTCACTTTCCACAGATGTTGCCAGACCTGCTGAGTGGTTCCAGCATTTCTTGTTTTTATATGAGATATTTTTGAATTGAAAGGGTTCTTCTAAAACAAAGAAGGGGTGAAATAGCCACATCCTGGTCCATTGTTGGTCACCACAGGAAGGAGGCACTGCATCTCCTGACAGAGGCAACATGTGACAGATTTTGGACTGTAAAATGTAATTCTCTGGATAGAGAGGGAGAGATCAGAACAAACATTACAAAAGACTGTCCAGCTGCGAGCTGTGAGAGATCCAGCAAAAGCCAAAGAAGGAGGACTGCTGTAAATTCTACACTTCGACTTGTTACAGCAGAGAACTGAAAGTCTCAATCACCAGAAAAATCTACAAACAACCCGGGTCTACAACTTTAAAAGAGAAATTGTCCTCTGAGACAATTCAACAGGTTTACGTGAACCCTGAACATCTACCTCCTTCAAATCACTTACCCATTTCCTCTCTATCTATCCATTTTGTTTGTTTGTTTGTTTGTGTATGTGTGTGTGCACAAGTACGTGAATGAATGTGTGTGTGGATGCAGTTGAAACCATTTCTGGAATGAATATTGCTCAATAAATAGTTGACCTTCTGTCTTAAATCTACAAGAAAACCTGTCGCCATCTGTTTATTTGGCAAATAAAGCACAAGAGGTAACAAAAACACTTGCTGCGGTCAGTTGGGAGGTGAACAGTGGGAATCACCCTCACCCTGTGTATGACTTAAAGGAGCAATTTTCTGATCTGGATGCATTTGCATTTGCTACAGGTCATTTTCCTAGGTCTAATGGACTCCAATTGAAGACCAAGCAACTGACAGGGCCATGCAGCTGGAAATAGGGATTAAAATCTCTATAGATTTCTGCTGCTGGCTGCACAGCCTTCTGGTACTGTCAAAACAGCAGCCAGAAGGCCCCCAGTCTCAAAGATCAGTGGGGATCTGAAAAAAGGGTCAAGGACATTTTTGACTACTGTATGGTCTTACTGCCTGGTCTCACCTCCTCCTGAAGATAGCTCTTGGTGCAAGACTTCTTTATGCCCTTCATAATGGACATCCAAGTTTGGTAACATCACTCCCTCCTCATGTATCTTCAATTTAAGAGCTTACATCAAGGTAAACCCTGGCAATCCCAAGACAACGCTAAGTGGGCAAAGACCTAGCATCACGTCTCTCTGCCTCTTTTTCCCTTTCTTTACATTTGGCAACTAAGCATTTCCTGGGTACAAAGTACAGGTCCTACAAAATTGAATCTATATCCCATGTACTCTAATGCAGTTTCTATAATTTGTTTGCATCGCAATACAGTAAATAGATACTCCAGGCACACATCACCATTTAGTTAAAGGAAAGAAAGAATTTGAATTTAAATAGCACCTTTCAAAAGTTCAGGATGTTCCAAAATATTTCACAATTATTTGCTTTTGAAGTGTAGTCACTGCTGTAATGTAGGCAAACACATTGGAGTGGAATTATTGTTTTTTTTAGCATTATGTTGGTGGGTGATGGACAGAAAAAGTGTAGAAAAGCCAAAACAAAATACTGCAGAATGCTGGAAATCTGAAACAAATACATAAAATGCTGGAAACACCCAGCAGGTCAGGCAGAATCTGCGGAGAGAAAAGCAGAGTTAATGGGCTGAAATTTACTAGCAGCTGCCGATTTCGGCTGTGCACTTTAAAGATGCGTCGTGATATTTAGCACGGCGGCTCATTATAATGCACACAACACGCCGACCCCCAAATGACGTGGAGGGGGTGGTATTTCCGCCGCCGCTCGTCAGGTGCTGGGGCCCTATTTAAAGGACAGTCAGCACATCATTAATGTCTCCACTCCAATACAAAGAGCTGCACAGAGAAGCCACAGAAGTCTTGAGCTGCAGAAGATTAATCTAATTTTTTGGACAACACCAAATTCAGAAGATGTTGTCGGGGGGCGCTCCAGGGTGGCCCCACAGTTCAGTGATGCCTCCCTGCTCACTCTCCTCCCAGCTGTGTAGGCAAGGCAGGGGTCCCCTTCCGTAGTGATGGCAAGAAGAGGCCCTCCCGCCTGACCAAGGCAGCCTGGCTGGAGGTGTCAGAGGAGGTCAGTAGCCGTCGGGCCATCTGCCGTGATTGGGTCCAGTGCCGCAAGAAGATGAACGTTTTCTGTGCTCTGCAAAAGTAAGTGGCAATTTGTATCAGGGCTTCACTGAACCTGAGTGTGCCCACACAGAGTGACACAGGTGTACCGCTGCCATGCCAAAGACATGGAGGTTGGGCAGAGAGGAAAGACATGACATAAATGGAAGAATGTATGAAAGAACTTACCCTTGTCTGCTGCACAGAGCATGGCACCTACATGAGTGGCTCACCGTTACGACCAGGTGAGAAAGGGGTCTAGGGGTTCCCTCTCAGCCTTTGTCTGGTTTAACCATAACAGGGTTTAATTTTTTAAAACATCATGTTAAAGTTCCCCCTCAGTGAATCCTTGTTCATTGCTCTCCAGTTGTAAGGCAAAGAAATCAACCAGACAGGTTTTCTTAGATTCAAACAAGGTGGAAGTTTATTAACCTTAAACTCTAATTCGGTTGATGACTACAAATACGCAACGTGATCACGCTAGCATGCATACGCAATAAACACACATGCAAATAGAGACAGAAACGTAGAAAGGATAAAGGGGAAAAGTTTGAGGTAACGGCTGAGATTTATTTACAGTCCTTTGAGTTAGATGTGGTGTCTTTGATTGCTGGTAAGTCTTGCCATTTCCCATTGGGGCCCAATTCACGCTTCAAAACTTGTTTCGATGTAGGAGTCTTTTCTCTCTTGAGGTTTAAATGACTTCAGCGGATCCGGAGATTCGAGAGAGAGAGAGAGAGAGAGCTAGCCAGGAGAGAGGCTCTCTTCTTCCAGGTTCAGTTGCAATCTCCCAAACTGTGCTGTAAGCAGTTCAAATAAAACCTGGGCCAACAGGTTAATCATGTGACTACTTGTTTTAACAAACTCCGGCATTTGTGGATTCTCCATCTTAGCAGACACCTTGGAATGCTGGCTTTCTTACACATTCAGTGTCTGGTGATCAAAATCCATTTGGGTTAATTGGATCAGGGAGCCGTTCTATTGTCTCCAGGCACTTACTCTTAGTATGCAAATGTTTTCCAGTCACTGTTGATCTCTTTAAACAAGTAATTTCTTCATTCCAGCAACTGTTTAAAATGAATGTTCATATGACAAAATTAATATGCCTCATGGGGTCTTCATGACACTCACTCAGTCGTGCACACCAAGCATTTGGGCCCAGCACCCCTCTTGTGACATGTGTCATGTTGTTGATCTGCCATGCTTAATATCTGCCTCCTTGCTCCTCCAGGCTAAGAGGGCCCACAATGCAAGGGAGGTGAGCCGCGCCGTTGGAGGAGTGCCAGATACATCAAGCATTGAGCTTGCATCAAGGTAAACCCTGGCAATCCCAAGACAATGCTAAGTGGGCAAAGAGCATCACGTCTCTCTGCTTCCCTTTCTTTACATTTGGCGACTGAGCATTTCCTGGGTGCAAAGTACAGGAAATGGGTCCTACAAAATTGAATCTATATCCCATATACTCTAACACAGTTTCTATAATTTGTTTGCATCACAATACAGTAAATAGATACTACAGGCACACATCAGCATTTAGTTAAAGGAAAGAAAGAATTTACATTTAAATAGCACCTTTCAAAAGTTCAGGATGTTCCAAAGTATTTCACAACTAATTGCATGTCTGGGGTCTCCCCTCAAGGTTTCCAATGTGGACACCGGCCCCTCCGCCGGTGACTGAAGCTCCAGCAGCCACGACGTCTGAGGAGAGTTCTGCACTGATGCAGGATTCCCCCAGCCAGCCGGGACCCTCTATGCCTCGTGCGCACAGAGAGCAACCATCAAAGTCATCCTCAGCCAAAGGGCAATCAGATCAGCAGCCTTCCTCCAGTCAGGCTGCTAGCGCAGAGGTGGCACCGCAAAGGAGCACCCACAAGCATTTAAAGAAAACACAGTGACACAAATTGGAATGCACGGATGCCACAATAATGTAAAAGGTTATCTCACTAAATGTTATTAACTGACATGGGTATCATTTTTACTGTGTGAATGAAGTGTGCAAGAATGTACCGCTCATCTCTCATCCCTTTATATCATTGGCCTTTCAGAAGTGCCAATGTATGCAATAACATCATTGCCATGCCAGCATTACTCATGTGTGTCTCCATGGATGCAGTAACATGGACAATGTCTCAGTCTGCTGCTGCCCGTAACGGCGAACACAAAGATATTGCAGATGCGGACTGCTGCACAACAGGTGGACAAGGGTGCTATGTGGCTTGCAGAGCCCATGGTGTTTTCTACAGCATGGAGAACCTTTGATCAATAAGGCACTGCCATGCATCCCTTGCTCGCTGCTCACCCTGCATGCAGCGCCTGGATGCTGTCTGTCCTCCCATGCGCCTTTCCTGCTGCAAGTCCTCTGCATCCTCATCGTCCGAGGAGGAGTCCTGCTGACCTCTCTCCTTATCCTGCAAGGCCTCCCCCACCCACTGCCCCCGTTTGGTGTAAAGCTGTGCAGAGCACAGCAAACACCAACTATATGAGCTACCCTTTCCGGTTCGTACTGCAAGGCACCACCCGATCTATCCAGGCAGCGGAAGCGCATTTTCAGCATGCCATTCGCCTGCTCAATGGTGGCTCTTGTAGCTCTGATGCTGGTGTTGTATCTCTCCTCTGCAGCAGTGGTGGGGTGTCTCACTGGTGTCAGGAGCCATGTCTGCAAGGGTAGCTCTTGTCTCCAAGAAGCCACCCCTCCATCTGAGCCAGTTCACTGTACTGCAGCGGTAGCTGGGACTGGCGCAAGATGAAGGCGTCATGGCAGCTACCTGGAAAGTGGGCACAGATTTGCATGAAGCATTTCCAGTGATCACATCCTAGCTGTACGGTATGCAAGTGGAAGCCCTTTTGGTTTACGTATGCAGCTGGTCGTCCGGTTGAAGCCTTGATGGCCACATGGGTGCAGTCTACGACCCCTTGCACCTGTGGGAATCCCATATTGAAGCCAATACCGATGGCCCTCTGGGCCTGACTCTCAGGGTCCGTGTGGAGCGGACATAGTCACTGGCCTGCCAATACAGGGCATCGGTGACCTCCCTGATGCAGCAGTGTACTGCTGACTGTGTGACCCCACAAAGGTCTCTGGCGGACCCCTGAAATGATGCAGAGGCGTAAAAGTTAAGAGCCGCTGTCACTTTGAGGGCCACAGGCATAGGATGTCCACTGAAGCCCATAGGGTGCAGGTCATCGTTGAGCAGGGCACAGAGATGTGTCACCGCATCTCTCGACATCCGCAGTCGCCTCTGACACTGGCTTTCACACATCTGCAGGTATGTCATGCCGGACCTGTAGATGTACAGTGATCTGGTGGCGAGCTGTCCTTGGGGACTGCTGCTGCTGTTCACAACTGGGGGTCTCTACGTGGGCTGCACCTGCCTGATGGTTTTGCCTGCGGCGCATATGGATCCTGATGACAAACGGATCAATTAACATAGGGTGAACAATCCCCATCTCCAAGTTGCAATTCAACTCGGTTCCTTCACTTCTTCGAAGGTACCTAACAGGACAGAGATTGATGTTGACTGGTACTTCAGGTGCTTTCATGCATCAACTATGTGGCGTGGCATGGCATTACCCATCTTAGCTCCCAATAAGAGTGGCACAGCATGACCACATTCAGATTCTACCAGCTGCATCGATTGCCATACCAGCCAGATAATCTTCACACGCCTACCGTTTCTGGCACCCTCCCCACACACAGGCTTCCCGGAGTACCATTGCTCCTTAACTTACACAAACAATGGTGCAGAGTGGCCAATCTTTATGGAGGGAGGGTATACAGTACTCCCTACACTTCTGCAGAGTTGCGGCCCCAGTTATGCTACCACCCCCCTCCCACCTTCCTTCATGCTTGCAGAGTTGTGCCCCTGGTAATGCCACCCCCTCTCCCATCTTCATACACACACATGCAGAGTTGAGACCCGTCTCGTAAGACTTACCTACACAGTCTCTGATGAATGCTACTTCTGCTGTCCCACCGGCCTTTCTTAGTCATGAATGGGACAGCACGTGAGAGATGCCCGTTCACAGGAAATTGCAGGACTGTGGACTGAGAGGCAGCGGGATGCATAATGAGGTAAGGTAAGTAATGCTTTGAGTACTTAAATTGGGGTGCCACCACCAAGCGGTGGGGGTGGGGGGGGGGGGGTGCGCTCCGAGGCCCCACCACCACTGGTAAAATGGGTGGGGCCTTCCTGGCGTCCGGGAGCAAGGCAGGCCTCCCACGGAAGTATTTCCCGGGCCCACCCGCCACGACCCCCAACGTCAGGGGGCTGGTAAAATACAGCCCAATGTTTCAGCATTTCACCTTTCATCAGAACAGGCAAAAGTTAGAAATGTAATAGGTTTTGAGCAAATGAATGTTGGAGGTGAAAGAAGAGCTAAAGGAAAGGTCTGTGATAGCTGGAGAGAGGGCAGGAGAGATTAAATAACAAAACCAAATAAAGAAACAAAAGATGTGTCTGCAGCCAAGGAAGGATTGTGCCATCTACTTAGTTTCATATTTCGGATGCAACACTCTAAATTGTTCCGATTGAAGCACTTTGCGAGAAGAGGCTTCATGTCACATCTGCCACTTCAGTGAATACAGAACTATTTTTCTAAAGTTAAAAGACTTACAAAGCTTTTGTACGAATGATCCATGATCATTACAAAATGATCACATTGTAAATTTCCTAAATGTGACAAATACAACTTTGATGAGTAACTGGAAAACAAATAGATTTTAAAATTATTTTAGAAAAATTAAATGGTATAATTCCTTTTACTGCCTGAAATTAAAGTGAGGACATAATTGAAGCATTTAATGTAGAAAACAACCGTTCCGCCGTACATACCTGGGACTGAAACAGAAGAATACGATTGCCTTCATTTCTTATTTCACTGATGTTTTTTATCTCCTTAATACTCATTTTAGGACATGGGAAGCGAGCGAGAATGTTCTTCTTTTCATGAAGAGTGAATTTTTCAAACACTTTCCAGCTATCAACTGATAAAAACTCACTCATGGCGCACTGGTAATACAAGCCATTTAGCAGAGTAACTGCCACCCAAGTTATAGGAGCTACTGCGGCTCTTCCCGTTATGCTGAAAAGGACATAGCAGATTAGTTTGAAATTGTTATGCTTCAAACTTGGGCTATTTCTGAAACTTATTATTAATTTCCAGGTCAGATCATTAATGGCATATCCAAGAATCAGCAACACGAATGCAGGAACAGCACTAAAAGCCAGACTGTAGTATAGATTTACTGCTGGCATGCATGGGCATCTGAAAGCGAAGAACGAGAATGCTTTCTGGCCAGAGGTTGTTATCAACGTAATTACTGCATTTAGAATAATTGTCTGTTTGCTTTTGAAAAATGACAAGATATCAGAAACCGTCATTTTCCCCTCTTTTCTCACCACAAGTATATTAGCGCGGCATTGTCTTCATTTCAGAGATGAGATTATAAGGCAGACCACAGTGAATGCAGCTTCTTATAACGCGCGTTGTCACTTCCTTTGTTGAGATCTCCAATTTGCTTCTCATTCGTTAGTTAGTACAGGGCAGGAAGTATATTAGTTTGTCTTCGTGCTTGTAAAGTATTTTGTATTTCCAACTTGTTAACTTCTCAACTGCTTTACTAAGAAATGGGTTAATTGCGTAAGCTCTTTTTAATTCAACAGTGACAGTAATTTGAAAGGACAGAGCAGTCAATGGTGATGGTCAACAGGAAAATGGGGCCCAATTTAAAGTGTTTTAAAGATCAGTGCGAAATGCCTCATTTGGAACTCATAATTACATACTTTACTTTGTACATAATAAATTTATATCAGAAGTAAGTTCAATTCATTCATTTGGGCTTTGTATTGAAGATGGCTGATTCAAGCACCAAAGGGTAAGCTTATATTTTTCTTGCTGGCTGGATGATTGGCCCATGACGTTCATATAAAAAAACTTCCATAATATGACCATTACGAAAGTGGCAGTGAGCAAGTATCAGCTTTGGCTGAAAATCTTCAGGCCATGATCCCACCAACTCTGGAGATGACTGTGCTGGCGTATATGGGATCAGTGGGAGGTCAACTAAAAATTAAATGGCCCCAGTGGTGTCCAATGACACAAAAGGCACATTTCAGGTTCCCACTTGACCTAGGCTGCCCCAAATTGTGTCCAATGACACAATGACCGATCAGGGTAGTTTGGCTGCACATGTTTTCCCTCCAGTTCCACCTCAACCAGTCCTCTGCAAATTTCAACATCGGGCCAATGGCCCTGTCCAGCTCCTTACCAGGCCTCCCCAGTATGCAGACTTGAAAAGTCAGGCCTCCAGCTTCATCATTGTACCCTGCTAAACCTGCCATCTCATGGGGATCCAATTTTCCCCTCACTTGCTTCCTTGTATTTCCTGCTACAAGTGAAAACATGCGCTCTTCATATTCTAATGAATGCAGGAACAGACATAGTCCATTCAGCCCCTTGAGCTGTTCTGACATTCAATTGAATCATGACTGATTTATACCTTTACTGCATTTACCTGCCTTAGTTCCATATCTATTGATATGTTTGCCTAGTTAAAAGAAATCATCTCAGTCGTGAAAATCTCAAATTGACCCAGCATCCACAGCCTTTTGGGGAAGAGTTTTCTAGATTTTCTTTACCCTTTGTGTGAAAAAGTGTTTCTGTTTTTCACCCCTTTTTGGCCTAACTCTAATTTTCAGATTGTGCCCTGTTGTTTTAGATACAGCAGCAGAGAAAATAATGTTATTGTACCTACCCTAAAGAATCCCATTATCATTTGAAAGTTCTTATTTCCACTTCTCAGTCCTATACTCTACTACAGCATTTGCAGCCCTTCAATAATATGAGGCTGAAAAATGGAATTCAGACAATTCATTTAATCATTTATAGCTGTACAAACAAATTCAATGAATTAATTTAATTATACGTCGTATTCAATGGATAAAAACAAATTCATTTAATCACAAATGTTTCAGTGTACACTAAATTAATTATATAATATATTGGTGAGTCATTGAAACAGCCAATTAATTAACGTGCTACTATGTGAATGGAAGCCAACAAATTCATTTAATAACTAGTTAGTCTCTCACAGTGTTGCACACAGGGAATCAAAACAGGTACAGAAAGAGAAATAAAGAGAGGGAAAGAAAAATTAGTTTGAGAGGGACAAAAGAGACAGAAAGAAGTAAGAGAGAAATATTTTAATTTAAAATGTTGACTTTAAAAAAAAAAATCTCCCACAACAATTCACAATCTGAAGAAATGAGATAGCTTATTTTCAGTTGTTCACTTTTTGGGTGAGAGGTTGACTGACAGTCATTAACAATAACCATATCTTTAAAAGAGTAATAAAAACAAGAAATGCTGGAAATACTCAGCAGGTCTGGCAGCATCTGGGGAGAGAGAAGCAGAGTTCACGTTTCAGGTCAGTGACCCTTCTTTAAAAGAGTACTTGTGCTGCTAATTATTGACTTAATTTTCTGTGGTATGTTGAATGGACAATCAATGTGTAAATTCAGCAACTTCATGAAACTCACAGGGATGTTAGGAGTGTTATGAGAGTACTTGTTTTGTAAAATATGTTTTAAGGACTTATATTGTTGAATTATGCACATTGTGTCATGTAGAATCTGAAGAGATGCTGAACTTGGTGTTTTTTTAAGAAAGGTCATCAGAAGGTCCCTGGGTTTTGGCTTGTAAACAAGTCTCCTGGAAGCCCGGGTTTCAGAGCTGGAGCGGCAGCTGGGGACACTGTGGAGCATCCACGAGGCGGAGAGTATTGTGGATAGCACGTATAGAGAGGTGGTCACACCGCAGGCTCAGACCCCACAGGCAGGAGGGGAATGGGTGACCACCAGGCAGAGCAAGAGGATTTGGCAGGCAGTTCAGGAATCTCCTGTGGCTATTCCCCTGCAAAACAGGTATATTGCTTTGGATACTGTTGGGGGGAATGGCCTCTCAGGGGAAAGCAGCAGCAGCTCAATTCATTGCATCACGGTTGGCTCTGCTGCACAGGGGAGGAGTAAAAAGTGTGGGAATGCAATAGTTATAGGGAATTCAATTGTAAAGGGAATAGATAGACATTTCTGTAGCCACAAAAGAGACGCCAGGATGGTATGTTGCCTCCCTGGTGCTAGGGTCAAAGATGTCTCAGAGTGGTTACAGGACATTCTGAAGGGGGAGGGTGAACAGCCAGTGGTCGTGGTACACATTGGTACAAACAACGTAGGTAAAAAAAGGATGAGGTCCTAAAAGCAGAATATAGGGAGTTAGGAAGTAAGTTGAAAAGTAGGACCTCAAAGGTAGTGATCTCAGGATTACTACCAGTGCCACGTGCTAGTCAGAGTAGAAATAGCAGGATATGTCAGATGAATACGTGGCTGAAGAGATGGTGTGAGGGGGAGGGTTTTAGATTCCTGGGGCATTGGGACCGGTTCTGGGGGAGGTGGGACCAGTACAAACTGGACAGGTTACACCTGGGCAGGACCGGGACTGATGTCCGAGGGGGAGTATTTGCTAGAGTGGTTGAGGAGAGTTTAAACTAAAATGGCAGGGGGATGGGAACCTTTGCAAGGAGTCAGAGGAGGGGGGATCAAAGACAAGAACAAAAGACAGTAAGGGGAATAAGAAAGTGATAGGCAGAGAAATCAAGGGCCAGAATCAAACAGGGCCACAGTGAAAAATAGTGGGAAGAGGACAAGTAATGTTAAAAAGACAAGCCTTGAGGCTTTGTGCCTTAACACGCCGAGCATTCGCACGAAAGTGGATGAATTAGTCGCGCAAATAGATGTAAACGGGTATGATATAGTCGGGATAACGGAGACATGGCTGCAAGGTGTCCAGGGATGGGAAATGAACATCCAGGAATATTCAGTATTTAGGAAGGACAGACAAAGAGCAAAAGGAGGTGGAATTGCATTGCTGGCTAAAGAGGAAATTAACACAATAGTGAGGAAAGATATTAGCTCTGATGATGCGGAATCTGTATGGGTAGAGCTGAGAAACACTAAGGGGCAAAAAACATTAGTGGGGGTTGTATATAGACCCCAAAACTGTAGTGGTGATGTTGGGAATGGCATTAAACAGGAAATTAGAGATGCATGCAATAAAGGAACATCTGCAATTATGGGTGAATTTAATCTGCATATAGATTGGGCAAATCAAATTAGTGACAATACCGTAGAGGAGGAATTCTTGGAGTGTATACGGGATGGTTTTCTGGACCAATACGTGGAGGAACCAACTAGAGAACAGGCCATTCTAGACTGGGTATTGTGCAATGAGAGCGGAATAATTGACAATCTAGTGTGCGAGACCCCTTGGGGACGAGCGACCATAATATGATAGAATTGTTCATCAAGATGGAGAGTGACGTAGTTGATTCTGAGACAAGGGTCCTGAATCTTAGTAAAGGAAACTACGAAGGTATGAGGCTCTAGTTGGCCTTGACAGATTGGGAAATGTTTCTTAAAGGGATGACGGTGGATAGGCAATGGCAAACATTTAAAGAGCGCATGGATGAACTGCAACAATTGTTTATCCCCATCTGGTGCTAAAGTAAAATGGGAAAGGTAGCCAAACCATGGCTTACAAGGGAAGTTAGAAATAACATTAGATCCAAGGAAGAGGCATATAAATTTACCAGGAAAAACAACAGACCTAAGGATTGGGAGCAGTTTAGAATTCAGCAAAGGAGGACCAAGGGATTGATTAAGAAGGGGAAAATAGAGCACAAGAGTAAGCTTGCGGGGAACATAAAAACTGACTGTAAAAGTTTCTATAGGTATGTGAAGAGAAAAAGACTGGTGAAGACAAATGTAGGTCCCTTACAGTCAGAAACAGGGGAATTTAATATGGGGAATAAAGAACTGGCTGACCAACTCAATGCATACTTTGGTTCTGTCTCACAAAGGAGGACACAAATATCATACCAGAAATGTTGGGGAACACAGGGTTTAGTGAGAGAGGAACTGAAGGAAATCAGTATTAGTAGAGAAATGGTGTTGGGGAAATTGATGGGATTGAAGGTCGATAAATCCCCAGGGCCTGATGGTATGCATTCCAGAGTACTTAAGGAAGTGGCCCCAGAAATAGTGGATGCATTGGTGGTCATCTTCCAAGATTCTATAGACTCTGGAACAGTTCCAGATTGGAGGGTAGCTAATATAACCCCACTATTTAAAAAGGGAAGTCGAGAGAAAGCAGGGAATTATAGACCAGTCAGCCTGATGTTGGTAGTGGGGAAAATTCTAGAGTCCATTATTAAAGATTTTATAGCAGAGCACTTAGAGAGCAGTGGTAGAATCGGGCAGAGACAGCATGGATTTACGAAAGGGAACTCATGCTTGAAAATTTACTAGAATTCTTCGAGGATGTAACTAGCAGAGTTGATGAGGGGGAGCCAGTGGATGTGATTTATTTGGACTTACAGAAGGCTTTCAACAAAGTCCCCATAAGAGATTAGCATGTAAAATTAAAGCGCATGGGATTGGGAGTAGTGTAGTGCGATGGATAGAAGATTGGTTGGCGGGCAGGAAATAAAGAATAGGAATAAATGGGTCTTTTTCCGAATGGCAGGCAGTGACTAATGGGATCGGTGCTAGAGCCGCAGCTATTCACAATATATATTAATGATTTAGATGAGGGAACTAAATGTAATATCTCCAAATTTGCAGATGACACAAAACTGGGTGGGAGGGTGAGTTGTGAGGAGGATGCAGAGAGGCTTCAGGATGATTTGGACAAGTTGAGTGAGTGGGCTAATGCATGGCAGATGCAGTATAATGTGGATAAATGTGAGGTTATCCACTTTGGTAGCAAAAACAGGAAGGCAGATTCTTATCTGAACGGCTATAAACTGAGAGAGGGGAATATGCAGCTAGACCTGGGTGTTCTCGTACACTAGTCGCTGAAGGTAAGCATGCAGGTCCAACAGGTGGTAAAAAAGGCAAATGGTATGTTGGCCTTCATAGTGAGAGGATTCAAGTACAGAAGCAGGGATGTCTTGCTGCAATTATACAGGATCTTAGTGAGGCCACACCTGAAATATTGTGTGCAGTTTTGGTCTCCTTATCTAAGGAAGGATGTTCTTGCTATAGAGGGAGTGCAGCAAAGGTTTACCAGACTGTTTCCTGGGATGGCGGACTGACGTATGAGGAGGGATTGAGTCGGTCAGGATTATATTCGCTGGAGTTCAGAAGAGTGAGGGGGAATCTCATAGAAACCTATAAAATTCTAACAGGACTTGACAGGGTGGATGCAGGAAGGATGTTCCCGATGTGGGGGATTCTAGAACCAGGGGTCATAGTCTAAGGATACGGGGTAAACCTTTCAGGACTGAGATGAGGAGAAATTTCTTCACCCAGAGAGTGGTGAGCCTGTGGAATTTGCTACCACAGAAAGCAGTTGAGGCCAAAACATTGTATGTTTTCCAAAAAGTAGATATAGCTCTTGGGTCTAAAGGAATCAAAGGGTATGGAGCGAAAGCCGGAACAGGCTACTGAGTTGGATGATCATCCATGATCATAATGAATGGCAGAGCAGGCGCGAAGGGCCAAATGACCTACTCCTGCTTCTATTTTCTATGTTTCTAGGTCTTACTGTAAGGCACCTGCCTGTGGATAATCACCCCGCAGGGGGGTTGTTTCTGACTTGGAGAGATGTTTACAAAGAAGTGACAGGTCAAGATTTATAGCGGTCAGGTGAATTGGCTTCTGGAATGTTTTTAGTTTCACTTTGAACTATTACAAAAGACAGTTGCTTCTTGCCTGCCAAAAGAACAGCTCAGCTCTCTCTTGAATACAAATCCCACATCAAGTGGGCTGAATTTTACTCGCCTTCTGGCGGCGGGGGTCGTGGCAGGGGGGCCCGGAAAATTCTTCCGGGAGTGGCCCGCCATGACACCCAATGCCAGGAAGGCCCTGGCGCATTTTACCGGTGGCGGTGAGGCCTTGGTGCCACTCAGCGATAGGGCCTGCATTTTCATATGCAAATTATATTAAAATTAAACAATAATTATTTACCTGGTAGCGAAAGCCATCCCACACTGATATTCCAGCCGCTGGCCAGATCTCCTGCGCCTTTGGAACCTCGTTTGGACTTCTGAGGCATAACACAGGTGGGGAGGAGTGAAATTTTCAGGGTGGGGGGGGGGAGGAATGGCAAAATCCTATGGGATTGGTGGGGCGGATGCTGGGAAGGGGTTGAAGGGTGAAGTGGTGAAAGTTCGGGGGAGGGGTACATGCGGAAAGGTTGGAATCTAATTTTTAATATTTTTGTCTGGAAAGGGCTATTCAGATATAGTGGCCGGAATTTTTTGCTTGTCGGATGGGAGCCATCCACCAACCGAAAAGTTGGTGGTGATCCTGCCTCCGCCGGGCTTGAGCTTCCGGTGAGGCACCAAGTCCCACCTAATTGAGCTGCAGGCCAATCAGCGGGCTGGCAGCTCTTAGTCCCAGCAGCGCCACCGTCAACTGGTCACTTAAGGATTTTGATTGGCCTGGGGCAGCAGGCCGTTTCCTGCCACCGCTGCCAGCATAAAATGGTGGCGGAGGTGGGAGTGGGTTGGGTAGGGCCTTCCGAGCCTCCCACTCCATTTTACGAATCCCCCAGCCCCGCACCCCACCTCCTGCCACCAGCCCACTCTTTGGGGAGGTGTAAAATTCCAGTCTGCATTCTCATTGGGGAGGTGGGAGAGGGGATTTGCACTGATAATAAAACTTGCACTTTAATTTTTTAACACGTCACTTTAAAAATTTCAATTAAAATGCAGGGCTTGGAGCCCTTTAAAAATGGCGCTGACGCCTGTGTGGTGGTGCCGGTCGCCGTTGCCGGGGACAGAGCAGCTGCCTCCGATGATGTCATGAGGGCGGCTGTTCTGCCCCCCCCCCTATTTAAATGGGCCCCCATGCAAAATATCAAGGGGCTCAGCGGTGGACAAGTAGCGCGTGCACAGTGCCTTCCTTCAAGCTCCCCGCCAAGAACAGCGGCGAGCTTACAAAATTCAACCCAGTGTGTCAGATTCCTTCTTCCTCCTGTCTTTGAAGAAACCCTGCATGTTTAAAGAAACCTTGCATATCGAATAGAACAAAGAACAAAGAACAAAGAACAGTACAGCACAGGAACAGGCCATTCGGCCCTCCAAGCCGGCGCCGATCTTGATGCCTGCCGAAACTAACACCTTCTGCACTTCCGGGGCCCATATCCCTCTATTCCCTTCCTATTCATATATTTGTCAAGATGTCTCTTAAACGTCGCTATCGTATCTGCTTCCACCATCTCCCCTGGCAGCAAATTCCAGGCGCTCACCACCCTCTGTGTAAAAAACTTGCCTTGCACATCCCCTCTAAACTTTGCCCCTCGCACCTTAAACCTATGTCTCCTAGTAACTGACTCTTACACCCTGGGAAAAAGCTTCTGACTATCCACTCTGTCCATGCTGCTCATAACTTTGTAAACCTCTATCATGTCGCCCCTCCACCTCCGTCATTCCAGTGAAAACAATCCACCCTTAAGTGGCCAATCAGTAACCATTATAGGGCCTGTTCCCACCACCACTGGAATTAGGCCAGTAGCTGGCGGAGGTTGGTGGGGGCGTGGGGGTCTCCCGCATGCATGGAGGTCACCCAGTGAAATGAGGCAACCTCCCTGCAGGCTTGGGGTGGGTGGCCTCCTTCAGGGGCAATTTGTGGCCCATGGAGGGCCCCTGCTGGCAAACACCCCACCACAGACCGACCTTGTCTCACTTACCTCTTGTCCCGGTCTTCAGCGCTGGGTCTGGTCCCAGGTGTCCTGAAGTACTGGCAGTGGCTACAACTCCTGGTGGCACTGCCAATACTACTGAGCACCTGGCCCTCTGATTGGCCGGCAGCTTTTGAAGGCAGGATTGCCGTCTTTAAAAGGATGGGGATCCTGGTGCTGGGCGCATAAGGGGGGGCTCCGAAAGGCCGAGGCGGGGATACACTCGCCCTGTTAGCCTGGCATCGGGAGCCTCACCGCTGTGACTAAATCCAGCCCAGTGTGTCATTCACGTGCCATTATTTTTTCAGTGAATTCTGCATGAATAAATCAAACATCAGAAAGGACTGCAATTTTGAACAAATAAATGAAAGGAGTAGGACCTAGATATAGGTGAGTGTGTTGATATTCAAGAGGAGCACAGCCATTGGGCACAGACTATAGCAAGTGGTTTAGCATTGGGAACTGGGGGGCATAATCATGTAGCTGAGAAGATATTGCAGTCTGTGAGAACCAAACATGCTTTCATTAAAAAAAACTTACAAATAATTATATATTAATTTTAAAATTTAGAAAAATGGGTGGACAAAAAGCAGCCATAGAGAGGAAAAGTAGAATGCTCCAATGACCACCAAAATGCCTTTTAATCATACCAAACTTTATGAAGGGAATGAAGTCTTCAAAGTAAATGCATTTCGCAAGTTAAAAAAATTAAATGGCTGAAAAAAGGTTTAATATTTATTTTCTCCACATTTGGAACAAAGCAAGATGGTGGCTGAGTTGACATAGACACTTGGAATTTGGCAATCAGTTTACAGAATATTGCCATTTATGACAAAAATATGACATTAGAAAGTTAAATGGTGTAGCCAATCTTGCAGCAAGAACACATTTAACTTAAAGCAAACAGACATTAAAGGATCAAGTAGCTGTACTGCGAAGGCAGTTTGTAAATTGACAATCGCCAGAAATGGGCCAAGTTTCATATCCCAGGAACCAACAGGATTTTTCACTGAACTCTTAAAACAAACTGGGAGCTGAAATGAAATTATTCATATAGAACACATACACGATGGATTGCCTTCATGAATATGTTAATCAAGAAATAGTTGGAGCAATCTGGAGCAGATGGAATACAATGTGGAGAAATGTGAGGTTAGCCACTTTGGTAGAAAAAACAGAAATACAGAGTATTGCTTAAATGGTGAGAGTCTGGAAAGTGTTGAATTTCAAAGGGACTTGGGTGTCCTTGTTCATGAGTCACTGAAAGCCAACATGCAGGTACAGCAAGCAATTAAAAAGGCAAATGGTATGTTGACCTTCATTACAAGAGGATGTGACTATAGGAGCCTTGGTGAGACCACACCTGGAGTATTGTGTGTAGTTTTGGTCTCCTTACCTAAGGAAAGATATACTTGCCATAGAGGGAGTGCAACAAAGGTTCACCAAACTAATTCCTGGGATGGAGGACTTGTCCTATGAGGAAAGATTAAATAGACTGGGCCTTTATTCTCTGGAGTTTAGATGAATAAGAAGTGATCTCATTCAAACATACAAAGTTTTCACAGGACTCGACAGAGTTGATACAGGAAGGATGTTTCCCCTGGCTGGGAGTCCAGAACTAGGGCAGGCCATTTAGGACTGAGATGAGGGGGAATTTCTTCACTCAGAGGGCTATTTGTAATTCTCTGACCCCAGGGCTGTGGAGGCTCAGTCGTTGAGTATGTTCAAGACTGAGATCAATAGATTTCTACACTTTAAAAACATCAAGGGTTACGTGGGTAGTGCAGGAAAATGGTGTTGAAGTAGAAGATCAGCCATGATCTCATTGAATGGTGGAGGAGGCTCGAAGGGCTGAATGGTCTACTCCTGCTGCTATTTCTTATGTTCTTATGTAATCAGACCACACAATGGTACATGTCTGCTCAAATTTAAGTGACTGTCCTGGCCCGTGGACCCCTGTGGCTAAAATGTTAACAGTACTTAGAAAATGATGACCGGCTCCAGTGTGTCTGAAAAGGCCCAGATATTGCTGGACAATGTTAATCTCAAAATTGTTACGGGGGTAAAACTCATTCACCAAGCTGATAAACCCAGAATTTTCCCCATCAAAACACCTTTGTGTTTTAATGGGCTATTCAAGGACTCAGGATGTGGAAGTGATCAAGTCAAGCACTCTATAGATTGCAGAAACAGACAAAATTAAG
Source organism: Heterodontus francisci (assembly GCF_036365525.1). Lineage (NCBI taxonomy): Eukaryota > Metazoa > Chordata > Chondrichthyes > Heterodontiformes > Heterodontidae > Heterodontus > Heterodontus francisci. The sequence continues at coordinate 117,859,389 of NC_090373.1, forward strand.
ATGTTACTATCAAAGGTGGCAGGGAATTGTGTCTATCATTGTCATGGGTGTGATCTTTGTATGATAAGTGTGCACTTAGGACAGATTGGGCGACTTGCAAGGATAACCGTGGGCAAAACTGATCATCTGCACAGATGGGAACATACACCCAAGTGATCGCCAAGGTGAGTAGTGCTTGAAATTAAGGCGAGTAAAAAGGAACAGTGTATGTGGATACTGATTGAAATTAAAGGGAGTTCGAGAACAGTGTATGTGGGAATAGTGAGAAATTAAAGGGAATAGTGAGAAATTAAAGGGAACAGTGTACTGATGTTTATATGTTATCCATGGTACAATAAATAGTTAAATGAATACTGAGTAGTACTGAGTTATGAGCCTTGACCATTTTACTCCACCTGGATGAGTTCAGGCTGGACTCAGGAATTAAAGTACAAGAGGGAAGGTGTGGGTTCATCTACCTACAGTGGTGTAGACAGGGTGTGAATAGGTTTAAGTTTTTTAAAATTATAAATATCCTGCCTATCTCAGCTCATTTTGCTTATTGACTAATCCACTCCCACAAAATACTCACTACCGACAGTATTCCGTAGCCCGTAAGTTACTCATGAAACCTCTGTATCCCTACTATTCACAACTCAATACACTGCTTCATAAATCCTTTTTCCCAGAACTTTATTTCTTCCAAATATTTTCTTCTTTTCTGAAACTACTGATGGCCCCCTTGCGTTTTAATATACACACCTGCTTGGCCTCACCTCTTTTTTCTTCTCTTCACCTCCTGTTCTCCTCTCTACCTTCCTTCTCTTCCCCTCCCTCTACTCTGTTCCTCCCTCTCACTTACTTTCTCCCTCTTCCTCCTATTATCATTTTTAAACCCACTCGGCCTAAAAACTACACATACTGTGTGCAATTTTTCAAAAAGGAGTGCAGCAATTCTCTACATACATTTGATACAAAATAGAGTGAGGCCAGCAATTAAGTAGCTTTTAGAAAACAGTTAATCATCACACCTCCCAAGAACCACATCCTCTTGCTTAACAACATCATATAACTATTTCCTTATAGAGCAGTTGAGATAGATTTTCATATGACTGCTTTCATTGGGCAGGAAATGGTCAGAGAGTGCCTACTCAATGGCTCTGCATAGTTTTTAATAAATATAGGACTTGCTTAGTTCAGTTTTTTTTAAGTACGAGTTGCCCAGTTTTTTTTAAGTCTGACTCTGCTCTGCTTTCGAAAAGATATATTACGTCTAGTCACACTCCATTTTGTAATAATATATACTGAATTGTTATACAACTTAAAGCAAGTCAAGCTCCCATGGTATTGCACACAGAAAGTCAATACTAAGCGGAGTGTTTAGGTCAAGTGAGCTTAGAAAGTATTATTGGAGGAAGAAGGAATGGCAAAGGAGGAAGGAGGGGTGAGAGAGAGATAAGAGAGGAGGTAAGAAGTAGAGGGGGAGAAGGGAGATTGGGCTAAAAGAGGAATGAGGGGGAAAGAAGAGGAAGGGGGAGATGAAAAGGATGGGGAAAGAAAATGAAGATGAGGAGAATGGAAGTGGGAGGGTGGAGGGAAGAGGGAGAGAGGATAGGAGAGGAAGAGGAGGCAGGGAGAAAACAAAGAGCATGGTGAGAGGGATATCAGAAGGAAGAATGGGAGCCTAAAAAATTGCCCAAAGAAGAGGCTAGGAGGGCAGAATTTTCCTCATTGGTTGGTGGTGTTGGGGTGGGGGGGGGGGGGGGGTGGGTAGGACTTAGATTTTGAGGGGCAAACTCTAGAATTCTGTTCTCAAGGGGGCAGCTGGGAGCGTCTCTGGGGACAGAATTGGATTCTATTTTGGTTGAATGTTTTCCAAAGGGACCTTAATACTCATTTTGAGGTTGGGGTAGGTCAGGATGTTGCTTAGTGGGAGAGAGCAAAATGACATAACCAAAGTCCTGAATGTTGCTTAATAATGGTATTTGCATAAAGTGCCTGCTATGTAGCTCAAGGGAAGCTTTTAAACAGGCACTTTGTATTACTATAAACTACTTACACTTCCATTTGTTCAGTGGTTATAGCACAGAAACAGGCCATTTAATGTTTATAGTCCACTCCAGGCTCCTCCCACTCTTTTATCCATCTCAAACACTACTGACATATCCTTCTATTTCTTTTTCCCTCGTACACTTATCTGGCTTCCCTTTAAGCGTGCTCAGGCTTCCTCATCTCGGCCCGATCAGAGAAGATATTGACTTCAGGACCTCAACAATTTTCATTTCTTATGGAGTTTAGTTTTTTGGTGTATTTTTGAAGTATTATAAATAATGAAGACAACTGACCACCTCCAGGCGCTTACCCATTGTCTCTCGAGACAAGGAGGCCAAAGAAGAAGAAATAATGAGGATACCTGGAGAACAGTACAAAGGTCTGTCACATAACATTAGCAGAAGTTCTGCTTTATTAAATAGTTCCCATAATGTGATGTTCACCTACAGGCACAATACCAATAGATAGTTGTAACAATTCACTGGGTGTAAATTTTAACCCTAGCCACAAGGCAGAGACTGGGCGAGTGAGCTGATAAAATCGCCCCAGGTTACTTGTTAGAAAGTTGCACAGATTGCATCATTTCTGATTTTAACGGATGCTTCTATATAAGCATCTAAGCTGCCCATCTAAGTTAGCAGGATCCTAATGAACATATTCTAGTTGGGATCCAATCACATCACCGGCTCCTGACAGCGATTATGTCTATGGCCTGAGTCACTGGCCAATCTCCAATCATTTTATGGAGGGTTCACCAGCCATGATGTGAAGCTGATACATGAAAATCAGTTAGCTCTATCAAGTCAGCATCAAGCAGTAGGACAGGGGCTCAATGACTGTGACTTCTGGTCACAATAAGTACACACTGCAGATACATGATGGCCAAGCTACCTGCTGCTGAATCAGAAATTATTGCCCTGCAAACATGCTACCATTGTGAAGAGGCCACATGTGGAAAAAGACAGAATGTGCAGCTTGTGCCACATGAGCGAGTTGCCCAACCATCGGAGAACAAAGCCCATGATTTCTTGGGTGAAGTGTGAACATGATGCTCTCGCTGGTTCCACCTTTAATGCTTCTCACCTGGAATGGACCTACACACATTCCAGTTTGAGTGTCATGAATCATGGCTAATATTGTGATTGTGCCTCGATCAATGACTGCTGCCACAAAGAAAGAAAATGCTGCTGAGCCTTTTGAATTCATGGTCCCGTGCACCCATCACCACTGTGCTTGATGGCCTACTTTGGCTCCTGGTTCAGCTATGCCTCCATTTATCTAAGATCAGATCTAAGCTCTGCAGTCCTGCCACATCCAACCGTGAATGGTGGTGGACAATTAAACAACTAACTGGAGGAGGTGGCTCCACAATTATCCCCATCCTCAATGATGGGGAAGCCCAGTGCAAAAGATAAGGCTTAAGCATTTGCAACAATCTTCAGCCAGAAGTGCCAAGTTGATGATCCATCTCTGCCTCCTCCTGAAGTCCCCAGCATCGCAGATGCCAGACTTCAGCCAATTCGATTCACTCCGCGTGATATCAAGAAACAAATGAAGGCACTAGATACTGCAAAACCTATGGGCCCTGACAATATTCAGGCAATAGTACTGAAGACCTCTGCTCCAGAACTTGCTGCGCCCCTAGCCAAGCTGTTCCAGTACAGCTACAACACTGGCATCTACCCTGCAATGTGGAAAATTGCCCAGGTATGTCCTATACACAAAAAGCAGGACAAGTCCAACCCTGCCAATTACCGCCCCATCAGTCTGCTCTCAATCATCGGTAAAATGATGGAAGGTGTCATCAACAGTGCCATCAAGCGGCACTTGCTTAGCAATAACCTGCTCAGTGACGCTCAGTTTGGGTTCTGCCAGGGCCACTCAGCTCCTGACCTCATTACAGCCTTGGTTCAAATTTGGGCAAAAGAGCTGAACTCAAGAGGTGAGATGAGAGTGACTGCCCTTGACATCAAGGCAGCATTTGACTGAGTATGGCATCAAGAAGCCTAAGCAAAACTGAGGTCAATGGGAATCAGGAGGAAAACTCTCTGCTGGTTGGAGTCATACCAAGCACAAAGGAAGATGGTTGTGGTTGTTGGAGGTCAATCATCTGAGCTCCAGGACATCACTGCAGGAGTTCCTCAGGGTAGTGTCCTGGGCCCAACCATCTTCAGCTGCTTCATCAATGACCTTCCTTCAATCATAAGGTCAGAAGTGGGGATTTTCGCTGATGATTGCACTATGTTCAGCACCATTCGTGACTCCTCAGATACTGAAGCAGTCCGTATAGAAATGCAGCACGACTTGGACAATATCTGGGCTTGGGCTGATAAGTGGCAAGTAACATTCGCGCCACACAAGTGCCAGGCAATGACCATCTCCAACAAGAGAGAATCTAACCATCTCCCCTTGACATTCAGTGGCATTATCTTCGCTGAATCCCCCACTATCAACATCCTAGGGGCTACCATTGACCAGAAACTGAAGAGGAGTAGCCATATAAATACCGTGGCTACAAGAGCAGGTCAGAGGCTAGGAATCCTGCAGCGAGTAACTCACCTCCTGATTCCCCAAAGCCTGTCCACCATCTACAAGGCACAAGTCAGGAATGTGATGGAATACTCTCCACTTGCCTGGATGGGTGCAGCTCCAACAACACTCGAGAAGCTCGACACCATCCAGGACAAAGCAGCCCACTTGATTGGCACCCCATCTACCAACATTCACTCCCTTCACCACCGACGCACAGTGGCAGCAGTGTGTACCATCTACACGATGCACTGCAACAACGCACCTAGGCTCCTTAGACAGCACCTTCCAAACCCACGACCTCTACAAATAGGACAAGGGCAGAAAATGCATGGGAACACCACCACCTGCAAGTTCCCCTCCAAGTCACACACCATCCTGACTTGGAACTATACTGCCGTTCCTTCACTGTCGCTGGGTCAAAATCCTGGAACTCCCTTCCTAACAGCACTGTGGGTGTACCTACCCCACATGGACTGCAGCAGTTCAAGAAGGAAGCTCACTACCACCTTCTCAAGGGCAATTATGGGTGGGCAATAAAAGGTTATTGCACAAAGTAGGAGCTCATGGTGTAGGGGGTAACATATTAGCATGGATAGAAGATTGACTGGCTGGCAGAAAACAGAGAATATGCATAAATGGGTCCTTTTCTGATTGGCAGGATGTGACAAGAGGAGTTCCGCAGGGGTCTGTGCTGGGGCCTCAACTTTTTACAATTTATATCAATGACTTAAATGAGGGGAGCGATGGCATGGTAGCTAAATTTGCAGATCACACAAAGATAGGTAGGAAAGTATGTTGTGAAGAGGACATAAGGAGGTTGCAGACCAATATAGATTGGTTGAGTGAGTGGGTAAAAATCTGGCAGATGGAATATAATGTGGGAAAATGTGAAGTTGTTCACTTTGGCAGGAAGAATAAAAATGCGGAGTATTACTTGAATGGAGAACAACTGCAGAATTCCGAGGTGCAGAAGGATTCAGGCGTTCTAATGCTGGAGTCACAAAAAGTTAGGTACAGTATTAAAGAAGGCTAATGGAATGCTATCCTTTATTACGAGAGGAATTGAAAATAAAAGGATGTTATGCTTCAGTTATGCTGGGCATTGGTGAGACTACATTTTGAATACTGTGTGCAGTTTTGGTCTCCTTATCTAAGGAAGGATGTAAATGCGTTGGAGGTGGTTCCGAGGAGGTTTACTAGATTGACACCTGGAATGAGCGAGTTGTCTTATGAGGAAAGGTTGGACAGACTGGGCTTATTTTCACTGGAGTTTAGAAGAGTAAGGGAAGATTTGATTTAAGTATACAAGATCCTGAACGGTCTTGAAAAGATGGATATGCAAATGATGTGTCCTCTTGTAGGGGAGTCCAGAAATGAGGAGAACTTCCTTCTGTCAGAGGGTTGTGCGACTTTGGAACTCTCTGCCTCAGCGGCTTCATTGAATATTTTTAAGGTGAAGGTAGATAGATTCTTGTTAGGCAAGGGAATCAAAGGTTATGGGGGGTAGATGGGAGTGTTGGAGTCGAGACACAAACAAATTGCATGATCTTATTGAATGGAGGAGCAGGCTCCAGGGTCCGAATAGCCTGCTTCTTCTCCTAATTCGGATGTACATATGCTCGTAATAGCATCAGGAACGGGATTTCTTCCTTTGCTGGACCATCTCACAGCCTCTGGCTGGAACTGGCTTTCTGTGGTATTTGATTGATCCATCTCTCTCTCCAGAGGGCTCCTTTTAAGTTAAAAATCCATCACATTTGAGTCTCTGTCAGGTGACACAAAGAACAAAGAACAGTACAGCACAGGAACAGGCCATTCGGCCCTCCAAGCCTGCGCCGATCTTGATGCCGACCTAAACAAAAACCTTCTTCACTTCCGGGGACCGTATCCCTCTATTCCCATCTTATTCATGTATTTGTTAAGATGCCTCTTAAACGTCGCTATCGGACCTGCTTCCACCACCACCCCCGGCAGCAAATTCCAGGCACTCACCACCCTCTGTGTAAAGAACTTGCCACGCACATCCCCTCTAAACATTGCCCCTCTCACCTTAAACCTATGTCCCCTAGTAACTGACTCTTCCACACTGGGAAAAAGCTTCTGACTATCCACTCTGTCCATGCTGCTCATAACTTTGTAAACCTCTATCATGTCACCCCTCCACCTTCGTCGTTCCAGTGAAAACAATCCGAGTTTTTCCAACATCTCCTCATAGCTAATGCCCTCCAGACCAGGCAACATCCTGGTAAACCTCTTCTGTACCCTCTCCAAAGCCTCCACATTCTTCTGGTAGTGTGGTAACCAGAATTGCACGCAATATTCTAAGTGTGGCCGAACTAAAGTTGTACAGCTGCAGCATGACTTGCCAATTTTTATACTCTTTGCCCTGACCGATGAAGGCAAGCATGCCGTATGCCTTCTTGACTACCTTATCCATCTGCATTGCCACTTTCAGTGACCTGTGGACCTGTACGCCCAGATCTCTCTGCCTGTCAATACTCTCAAGGGTTCTGCCATTTACTGTATACTTCCCACCTGCATTAGATCTTCCAAAATGCATTACCTCACATTTGTCCGGATTAAACTCCATCTGCCATTTCTCCGCCCAAGTCTCCAACCGATCTATATCCTGCTGTATCCTCTGACAATCCTCATCACTATCCGCAACTCCACCAAACTTTGTGTCGTCCACAAACTTACTAATCAGACCAGCTACATTTTCCTCCAAATCATTTATATATACTACAAAGAGCAAAGGTCCCAGCACTGATCCCTGCGGACAATCACTAGTCACAGCCCTCCATTCAGAAAAGCACCCTTCCACTGCTACCCTCTGTCTTCTATGACAGAGCCAGTTCTGTATCCATCTTGCCAGCTCATCTCTGATCCCGTGTGACTTCACCTTTTGTACCAGTCTGCCATGAGGGACCTTGTCAAAGGCTTTACTGAAGTCCATATAGATAACATCCACTGCCCTTCCTTCATCAATCATCTTTGTCACTTCCTCAAAAAACTCAATCAAATTAGTAAGACACGACCTCCCCTTCACAAAACCATGCTGCCTCTCGCTAATAAGTTCGTTTGTTTCCAAATGGGAATAAATCCTGTCCCGAAGAATCCTCTCTAATAATTTCCCGACCACTGATGTAAGGCTCACCGGCCAATAATTTCCTGGATTATCCTTGCTACCCTTCTTAAACAAAGGAACAACATTGGCTATTCTCCAGTCCTCTGGGACCTCACCTGTAGCCAATGAGGATGCAAAAATTTTGTCAAGGCCCCAGCAATTTCTTCCCTTGCCTCCCTCAGTATTCTGGGGTAGATCCCATCAGGCCCTGGGGACTTATCTACCTTAATGCTTTGCAAGACACCCAACACCTCCTCCTTTTTGATAATGAGATGACTGAGACTATCTACACTCCCTTCCCTAGGCTCATCATCCACCAAGTCCTTCTCTTTGGTGAATACTGATGCAAAGTACTCATTTAGTACCTCGCCCATTTCTTCTGGCTCCACACATAGATTCCTTTCTCTGTCCTTGAGCGGGCCAACCCTTTCCCTCGTTACCCTCTTGCTCTTTATATATGTATAAAAAGCCTTGGGGTTATCCTTAATCCTATTTGCCAATGACTTTTCATGACCCCTTTTAACCCTCCTGACTCCTTGCTTAAGTTCCTTTCTACTGTCTTTATATTCCTCAAGGGATTAGTCTGTTCCTAGCCTTCCAGCCCTTACGAATGCTTGATTTTTCTTTTTGACTAGGTGCACAATATCCCGCGTTATCCAAGGTTCCCGAAACTTGCCAAACATCCTTCTTCCTCACAGGAACATGCTGGTCCTGGATTCTAATCCACTGACATTTGAAAGACTCCCACATGTCAGATGTTGATTTACCCTCAAACAGCCGCCCCCAATCTAAATTCTTCAGTTCCTGCTTAATATTGTTATAATTAGCCTTCCCCCAGTTTAGCACCTTCACCCGAGGACTACTCATCCTTATCCACAAGTACCTTAAAACTTATGGAATTATGGTCACTGTTCCCAAAATGCTCCCCTACTGAAACTTCGACCACCTGGCCGGGCTCATTCCCCAATACCAGGTCCAGTACAGCCCCATCCCTAGTTGGACTATCTAGATATTGTTTCAAGAAGCCCTCCTGGATGCTCCTTACAAATTCTGACCCATCTAAGCCCCGAGCACTAAGTGAGTCCCAGTCAATATAGGGGAAGTTAAAATCATCCACCACTACAACCCTGTTATCTTTACATCTTTCCAAAATCTGTCTATATATCTGCTCCTCTACCTCCCGCTGGCTGTTGGGAGGCCTGTAGAAAACCCCCAACATTGTGACTGCACCCTTCCTATTCCTGAGCTCTACCCATATTGCCTCGCTGCATGATCCCTCCGAGGTGTTCTCCCGCAGTACAGCTGTGATATTCTCCATAACCAGTAATGCAACTCCCCTACCCCTTTTACATCCCCCTCTATCCCGTCTGAAGCGTCTAAATCCTGGAACATTTAGCTGCCAATCTTGTCCTTCCCTCAACCAAGTCTCTGTAATAGCAACAACATCATAGTTCCAAATACTAATCCAAGCTCTGAGTTCATCTGCCTTACCTGTTATACTTCTCGCATTGAAACAAATGCACTTCAGACCACCAGTCCCGCTGTGCTCCGCAATATCTCCCTGCCTGCTCTTCCTCTTAGTCTTACTGGCCTTATTTACTAGTTCCCCTTCATTTATTTCACTTGCTGTCCTACTGCTCTGGTTCCCACCCCCCTGCCACACTAGTTTAAACCCTCCCGAGTAACGCTGGCAAACCTCGCAGCCAGGATATTTGTGCCCCCCCAGTTTAGATGCAACCCGTCCTTCTTGTATCTGTCCCTGAAGAGATCCCAATGGTCCAGATATCTGAAACCCTCCCTTCTACACCAGCTGTTCAGCCACGTGTTTAGCTGCACTATCTTCCTATTTCTAGCCTCACTGGCACGTGGCACAGGGAGTAATCCTGAGATTACAACCCTTGAGGTCCTGTCTTTTAACTCTCTACCTAACTCCCTAAACTCCCCCTGCAGGACCTCGTCATTCTTCCTGCCTATGTCATTGGTACCGATGTGTACCACAACGTCTGGCTGTTCACCCTCCCCCTTCAGAATGCCCCCTGTCCATTCAGAGACAGCCTTGACCCTGACATCAGGGAGGTAACATACCATCCTGGAGTCTCTTTCACGTCCACAGAAGCACCTATCTATGCCCCTGACTATAGAGTCCCCTATAACTATTGCTCTTCTGCGCTTTGTCCCTCCCTGCTGAACAACAGTGCCAACCGTGGTGCCACTGCTCTGGCTGCTGCTGTTTTCCCCTGATAGGCCATCCCCCCCAACAGTATCCAAAACGGTATACTTGTTAGAGAGGGGGATAGCCACAGGGGATTCCTGCACTGACTGCCTGCCCCTTCTAGCAGTCCCCCATCTATCTGCCTGCACCTTGGGTGTAACCACTTCTCTAAAACTCCTGTCTATGATGCTCTCTGCCACCTGCATGCTCCTAAGTGCATCCAGTTGCCGCTCCAACCAATCCATGCGGTCTGCGAGGAGCTGCAACTGGGTACACTTCCTGCAGATGTAGTCGTCCGGAACGTTGGAAGCGTCACGGACCTCCCACATCTCACAGGTGAAGCACTTCACCCCTCTTCGCTAGTGTGACCGCACAATGGTCTAGGATATTTGTTGGCATCTGAATGGGGACCATGTTGTCATAATGGTGTACTTCACACCTATTCATCTTGGTTTGGGCTGTGAGTCAGTCTGTTTACAGAACCTTTGTTAGTTCATTCCTTTACATAGGGGTCATCAACATGTAATGGGCTCCTTTCAATTTCAATGGATTTTCCCCAGAGCTAATTCAGATGCAGTTAAGAATTTTTTCTTTGCAGACAGACTTGTTTATTGACAGTACAGGAGTTACCTGACCTCTATTCCATTTTGTATGTGGTACAAATTTGCCCATTTTCTTGTGGTTCAGTTTAATAGTTGACTTTTTATTTCATAATTTCTCCAGTTCATTGTTTATTTCAGCATGGCTCCTTCTGTGCATAAAAGAAGATTATGACAGGCTTAGATAAGTTTAGTTTAGTTTAGAGATACAGCACTGAAACAGGCCCTTCAGCCCACCGAGTCTGTGCCGACCATCAACCACCCATTTTTATACTAATCCTACACTAATTCCATATTCCTACCACATCCCCACCTGTCCCGATATTTCCCTACCACCTACCTATACTAGGGGCAATTGCTAATGGCCAATTTACCTATCAATCTGCAAGTCTTTGGCATGTGGGAGGAAACCGGAGCACCCGGAGAAAACCCACGCAGACACAGGGAGAACTTGCAAACTCCACACAGGCAGTACCCAGAATTGAACCCGGGTCGCTGGAGCTGTGAGGCTGCGGTGCTAACCACTGCGCCACCCTGTCTATTAGACAAGAAAAAAATTGTTCCTATTGTTCCTAATGGTACAAGGACTAGGGGGACACAGGTTAAAGGTTTTAGGCAAGAGATGCAAGGGAAATGTGAGGAAGACCATTTTTGATGCAGCCAGTGGTACTGAGCTGAAACTTCCTGTCCACAAGGGTGGTGGAAGCAGAGACAATCAATGATTTCAAAAGGAAATTGGGCAGATACTTGAAGGAAATAAATTTGCAGGGCTACGGGGATCTGGGAGTGGGACTAACTGGATTGTTTGGCAGAGAGCTGGCATGGACGTGATGGGCCAAATGATCCATCAGAACAATGAAAGGTCACAGAACTGAAACGTTAACTCGGTATCTCTCTCCAGATACTGCCAGACCTGCTGAATACTTCTAGCACTTGCTGTTTTTATCTCCCGACTAATAGAGTCATAGAGTCATTGAGTCGTACTGCATAGAAACAGGCCCTTCGGCCCACCGCATCCATAATGCCTATCTATACTAATCCCACCTGCCTGCATTAATTCCATATCCCTCCATGCTTTGCTCATTCAAGTACCTGTCCAGATGCCTCTTAAATGTCACTACTGTTCCTGCCTCCACCACCTCCTCAGACAGCTCATTCCAGATACCCACAATTCTTTGAGAGAAACATTTACCCCTTTGATCCCCTTTAAACCTCCTCCCTCTCACCTTAAACCTATGCCCTTTAGTTTTAGTCACCTCTACCATGGGAAACAGATTGGCTATCTACCCTATCTATGCCTCTCATAATTTTATATACCTCTATCATGTCCCCTCTCAGCCTCCTTCGCTCCAGGGAAAACAGACCCAGCCTATCCAATCTCTCTTTATAACTCAAGCCCTCCAAACCAGGCAACATCCTTGTGAATCTTTTCTGCACCCTCTCTTGCTTAATCACGTCTTTCCTGTAGTGCGGCGACCAGAAACTGCACACAGAAATGCGGCCTAACCAACGTCATGTACAACTGTAACATGACGTCCCAACTCTTGTACTCAATGCCTCGGCCAATGAAGGCAAGTAAGCATTCTTCACCACCCTGTCTACCTGTGTTGCCACTTTCAGGGAACTATGTACTTGCACCCCAAGGTCTATCTGCTCAAGAACACTCCCCAGGGCCCTGCCATTCACTGTATATGTCCTGCCCTGGTTTAACTTCCCAAAATGCATCACTTCACACTTGTCTGCGTTAAATTCCATTGCCAATTCCTTGCCCACTTTCCCAGTTGATCTATATCCTGTTGTAACCTCAGACAACCTTCGTCACTCTCCACTATACCACCAATTTTGTTGTCATCTGCAAACTTACTAATCATGCCCCTTACATTCACATCCAAGTCATTAATATATATGCCAAACAACAGAGGGCCCATCACTAATCCCTGCAGCACACCACTGGTCACCGGCCTCCAATCTGAAAAACAACCCTCCACTACCACCTACTGCCTCCTATCACCAAGCCAATTTTGTATCCAATTTGCTAACTCACCCTGGATCCCATGTGTTCGAACCTTCTGGTCCAGCCTACCATGCGGGACCTTGTCAAAGGCCTTGCTAAAGTCCATGTAGACAACGTCCATCACCCTGCCCTTGTCAATCCTCTTGGTCACCTCCTCGAAAAACATCTCAGGGAACAGTGTCCCTTTAACAAAGTACTTCGCCTGTGATGAATCGGTCCTAGCAATCTGTGCCTTCTAAGCAGGTGTAAGCCAATGTATTACTTTACCTTTTAATGCACAGAATTTTTAACCATGTAACTGTTCTTTTATTTCTCTTGTATTAATGAATTGTGGTGGAGTCCTGAGTGTGTGGAGTCCGTCTCATGGTGGCAACGCATGGAGCATCGGAGTACCCAGACTGAAGAAATCTAATGAACTGTATTACGGGCTTGAAAACGCAAGGCAAGCTGGTCAATTCTGATCATGACAGTGCCTTGTCAGAATTAGCAGGGTCTGCAAAACTAATTAAACTGCAAAAGTGCTGGCATCCGGGAGGAGATCCAAGCCTTGCTCATTAAGAGTTTAAAAAAAATGTTGAATGTACCAAGCTGAAGATTGATAATGGTGCTAGAGATAACAAGGAAGAGAAACTGTATTTGTTAACTGAAGCAGTGGGCCCAGCCTATAGCCTTATTTTTCAAAAAGAACAGTAAGATAATTACAGACCAATTGAAGGAGTCAAAAATAGGTTTTACCTTATATGGAACAGGGCCATAGCGAAAAATTGTATGAAGAGTCCACGAGAATATCTTTTCTGCAGCGCTTAGGGCGGTGCGGTCAGCCATCCGGACATTGCGCACGGAAGATTCATCAGCGGATTGACCACCAGGACGGACTCCAGCTCGCAGGACTGCTGAGCAACCGGTATTATCATATGTACTATTGCTTTCTTTTGGGCCTCCTTATCTCGAGAGACAATGGATACGCGCCTGGAGGTGGTCAGTGGTTTGTGAAGCAGCGCCTGGAGTGGCTATAAAGGCCAATTCTGGAGTGACAGGCTCTTCCACAGGTGCTGCAGAGACATTTGTTTGTCGGGGCTGTTGCACAGTTGGCTCTCCCCTTGCGCCTCTGTCTTTTTTCCTGCCAACTACTAAGTCTCTTCGACTCGCCACAATTTAGCCCTGTCTTTATGGCTGCCCGTGGTTTAATAAAGGTGTACCACATCTAGTGGAACAATATCCAAGTTGTTGTGTGCCATTGATACCCAGAGTAAAGGCTAGAACCAATTAGACCAGGTAGAGGGTCTTACAGAATTTGGCAAGCCAGCCAGGAGCCTTGAAGATAAAGAAATGGCAGAACATACTATGGATGGGTTAGTCAAAAAGTACATGGCAGGGAAACTACCTCTCAAACAGAGGTGGGTTTGGGTTATCCTGGAGGGGGATGGTCTGGTGGATGAGGCTGAACAGTGGACACAGGGGTCCACTTGTAAGAAGGCCTTGATGAAAGCAGTTTGGTTGATGGCACATCAGTGACAGTGCAGAAGAGATGAGGCTGAGAAAATAAAACTCAGGTAGGAGCTTTAAAGTGAGCAGAGAACGTTACCGTGTCTTTTATTCGAGTCTGTATGAATGTTGGAAGCTTCCACGAACGAATGTCCTTATCTGTGTCGCCTGTGTTCTGTAGAGCTAACAGTCATTAACACTTTGTGGTCTGGATTTAATGGTGAAAGCATGAGTCTGTTGCTTGTTCTATTTTTCACGTATATATTTTGGGACCTATTAAGGCGCTTACCCATTGTGTCTTGAGACAAGGAGGCCGAAGAAGAAGATTACAACAATCAATATTTCTAAATTGTTTGGAATTAAGGAAGTGTGAATGTGATAATTGAGAGTGTGCCCATGCCAATTTAATATTATGTAAAGTTTAAATGAGGATCTGTGGGAACTCAGTGGCAAAATAAATGTGAGAATTGTAAGTCTAAAGGGATGTGGAATGCCTGTTGGGATTTTATTGTATTGTCACATCTCTCCCAGATAAAAGAAGAGAATTTTGCAGGAGGTACTGCGTTTGGGTGAGAATGAGTTTGAGATTTTGAATCAGTACAGAATGAGTAATGCAGATAACACCAGGAATTGGAAACTTGTTTATGTCAGGAAAAGGATAAGTTGTTATGATGAAATGAAGCAGAATGGAAAATTTTGTTTGAATGTCCCTGAAGCTGTGGAAAGTTTACAGGCTGCGAAACCTCTGCCAATACTTGGCACTGCTGTGTGATTTTCTTTTGTGAAAGAATGTTGCTTTTTGTTTATTTGTGAGAATTATCTTTTTCTTTAGTTTTGATTACAGTGATTTAAAAGGTACCTGAAGAAAGAAGACAAGTGATGTGATTTGTTTTTGTTTCCCTTTTTAAGAAAAAATATTCTATTTTACTCTGTGTTTAGTTGATAAGGTAAAGTTGTACTTAAAGCAAAACTTAGTGTTGCGAGGACGGTGAATGTAATGTGCGCAGCATAAGGGAGCTCCTGCTTGTGTGTGGGGATTTGTGTGAATAATTTTTGAGTGCTTCAAGTTTTAATGTATTTTTGTTCCTGAAATTGTGATTTTGCGCTAGGCGTTTCAGCACTTCAAGTTTTTTTTAAAAAAAACACTAACGACGAGAGTTATGAGCATGGATTACCAGGGAAATGTTTCAAGTTATGAAAGCTCGAGTTGTGATTGCCGGCCAGTCACAACTCGAGCATATTATTAAAAAGGGAAATTCTTGAGATTGGATACTGCTAATTTGGAATGTGAAAACAAATAGTTTGAGCCTGGAACAATCCTGTGTGTTTTGAACTCAAACTGTGAGAAAAAGAAAAAGGGAATTTGAATAAGAGGTATTTAGAAACAACTGGAGTTGTCATGTTTAAAAAAAAAGTCTTGGGGAAAAAATAGAGACTTGCATGATGGTATCACATCCATCTGAGAGCTTTGATCCGCCCCCTTTTAAAACTAGCAGAGATGTTAACCTTTTCTGCTAGCAGCTTAGCACATCACAACTAGTAGTTTGCTGAATGAAAATTTATATATTGGGCATTATTAAATTGTATGTTTCTGAATTGTCAGTTATGTCTGGACGAATTAACCCATTCGGTTCCGAGCAGAATGGATCTTTTGTGTTTTTTTTCCACAGGTAACTGCAACAAGATTTCCAGCAGCTTCGAGAATTTAAGAGTTTATCTACACACTTTCAACGTCATAGTATAGTCATGGACTAAAGACTTTGCCTTTTTAATAGGAATTGGCCGTATCTCATTTAAGACACTTGTTATTTCCCGAAACAAAGTGCTTGAGAACAGGAGATCTGGTGTAAACACATTAAGCAATGAGTGTCAGATATTTCAAAACCATCAAGCCTGGGCACAAGTAAATTGGAATTGATGAATTAAATTCATATGAGTTCGTGTTCCGAACATTTAAAGGAAAATTGACTGGAAATTTAAAGGGATTTAAAATAAATAAGGAATAGTCTAGGTGTTTTTTTTTGTGACTGAGATAAAGCTTCTTTCAAGAAGAAATAAACTGAACACACCTGTCAGCCCATTAACACTGTAATTTGAATTTGGGATAATTTTGAAGAAAATATTGGTGTGACTTAGTAGACGACTCTTAAGTAAAAAGTGCCATCTAAAATCAACAATAAGCAAAATATGTTAATGCCTGGAATCAAATAGGAATATTTCATTTCCGTTTGGAAATAGATGAAAAAATTGTATTGGATAGTAAAGCTCCTGGAATCTGGTAAGGGTGCAGCAGGAGAATCTGGGATAACATAGACAGGAGGCCACACCAAGGGTACAAACCAGGAAGAAGTTGAAGTTCATCACTCCACTAGGTCAGACTTGAACTGTCTGGTTCCAGGATAGAGTAAATAAAGAGCACACATAAACTTAAAGGTGGTGGAGTTGAGGCTTGGGGCATGGTTCCATATTATATGCCCTCTGCCCAAGCCAAGGTTAGTGACTTTGACATGGGAATACGATAAGGAAGAACTGAAAGGAACACCTGATTCAGTGCAGTACAGCAACACTAAGGCCTTTACCGTTTGCTGGACCCAAACGAAGGGAGAACAGGGTGGGTACCCATGTGCTTCTATCCAAGGGTCATGCATTTAGGGGTCGTTGCCGGGAATAAGGGTGGTATTGCCCAAGGAGCTGACATTGTCACCACCCCCCCAGGCGTAAGCAGCCACCTCCTAGCCGCAATGATAGTCAGGCAGTGTTGTGGCCCAAAGAATGGTCTAGTGTTAATACCTACTGGGAAAATATTGTATCATGATGTAGACCTTGAGGTGATACCAGTGATGTTGAACTTAATGGGGATAGGATTACCAAATTGATGTGGTAAAAAGACAAGGAGTATGCATGAGCGACTGTTGGGACAAGTGCTGGACCAAGGCAATGGCCCAGAGACGGGGATAGTGGGTTAGAGACAGTACTACAAGTCTGCAGAGAATGGGATTAAATCAAGGGAAAAAAAGGAATTTAGCCAATGATGCTGCCACAGTATTTAACACGGGTACATCATTAATGAATAGTTTGGATTTGGCCTCTCTGGAGGTAGAGAAGCAAACACGAAAGGGGAAAATGAAGGACATTTTTACTAAAGAGAATACCAACCAGGATTCTGAACTAAAAGAGAACTAAATTATAAATAAAAGCAAAATATTGCACATGCTGGAAATCTGAAATAAAAACCAGAAATACTGCAAATACTCAGCAGGTCTGGCAGCATCTGTGGAGAGAGAAACAGAGTTAACATTTCAGGTCAGTGGCCCTTCTTCAGAACTGACAAATATTAGAAATGTAAAAGATTTTAAGCAAGTAAAGTAGGGGGTGGGGCAAGAGATAACAAAAGAGGTGTTGATAGGACAAGGTCACAGAGAATAACTGACCAGAAGGTCATGGAACAAAGGCAAACGGTGTGTAAATGGTGTGCTGAAAGACAAAGCATTAGTGCAGAGAGGGTGTGAATTGACTGTAAAGCACAAAGCACTCCAAGCATGAACATTAAAAAACATTTTTTAAAAACAGAAACAGTGGGTAGGAACAAACACTAAACACTAAAAAACCTAAAATAAAATAACCAAATAAAAAAAGAAAAAATAATTAAACATAAAACGGGGTGGGGGGAGACTGTCATGCCCTGAAATTATTGAATTCAATGTTCAGTCCAGCAGGCTGTAGTGTGCCTAATCGGTAAATGAGGTGCTGCTCCTCTTGCTTGCATTGATGTTCACTGGAACACTGCAGCAATCCCAGGACAGAGATGTGAGCATGACAGCAGGGGTGGGGGTGTTGAATTGGCTAGCAACCAGAAGCTCGGGGTCATGCTTGCGGACTGAGTGGAGGTGTTCCGCAAAGTGGTCACCCAATCAGCATTTGGTCTCCCCAGTATAGAGGAGACCACATTGTGAGCAGCGAATACACTATACTAAATTGAAAGAAATACAAGTAAAACCTGAAAGGAGGGTTTGGGGCCTTGGACTAAATTATGACTGTTCACCTGAAAAGGGTGGTGGAACAGTTGGAGAATCATGCCAGGACTATCAATAAATTTATCCGGAAGGATAGGAAGGCCTCTGATGAGGCGGCCAGAAATGATATGTTTGTTATGTATGGCTCCTGGTTGGTAGAGCAAGCATGTGAAAATATGGGACAAATTTACAAAGAGGAAGTGCCCTCATGGATTACTAATGATCATTTGGAAACATGAAATAAATATGAAAACAACATCACTGTGTGTCAGCTCAGAGATCTGGTATAGGTACATACTGTACAGATAAATTGTAAAAGGGGAAATCTTAAAGTGATGGGATTGGTACTTTACTTTTCAGGAATACCACAAGGAGTGACAGCACTCCCGATATATCGGGTCCAGAACATTGGAGTCTTAGAACAGGATAACCATGTGCAGTAGCATGATATCCTACCATATGCAGTGAATTTGGGTAATTATTTGATGGGAACCCATCTAGAGGGTTGTAACACTCAAAGGAGTAGTGTATCTTTATAGGTTGGAAAAGCATGATCAGTTGACCTGTGGGTTTAACATCACGGAGATAAATTGTACCATGGAGATAGTGAAGGCCATCTTTAAGCCTACTCAGGTAGCCTATGTAGGGGAGGGGGAGTATTGTGTTCCACAAACAATGAACAGTATCAGTATGGGTTGAATTTGAAATGCCCAACAACCCTACCTACTTTTTGTTTTACTCCTGAAAGACCTGCGAGGGTTGGGGAAAGAGAATTGGTGAATATTTAAAGTCACAACAGCACTGAAATTAAAGCCCAGGACACTAATAAAGAGGAGTTGCGGGAGTATGTGGAAAGATTTGGTTCTGATATTCCCCCACTACCAGCTGCGGGAAGAGATTGATAAATCCCAGAAAGTATATTATCGGTTGCAGCAAGTGAATCACGAGGTCCTGCAGGAAATTCAGACCACTGAACAATAGTCTTGGTGGGATATGTCATGGGACTGGGGAAGTAATACTGAAGTCCATCCTTGGATACAAATCATTTCTCATGTATTGGTTATTATACAGTTGCTTATTGTCTTGTATCTATTATATGATTTAGGTCACCAATGTAGACGTAGAAAGCTGAAACAAAGGGCTAAAAACCTACAGGCTGAGCAAGAAAAGCTTGTGTAAGTGTAATGTTAAGACAAAATTATACTCTTAAAGGGTGGATGCTGTAAGCCAATGTATTACTTTACCTTTTAATGTACAGAATTTTTAACCATGTAACTGTTCTTTTATTTCTTTTGTATTAATGAATGTAGACCAGTTGTGGTAGAGTCCTGAGTGTGTGGAGTCCGTCTCATGGTTGGCAACACATAGAGCATTGGAGTACCCAGACTGAAGAAATCTAACTAACTGTATTGTGGGCTTGAAAACGCAAGGCAAGCTGGTCAATTCTGATCATGACAGTGCCTCGTTAGAATTAGCAGGGTCTGCAAAACTAATTGAACTGCAAAAATGCTGGCATCCAGAAGAGATCCAAGCCTTGCTTAAGAGCTTAAAAAAATGTTGAGAACATAAGAACTAGGAGCAGGAGTAGGCAATTCAGCCCCTCGAGCCTGCTCCGCCATTCAATACAATCATGGCTGATCTCATCTCCGCCTCAACTCCACTTTCCTGCCTGTTCTCCATAACCCTTCTACCCATTACTAATTAAAAATCTGTCTATCTCCTCCTTAAATTTACTCAATGTCACAGCATCCACTGCACTCTGGGGTATTGAATTCCACAGACTCACGACCCTTTGAGAGAAGTAATTTCTCTTCATCTGTTTTAAATCTACTACCCCTTATCCTAAAACTATGATCTCTCGTTCTAGATTGCCCCACCAGAGAAAACATCTTCTCTACGTCTACTTAATGAATCCCCTTAATCATCTTATATACCTCAATTAGATCTCCTCTCATTCTTCTAAACTCCAGAGAGTAAAGGCTTAAACTGCTCCATCTCTCTTCATAAGACAAACCCCTCATCTCTGGAATCAATCTAGTGAACCTCCTCTGAACTGCCTCCAAAGCAACTACATCCTTTCTCAAGTAAGGGGACCAAAACTGTATGCAATACTCCAGGTGTGGTCTCACTAATGCCTTGTACAGTTGCAGCAACACTTCCCCACTTTTATATTCTATTCCTTTAGCAATAAATGCCAAAATTCCATTTGCCTTCCTTATTACCTGCTGTACCTGCATACTAGCTTTCTGTGATTCATGCACGAGGACACCCAGATCCCTCTGCACCGAAGCACTCTGAAATTTCTCTCCATTTAGATAATAATTTGCCTTTCTATTCTTCCGACCAAAATGGATAACCTCACACTTATCCAAGTTAAACTCTATTTGCCAAATTTTGGCCCATTCACCTAACCTATCCGTTTGTAAATTTCTTATTTCTTTATTGCAACTTACTACCCCACCTATTTCAGTATCATCTGCAAATTTGGCTATAGTATCTTCTATCCCTGCATCCAAGTCATTGATATAGATTGTAAATAGTTGGGGCCCCAAGGACCAAACCCTGTGGCAACCCACATCTTGCCAACCAGAAAAAGACCCATTTATCCCAACTCTGTTTTCTGTTGGTTAGCCAATCCTCTATCCGAGCTAATAAATTGCCCCTAACCCCATGTGATCTTACCTTGTGTATTAACCTTTTGAGCGGCACCTTATCAAATGCCATCTGGAAGTCCAGATATACTACATCTTCAGGATCCCCATTATCCACTTTGCTTGTCACAGCTTGGAAGTAGTCTGTACTCGGTTGAAGATTGATAATGGTGCTCAAGATAACAAGGCAGAGAAACTGTATTTGTTATCTGAAGCAGTGGGTCTTGAAACACCTACATGAGGCCCAGCCTGTAGCCCTTGTTTTTCCCTGAAGAACAGTGAGGTAATTGCAGACCAATTGAAGGAGTTAAGAACGGGTTTTACTTTATATGGAACAGGGCCAGAGTTAAAAAAAACGCATAAAGAAAGAGCCCACAGGAACATCTTTGCAGCAGTGCTTGGAGCGGTGTGGTTGGCCAACCGGATGTTGTGCACAGAAGATTCGTCAATGGATTGACCACCGAGACGAACTCCGGCTCGCAGGGCTGCTGAGTATCCAGTTTATAATATTTACAATTGCTTAGTGGTATAATGAAGGTGTACCACATCTAGTGGAACAATATCCAAGTTGTTGTGTGCCACTGACACCCAGAGTAAAGACTAGAACCAATTAGACCAGGTGGAGGATATTACACAGGGGCGCAGGTTGCCAACAGCACCCAACAAAGGCAGAAGTCCTGTTCTAACCATCCAATGTATGCTGCTGAGAGTGGAGTCACTTCTTCACATATCTCTGACTCGAAATGAGTTGATGCTCCAGGACAATCCCGGCATAAATCGGTCACATAAAAAATTCGTGGCCTTATAGAGGTGAAAAACTGCCTTTGGCCCTTGCCGACACACGCATTTGGGGTTTGCTGTTTTATCGAAGGGGCGAATACATCCCGACCTTTTGTATAGGACATGGCTCCCTTGTTGTTGCAGGCTTTTTAATGTCTTGCCTCACTAGACGTTCTCGAATACCCAACTTTTGCTTTGACCTATCAGTAACTACTACAAACACGAAATAAAAACAAGAAATGCTGGAAATAACAGGTCTGGCAGCATCTGTGGAGAGAGAAGCAGAGTTAACGTTTCGGGTCAGTGACCCTTCTTTGGAACTGGCAAATATTAGAAATGTCAAAGGTTATAAGCAAGTAAAGCAGGGGTGGGGCAAGAGATAACAAAGGAGAAGGTGTAGATTGGACAAGGCCACAGAATAGCTGACTAGAAGGTCATGGAGCAAAGGCAAACAATATGTTAATGGTGTGTTGAAAGACAAAGCATTAGTACAGATAGGGTGTTAACGGACTGAAGATTGAACAGTAGCAAGCACAAACATGAAAAAAACAGTGGGTAAGCAAACTGAACAAACTAAGATGCAATGAAATAAACATACAAAAGAAATGTAAAAAATAAAAAATAACTAAAAATAAAAGTAAAATGGGGGGCCCGTCATGCTCTGAAATTATTGAACTCAATGTTCAGTCCGGCAGGCTATAGTGTGCCTAAACGGTAAAGAACAAACAAAGAACAAAGAACAGTACAGCACAAGAACAGGCCATTCGGCCCTCCGAGCCTGCGCCGATCTTGATGCCTGCCTAAACTAACACCTTCTGCACTTCCGGGGCCCATATCCCTCTATTCCCTTCCTATTCATATATTTGTCAAGATGTCTCTTAAACGTCGCTATCGTATCTGCTTCCACCACCTCCCCTGGCAGCAAGTTCCAGGCACTCACCACCCTCTGTGTAAAAAACTTGCCTCGCACATCCCCTCTAAACTTTGCCCCTCTCACCTTAAACTTATGTCCCCGAGTAACTGACTCTTCCACCCTGGGAAAAAGCTTCTGACTATCCACTCTATCCATGCCGCTCATAACTTTGTAAACCTCTATCATGTCGCCCCTCCACCTCCGTCGTTCCAGTGAAAACAATCTGAGTTTTTCCAACCTCTGCTCATAGCTAATGCCCTCCAGACGAGGCAACATCTTGGTAAACCTCCTCTGTACCCTCTCCAAAGCCTCCACGTCCTTCTGGTAGTGTGGCGACCAGAATTGCACACAATATTCTAAGTGTGGCCTAACTAAGGTTCTGTACAGCTGCAACATGACTTGCCAATTTTTATACTCTTATGCCCCGACCGATGAAGGCAAGCATGCCGTATGCCTTCTTGACTACCTTATCCACCTGCGTTGCCACTTTCAGTGACCTGTGGACCTGTAGGGCCAGATCTCTCTGCCTGTCAATACTCCTAAGGGTTCTGCCATTTACTGTATACCTCCCACCTGCATTAAATGAGATGCTGTTCCTCGAGCTTGCGTTGATGTTCACTGGAACATTGCAGCAAGCCCAGGATAGAGATGTGAGCATGAGAGCAGGGGGGGAGGGAGTCTTGAAATGGCAAGCAACCGGAAGCTCAGGGTCCTGCTTGCGGAGTGAGCGGAGGTGTTCCGAAAGCAGTCACCTAGTCTGCGTTTGGTCTCCCCAATGTAGAGGAGACCACATTGTGAGCAACGAATACAGTATACTACATTGAAAGAAGTACAAGCCTGCTCCTGCTCCACTGAACCTATTTTTTACTCTACATTAACATATTGTTTGCCTTTGCTCCATGACCTTCTGGTCAGCTATTCTGTGGCCTTGTCCTATCTGTACCTTCTCCTTTGTTATCTCTTGCTCCACCCCCACTTTACTTGCTTTACCTTTGACATTTCTAATATTTGTCAGTTCCAAAGAAGGGTCACTGACCTGAAACATTAATTCTGCTTCTCTCTCCACAGATGCTGCCAGACCTGCTGAGTATTTCCAGCATTTCTTGTTTTTATTTCAGATTTCCAGCATCCGCAGTATTTTGCCTTTATAATACAAAAACGAACCTGCCCACTGATTAATTAAGATCATAAGTTCATAAGAACTAGGAGCAGGAGTAGGCCGTCCGGCCCCTCGAGCCTGCTCCGCCATTCAATAAGATCATGGCTGATCTTTTCGTGGACTCAGATCCACTTACCCGAGCTCTCACCGTATCCCTTAATTCCTTTATTGTTCAAAAAGATATCTACCTTAGCTTTAAAAACGTTTACTGAAGAAGCGTCAACTACTTCACTGGGCAAGGAATTCCATAGATTAACAACCCTCTGGATGAAGAAGTTCCTTCTTAATTCAGTCCTAAATCTGCTCCCTCTAATCTTGAGGCAATGCCCTCTTGTCCTAGCTTCACCTGCCAGTGGAAACATCCTCTCTACTTGTATCTTATCTATTCCCTTCATAATTTTATATGTTTCTATAAGATCCCCCCTCATTCTTCTGAATTCCAATGAATATAATCCCAATCTACTCAGTCTCTCCTCATAAGCCAACCCCCTCAACTCCGGAATCAACCTAGTGAACCTCCTCTGCACCCTCTCCAGTGCCAGTACATCCTTTCTCAAGTAAGGAGACCAAAACTGCACACAGTACTCCAGGTGCGGCCTCACCAGTACCTTATACAGCTGCAACATAACCTCTCTGCTTTTAAACTCAATCCCTTTAGCAATGAAGGACAAAATTCCATTTGCCTTCCTAATTACTTGCTGTACCTGCAGACCAACCTTCTGCGATTCATGCACAAGGACACCCAGGTCCCTCTGCATAGCAGCATGCTGCAACTTTTTACCATTCAAGTAATAATCCTTTTTACTGTTACTCCTACCGAAATGAATGACTTCACATTTATTAACATTGTATTCCATCTGCCAGACCTTTGCCCACTCACTCAATGTATCTATGTTCCTCTGCAAAGTTTCACAGTCATCTGCACACTTTGCTCTGCCACTCATCTTAGTGTCATCTGCAAACTTTGACACCCTACACGTGGTCCCCAACTCCAAATCATCTATATAAATTGTAAATAATTGCGGTCCCAACACCGATCCCTGAGGCACACCACTAGTGACTGATTGCCACCCAAAATAGCACTCATTTATCCCCACTCTCTGCTTCCTGTTAGTCAACCAATCCTCTATCCATGCTAATACTTTACCCCTAACGCCATGCATCCTTATCTTATGCAGCAGCCTCTTGTGCGGCACCTTGTCGAAGGCCTTTTGGAAATCTAGGTACACCACATCCACTGGGTCCCCATTGTCCACCTTGCTCGTAATGTCATCATAGAATTCCAAAAGATTTGTCAAGCATGACCTGCCCTTCATGAACCCATGCTGCGTCTGCCCAACGGGACAATTTCTATCGAGATGCCCTGCTATTTCTTCCTTGATAATGGACTCAAGCATCTTCTCCACTACAGAGGTTAAGCTAACCGGTCTATAATTCCCCGTCTTTTGTCTACCTCCCTTTTTAAACAGTGGCGTCACATCTGCTGTTTTCCAATCAGCTGGGACTACCCCAGAGTCCAGCGAATTTTGGAAAATTACTGCCAGTGCACCTGCTATTTCTCCCGCCATCTCTTTTAGTACTCTGGGATGCATTCCATCAGGGCCAGGAGACTTATCAATCCTTAGCTCCATTAGCTTGCCCAACACTACCTCTTCCGTAATAATGATTGTTTCCAGGTCCTCACCTACGTTCGTCTCTTTGTCAATTGCTGGCATGTTATTAATGTCCTCCACTGTGAAGACCGATACAAAATACCTGTTCAATGCCTCGGCCATTTCATCATATCCCATAACTAAATTCCCCTTCTCATCCTCTAAAGGACCAACGTTTACTTTAGCCACTCTTTTTCGTTTTATATATTTATAGAAACTTTTGCTATCAGTCTTTATATTCTGAGCTAGTTTTTTCTCATGTTCTATCTTACTTTTCTTTATAGCTCTTTTTGTGGCTTTCTGTTGACCTTTAAAGTTTTCCCAATCTTCTATTTTCATGCTGCTTTTGGCCACTTTGTATGCCTTCTCTTTCAATTTGATAGCCTCCCTTATTTCCTTAGACACCCATGGCAGATTACCCCTTTTCTTCCAGTCCTTCCTTTTCACTGGAATATACTTTTGCTGAGCATTTTGAAAAATTGCTTTGAAAGTCCTCCACTGCTCGTCAACTGTCCCACCATAAAATCTTTGTTTCCAGTCTACTTTAGCCAAGTCCTCCCTCATTCTATTGTCGTCCCCCTTGTTCAAGCACAGGACCCTGGTATTGGATTTTATTTTCACACTCTCCATCTGTATTCTAAATTCAGCCATACTGTGATCACTCCTTCCAAGAGGATCCCTAACTATGAGGTCATTAATTATTCCTGTCTCATTACATAGGACTAGATCTAGGATAGCTTGCTCCCTCGTCGGTTCCATTACATACTGTTCAAGAAAACTATCACGGATACACTCAATAAACTCCTCCTCAAGGCTACCCTGACTGAGCTGGTTCGACCAATCTACATGTAGATTAAAATCCCCCATGATAATTGCCGTACCATTTTTAGAGGCATTAGTTATTTCTTTGTTTATTACCCGCCCCAATGTGATGTTATTATTTGGTGGCCTATAGACTACACCTATCAATGACTTTTTCTTCTTCGAGTTTCTAATTTCCACCCAAATGGATTCAACCTCATTCTCCATCGAACCTATGTCATCTCTCAGCAACGCCCTGATGTCGTCCTTGAATATCAGAGCTACACCACCTCCCTTACCTTCCTGTCTGTCCTTCCGAATAGTCTGGTACCCCTGGATATTTAACTGTGATGTTTTCGAGGAGGAACAGATGGAAGCAGCTGAGGACAACCCAATGCTCTCTGCCTACAAGACTCCCCCGATGTCACCCGAGCGGCACAAGCCCTGCATGAAAAATCAGGAGGGGTTTCTGAGCCCAACCAACGTGAAACTGCTTGCGCACACAATGGGTAATTAGGAACATCCCGAAGGGGAAGGACTGGGACTAGCGAGGACAAATGGTATGGGAAGCAACAACTAATTTTTAGTAAAAAATGGGTGTAAGAATTGCTTCCATTAATGTGCGTAGCATTAAATCTACTACGCGATGTGTTTCAACCTTGGATTACCTTGCCAAGGTCAAAGCTGACCTAATGTTTGTGCAGGAGTGTGGAATACCACACCTCAGCACCTACAGGCAGTGGTCGCGATGGTGGTCCCACGGGCCATCGATCTGGTCGGGGGGTAATGACTGCCGTTCCTCCGGCCTGGGTGTTCTGCTGCGGGGAGGTAACTTCACCATCTCCGAAGTTAAGGAGGTGGTGGGCAGTCGCCTCCTCGTAGCAGACGTGATGTACAACAACGCTCCGCTCCGGTTGATCAACGTGTACGCCCCGGTACAACGCAGCGAGCGGCTGACCGTCTTCCAGCAGCTCCCACTGCTGCTGGCGACGTCCAGGCCGGTCATTCTAGGCGGTGACTTCAACTGCATCATCGATGCGGCTGGACGATCCGGCAGTGACGACAGCAAACTGGACGCTACGTCCAGATTCCTAATAGAAACAGTTAAAGATGCCAAACTGCACGACGTCTTCAGCAAACCTGCAGACGGAGCGCAGCGCAGATACACCTGGTCAAGATCGGACGGGTCTGCCCGTTCCAGGATTGACTTCCTGTTTGTGTCCCGTGCTGTCACGGTCGGATCCACTGACGTCAAGCCGGTGTTCTTCTCCGACCACTGCCTCTTACTGGCCGACTGTCACTTACAGGACGACCAGCGGGTTGGCAGAGGGACGTGGAAGCTCAATGCGACACTGCTGACCCGAGAACGTTGAGGAACTCAAAAGGGATTACAATGGTTGGAGGACCGTGAAACCCCTCTTTGAGTCTCCAGTTCACTGGTGGGAAGCGATTAAGGAGAACATCAAGAGGTTCTTCATCCACAAAGGTGTTCAGAAGGCGAGAGAGAGACAGAGGGAACTGTCCCGACTCCAGAAAATTACGCAAAATCTACTCCGGTTGCAGTCAATGGGGGTCGAGGTCAAGGAGGACCTGCAAGAGGTGAAGAGCCAGCAGGCCTCGCTCTTTGCCAAGGAGGCCTCCAAGATCATCTTCCGGTCCAGAGTCCGCTCCATCGAGCAGGATGAGACGTGCTCGCGTTACTTCTTCCAAAAGGTACACAGAGAGAGCTCTGTTATCAGCAGCCTGAAGGAAGAAGATGGCTCGGTAACGTCTTCGCAGTCCGACATACTAAGGATCAGCAAATCCTTTTATGCTGGGCTGTATGACGCGAAGCCCACAGACAGCAGAGCCTCCCAGTCCTTCCTGTCATCTATCACAGAGGTCTTAGATGACAGCAGGAGGGAGAGACTGGACAAGCCGCTAACTCTGGACGAGCTGACAAAGGCCGTCGAGTCTTTCGAGACGAGTAAAACTCCCGGGAGCGACGGCTTACCGGTCGAGTTGTACTCGGCCCTGTGGGACTGGGTCGGCCCGGACCTGCTGGAAGTATACGAGAGTATGCTCCTGGCCGGCAGCATGTCAGAATCCATGAGAAAAGGCATCATCACCCTCATTTACAAGCAGAAGGGGGAGAGGGCAGAAATCAGAAATTGGCGGCCCATCTCACTGCTTAATGTTGATTACAAGATTCTGTCCAAAGTCATAGCCAGTCGAGTCAAGTCTGCTCTGGAGTTGGTGATTCACCCCGATCAGACCTGTACTGTACCCGGCAGGAAGATCTCTGATAGTCTCGCGCTACTCAGGGATACGATCTCCTACGTACGGGACAGGAGGGTGGACACCTGCCTCATCAGCCTGGACCAGGAGAAGGCTTTTGACAGGATATCGCACACCTACATGATGGACGTGCTTTCCAAAATGGGGTTTGGGGAGGGAATCTGCAATTGGATCCAACTGCTCTACACAAACATCAGTAGCGCAGTCTCAATCAACGGGTGGGATTCTGAAAGTTTCCCGATCAAATCTGGAGTCAGACAGGGCTGTCCTCTGTCCCCGGTCTTGTTTGTTTGCTGTATTGAACCCTTTTCTGAGTCTATTAGGAAGGATGCGAGCATAAGAGGGGTGACAATCCCAGGCAGCGGAGGCACTCAGGTCAAAACCTCCCTGTACATGGATGACGTCGCCGTATTCTGCTCGGATCCGCTGTCCGTGCGCAGACTGATGAGCATCTGCGACCAGTTCGAACTGGCCTCGGGAGCCAAAGTTAACCACGGCAAGAGCGAGGCCATGTTCTTTGGCAACTGGGCTGACCGATCCTTTGTCCCCTTCACCGTCAGGTCAGATTACCTGAAGGTGCTCGGGATATGGTTCGGAAGGGCCGGGGCGTGCACCAAAACATGGGAGGAGCGAGTAGCCAAGGTACGACAAAAGTTGGGCATGTGGGGGCAGCGATCTCTCTCCATGGTGGGTAAGAACCTGGTCATCAGGTGCGAGGCGCTCACGTTGTTGCTCCATGTGGCGCAGGTCTGGCCCATACCCCACTCCTGCGCCGTGGCAGTCACCCGAGCCATTTTCCGCTTCGTCTGGGGATGTAAAATGGACCGGGTCCGGAGGGACACGATGTTCAAATCTCTGGACAAGGGCGGGAAAAATGTACCCAACGTGGCCCTCATCCTGATGACCACCTTCGTGTGCGGCTGCATCAAGCTGTGTGTAGATCCCCAGTACGCAAACTCCAAGTGTCACTACGTGCTGAGGTTCTATCTGTCCCCGGTGTTGCGAAGGATGGGCCTGGTCACATTGCCGCGGAACGCTCCGTGCAGTTGGGCGGTGCCGTACCACCTATCCTTCGTGGAGCAGTTTCTGCGGGAAAACACCTTTGACCACCGGTCCATCAGGCAGTGGTCTGCACGGAGTGTCCTCAGGGCCCTACGGGAAAAGGAAACGGTGGATCCTGTCGGATGGTTCCCCGAGCAGACCGTCAAAGTCATTTGGCGGAATTCCTCATCACCAGAACTTTCAAACAAGCACCAAGACGTAGCTTGGCTGGTGGTGCGAAGGGCCCTCCCCGTCAGATCCTTCATGCACACCCAAAGTCTCGCCCCCTCCGCACAATGCCCCCGCGTTGGCTGTGGTGGGGAAGAGACGGTCGCCCACCTCCTCCTGGAATGTGCCTTTGCAAAGCAGGTGTGGAAAGAAATGCAGTGGTTTTTGTCAAGGTTCATCCCAAGCAGCTCTGTAACACAGGAGTCTGTGCTCTACGGGCTGTTCCCAGGGACGCACACTGAGACAAACATCAACTGCTGCTGGAGGACTATCAATTTGGTGAAAGACGCCCTTTGGTCTGCCCGAAACTTGCTGGTCTTCCAGCGCAAAGAGTTGTCCACCACCGAATGTTGCAGACTGGCACATTCCAAGGTCCAGGACTACGTGCTGAGGGACGCACTAAAGCTTGGGGCAGCCGCAGCAAAGGCTCAATGGGGAAAGACCACAGTGTAAGGTTCCCCCACCAAGCTGGACTGAGGGGATGGATCAATGGGAAACCCCTCAAACTGTATCGTTAATATTCTCAATTGCTGTAAATGTAAAACTGTAATTGACATGACAATTGTGAAACGGAAGGGTTGGGAAGAAACTCATGACAGTATTGAAGGAAACTGATCACCCTTGTAATGTTTGTATTTTTTGGTGCTGTTTGGAAACTGTTTGGCAATGTAATTTTTACAGATTTTTATGAATAAAGTATATTTTGGAAATAAAAAAAAAATTTAACTCCCAGTCGTGACCAACCTGTAACCATGTCTCTGTAATGGCTACCAAATCATATTTATTCGCGATGATTTGTGACGTTAACTCATCAACCTTGTTACGAATGCTGCGAGCATTCAGGTAAAGTGCCTTTATGCTAGCTTTCTTACCCTCATGATTTCCAACATCTCTAATAATAACTCCTGAGTTATCCTTCCTTTCTGCTTCTTTCATCGTCTGCCTTGAACTTAAACCCTCCTGCACACGTTAACCTGCTGCTTACCTTTTTATTTACTATCATACTCCCTGTCGTTTTCCCTTCCCCTCCCCCACTCACTACTTTGAAGTCCTAGAGACCACCCTATTTATCCGCTTCGCTAGAACACTGGTTCCAGATCGGTTCAGATAGAGACCGTCCCATCGGTACACATCCCCCCCGCCCCCGGTTCCAAAACTAAGGCTGAGATCCGGGCTTTCCGCTGCGCCACGCCCACCTCCAGGCTACCGACCTGTCAACAACGACACAACGTCAAGTTGTGCCCTTCCCTCTAAGTCCTCCGAGCTTCTTCGCACTGGGCTGGGAGGACCCTGCGATTTTCCGCGCCATCTTTGATGCTGTCAGTGAGTGGATTGACGGCACCACGCAACTACTGGTGCGTGATGACGCTGCCGCACGCGGGGCCTGCTGCGCATGCGCAAACCGGTTCCGGCGTGAGTGAACGGGCGCACTGTTGGAGAAACAGCGCACGCGCAAAGACTTTCGCTTGGCGTTGGGATTTGCGGTGTTCTCTCAATGGAATTGCTCAGTCGCTCAGGATGACTGATTACACCGAGGAGCAGCGCAACGAGCTGGAGGCGCTGGAATCCATTTACCCGGACTCGTTCACTGGTGAGCGGCCTCTGTCCAAGGTCCCGCCCGGCGCCTTCCAGTGCCAGCTACTGGGCCTAACTCGAGCACTATGGGGCGCTGACTGGGTCAGGGGTAGCGTGGTGATGGTGGTGGCAGAGTGATCTGAATCCACAACCAAAGAATGATAGTCATTCCTGACAGGTGGCTGTTGCAGCTCTGTGTCTGCTCAAAGCCCTCCACGGATAATGGAATGGGAATTCATGGTTTTTAGTCCTTTTTATTTTGGGGACATCTACATTGAAATTGTAGCACTCAGAGGTTTATCCGTGCAGTTATAGTGTGCAGATGTGCACAGGACTCTTTTTTTTAGCTGTGTCACACGTGTATATACTGGGTTTAGGTAAGGGATGTGAATCGTTGAATCATTGAATAAGAAAAGAGGTGGGCAGAATGAGGTCCCAAGATAGAGCCTAAAGATGGAACGTCGCATTGAATATTTGGATGTTCTCTCCTCTCATTGGTCTTTGCCACTTTACCTCATTCTAGGCCAGGATCTGTTCTTGTACCTGCTTCTAAAACTGTCTCTTGCAATGTTTGTTGTGGTTCCCTCCAATTACATCCTGGCGACTGCTTTATTCATGGTGACAGGGTGGTAATGTCACTAAACTAGTAATCCAGAGTCCCTGTCTAATACCCTGGAGACATGGGTTCAAATCCCACCATGGCAGCTGGTGGAATTTAAATTCAATAAATTCAATTAATTAATTAAAAAATCTGGAATTGAAAGCTAGTCTCAGTAATGGTGTCATGAAACTATCATTGATTGTCGTAAAAACCCATCTGGTTCACTCATGTCCTTAGGGAAGAAAATCTGCCGTCCTTACCTGGTCTGGCCTACATGTGACTAGACCCACAACAATGTGGTTGACTCTTAACTGCCCTCTGAAATGACGTAGCAAGCCACTCCGTGCAAGGGCAATTAAGGATGGCCAACAAATCCTGGTCTTGCCAGCAATACCCACATCCCTTGAAAGAATAAAAAAAATCTCTTGTTACTCGCTTCACTGTAACTTGCCCTTGCATCTAATGCTTTATTTTGCATTAGAAATATCTACTTTAATCAATATTTTTTGAAAAATCTCTTGTTCAGCATCTTCACCAATCCAAACATATTGTAAAAGCTTTCTATTATTGCCTTCTGGTGCTGCTGTTTGGGTTTTAAAACTGCATCATCATTGGAAGTGGTTTGATTGTTCTATTAGAAATGCAAATAGTTTACAGAATGAAGTAGGTGCAGTTTATTTGGGAGGGAGCTGTAACTAGTCTGCTTCAAGAACTGGACTGAGGCCTTAAATAACAAATTTTAAATGAAGTGATTGAGTGTATGGATACAAGTGTTGCAGTTGACCCCTGCCCCTCGGCTGCCATTTATACAACAAGATGACTCCTGACAATGCAGCGGCCCACTGATGTCATCAGTGCACTCCAAGCTGTGCACGTGGACAAACGGCCTCCTGTGCTCTGAGATGCTGTGCATGCGCAACCTATGTCTTGTTTGACAGGACTAACCGGTGCATGTGCAGGAAAACGCTAACTGGCACATGTGCAAGAAAACGCTTTCCCTCCTCTGCCACTCACTGCAGGCCGCTCGCTCCCTGCTCCTCTCTTTCCCCCACCCCCCCCCCCCAAACCCTCCAGTCGCAAGCTCTAGGCTGCGCCGCTTCCCTCCTCTCAGCAACTTGCTCCAACGTTCGTTTGTTCCTCACAGCACCGCCCTAAGAAGCAAGGCGGGCTGCGAGGGGTAATGGTGCGACGTAGGAGCGAGTGGCTGAGAGGAGGGAAGCGGTCCGGCCCGCGGCCTCGAGCTAACGTTTGGAGGGATAGGGGCGGGTGGAGAGCGAGTGGCCGGAGAGTAGAATGGGGCGGGAGGTGGATCCGGGAAGCGAGTGGCTGGAGAGTGGGATGCGGGTGGTGGGGAGGGGAGCGGGGAATGAGCGGCCAGAGAGTGGGATGGCACTGAAACCTCACTGAATTGCGGAGGTTGTGCAGCACTGTCAGAGGTGCTGTCCTTCTGATGAGACTTTAAATAGTGCGACGTTCTCAGAGTATCAACCAAAGCATGTCCATTGTGTACTGGCATATTTGCTTATGAAATGACGATCACTGCTCCTAAAGTAATTCACTTTAGGTGAATTAAGATGACTAGGCACTATATAACTGGCGCGTGCGCAGGAGGGAGCGGGGGACTTTTGGGGGTGGGATGGAGGCGGCAATGGCAACCTTTTGGCAGCTGCCTGAAGTTGCAGGCAGTGAGATTTCAGTGGAACAAGTTGCGTTTGTGCATGTGCTCTTACAGTGCCAGCATGTGGTTATGTTGCCAGCAAATGCAGCCTTTATACAAAGAGGTTTTCTCAAATATATAACAAAAATCTGTAGTGTGATTTTTTTTATTTGGCTCTCAAGCCCATATTTTAAAAGGCGATCGTGTGCGCGCGTGTATAGACGGGGCTCAGGCCCCCACCTGCCAACAGTGACGACAACGACCTGCTTTAGCAACCTACTGCGGGGTTTGGCTGCAGAGCAACATTAGCATGTCTACAGGCAGGACTTCAAAGGACAAAGGACCTATCTTCCAACAGGGATTTTTAACTCACAAACCTGTTTTCTCCTACACTGACAACACCTCTCTTCTGTCTACTTTCATCTTGCTCTCATCAGCTTTGGAAACTATTGAAGACACATGAACCCCAAGAAAGAAAAATCTCCTACAGTAAACAGTGTTTAAGAAGAATAGTAGGTCCCAACGAAAAGCAAGACTGCTTACAAAAGAACCGTAGTGAGCTGGCCAAGAGAGTGTGGGAAAATGGCGCACTGACATGGAACACAAAAGGCTGAGTGTATCAAGCCTGTGTCCTCAGTACCTTGCTCTACGGCAGCGAGGCCTGGACAACGTACGTCAGCCAAGAGCGACATCTCAATTCATTCCATCTTTGCTGCCTCCGGAGAATCCTTGGCACCAGGTGGCAGGACCGTATCTCCAACACAGAAGTCCTCGAAGCGGCCAACATCCCCAGCATATACACCCTACTAAGCCAGCGGCGCCTGAGATGGCTTGGCCATGTGAGCTGCATGGAAGATGGCAGGATCCCCAAGGACACATTGTACAGCGAGCTCTTCACTGGTACCAGACCCACCGGCCGTCCATGGCTGCGCTTTAAAGACGTCTGCAAACACGACATTAAGTCCTGTGACATTGATCACAAGTCGTGGGAGTCAGTTGCCAGTGATCGCCAGAACTGGCGGGCAACCATAAAGGCGGGGCTAAAGCATGGCGAGTCGAAGAGACTTAGCAGTTGGCAGGAAAAAAGACAGCGCAAGGTGAAAGCCAACTGTGGAACAGCCCCAACAACCAATTTTATCTGCAGCACCTGTGGAAGAGCCTGTCACTCTAGAATTGGCCTTTATAGCCACTCCAGGCACTGCTTCACAAACCACTGACTGCGTCCAGGCGCTTACCCATTGTCTCCCGAGACAAGGAGGCCAATGACAGTGAGCTCTAAGTACAGTAGTAAAGAAAATCATCTGATATTGCCTCAAACCTCTCCATTTTATTTTTCTTCTCTTTTCTGTCCCTATTTGTATTTGTTTATCGAGTGTGCATGCTAGTGTGGGTGCTTCGTATATCCGTCGGCGTTAACTGTATTCGAATTTAAGTTTAAGGTTTAATAAATTTCACTTTTCTTCTTTAGGGACAGAAAATAGGAGTGGGCCATTTGGCTCTTGGGCCTGCTCTGCCATTCAAAAAAGATCATGGCTGTTCATCTAAACCTAAGAAAGCCTGTTTATGCTAATTTCTTTGCCTTATAATTGGTAAGTAGTGAACAAGGATTCAGCAAGGGAGAGTTTAAAACAGTGTATTTAAAAATTAAACCTTGTTACAATAAGACCAGGTAAAGATAGTAAAAGACCCCTAAACACCTTTGTCACCTGGTCGTAACAGAAATTTGGGTGCTAGCGACCGGAATTTTACATACAGACAAACGAGAGAAATTGGAAGTTGGAAGTTTAATTGTTCCCAATCAAAAAGAGCAAGATGAATACAGGTTTTCTTGTGGTTGTGTGTGATTGAATACTAACATGTCTGCAACTGATGCTGGCAGCTCTTCAAGCCAGGGTGAAGTAACTTGGGATAGGTTAAAAGAGAGAGAGAGGCAGGAGAGCGAGAAAGAGAGGGCCTTCCAAAAGAAATGTGAAGAAAATGAAAGGCAGGAGAAGGAACGAGAGAGAGAGAATATTCCAGAAAGAATCCGAAGAGAGAGAGAGAGAGCTGAAGCAGCTTGAGTTTGCTAGGGGGTGACAGAGTGACCCCACCGAAAGCATAGTCAATATGGAGGAGCACAATTCAGGGCTGGATACAAGATTGCTAAAACTCGCTCAATTAATTCCAAAATTCAGTGAGGAAGTGTTTTTTGTGTCTTTTGAGAAACTGGCAAGGCAGCTAAAATGGCCAGCTGAGAGCTGGTCTCTTTTACTGCAAAGCAAGCTAACTGGAAAAGCCCATGAGGTTTATTTCTTGTTGCCAGATGAGAGTTCATCAAATTATAAACTGACCAAAAATGCTATCCTCGGGGCATTTAAATTAGTTCTCGAAGCCTATCACCAAAAGTTTAGAACCCTCAAAAAGTAAGCCAATCAGACTTATCTGGAGTTTGAAAGAAGTAAGCAGCTGGCTTTTGACCAGTGGCTAAGGGCTTTAAAAATACAACTCAGCGATGAGACTTGGAGAAATAATCCTGTTAGAGGAATTTAAAAACTCTCTCCCATTCTCAATAAAGACCCATGTAGAGGAGCAGCGGGTTCAGGGAACCCAGCAAGCGGCCGTTGTGGCCAATGAGTTTTGTTTAATTTATAAGTCTGTTTCCCAAGGAGAACCTTTCCTAATCACCCCCACAAATCCGAAAAGGACAAAGGGTGGGAAGGTGATACCCGCGCAGACAGTCCTGGAAGAGAAAGGAAAGCATGAGACACCGGGGGGGGGGCGGCGGGGGGGGGGGGGCCCTTTCCATCCAAAAATGAAGGTGCTGTGAGCAAGAGTGAGACCCGGAGACCTGTGTGCTTCCATTGTAATAAAGTAGGACACTTAAAAGCTGACTGCTGGAAACTAAAGGGAAAGGTTAATCAGGGCACACCCGCTCAGTGAAGACGAGGGCCTGATGGAAAACACAGAACAAGTTGTGACTTTAACTGCAGTAAGAATGCAACCCAGGAAGCTTACTACGCCCAGTGCAGCAAAATTTGATAGAATTCCTGAAGGTTATCAGGGTTTTGTGTTTAAAGGGGAAGTAACCCCATATCCCTCAAGTGGGGCAAGCAAGCCCATAGTAATTCTCAGACAACTAGATCCCTTTTATTGGGAAAAGGCCTGACCTTTCCCCCAGAGAGTGCAGTGAACACCAAAATCGTGAATGGTATTGGAGGGCACTGTATGCCTGTACCTGTACACCGGGTGCATCTAGAGTGCGACCTAGTTTCGGGACTGGTGACTGTAGGGATTGTCCCTAGTTTGCGTGTGGACGGGGTTAGAACATTAGAACATTACAGCGCAGTACAGGCCCTTCGGCCCTCGATGTTGCGCCGACCATCTGACCTACACTATTCCATTTTCATCCATATGTCTATCCAATGACCACTTAAATGCCCTTAAAGTTGGCGAGTCTACTACTGTTGCAGGAAGGGCGTTCCACGCCCCTACTACTCTCTGCGTAAAGAAACTACCTCTGACATCTGTCCTATATCTTTCACCCCTCAACTTGAAGCTATGTCCCCTCATGTTTGCCATCATCATCCGAGGAAAAAGACTCTCACTATCCACCCTATCTAACCTATCTATCACAGGTATCTCCGAGAAATACAACGTTCCTCGGACTGCTACTCTCGCCGCATCCTGAGATCTACACTCAGTGCTATGCGCCGCCATATGCACACACTGGACCTCTCTCTCCAGCAGCACCGTCTCACCTTATCTCAAATCTGTTCTACTCCGCAGTTTCATCTCATCTTACGTCTCATCCGACGCATTAACAAAAAACTTTTTTTCTTCCTTTCAGGTGTTAAGGAACGCAAGCTCCAGCAGCTGATGGGGACTAATGCCCCTCCAGATCCTCCTTCCGCTTCACTTCCCTCTGACCCCACCCCTTCTGATCTGACCCCTTGCCGTGTATTCACTATACCCTCTGACCTCCCCCTCTCTGATGCTGAGCGTTCTGTACTCAGCAAAGGACTCAGTTTTATCCCCTTACGCCCCCACCTCAATGAATTTCGCGCTCGGCATGACGTTGAGCTCTTCTTCCGTCGCCTCCGCCTCCGGGCTCACTTCTTTGACCAGGAGTCCTCCCCCCGACCAGCAGACCCATTCAGCTTCCAACCTCATAGTCCCGCAACCCCGGACAGCCCGCTTCTATCTCCTTCCCAAAATCCACAAACGGGACTGTCCCGGCAGACCCATTGTGTCAGCCTGCTCCTGCCCAACTGAACTTATTTCTTCCTATCTAGACTCTATCTTTTCTCCGCTGGTCCAGTCTCTTCCCACCTACATCCGTGACTCTTCTGACGCCCTACGTCATTTTGACAATTTCCAGTTTCCTGGTCCCAACCGCCTCCTCTTCACTATGGACGTCCAATCGCTCTACACCTCCATCCCCCACCAGGATGGTTTGAGGGCTCTCCGCTTCTTCCTGGAACAGAGGCCCAACCAGTCCCCATCCACCACCACCCTCCTCCGCCTGGCTGAACTTGTTCTCACATTGAACAACTTCTCCTTCAACTCCACGCACTTCCTTCAAGTAAAAGGTGTCGCTATGGGTACCCGCATGGGTCCTAGTTATGCCAGTCTTTTTGTGGGATATGTCGAGCATTCTTTGTTCCAGTCCTACTCAGGCCCCCTCCCCCAACTCTTTTTCCGGTACATTGATGACTGTATCGGTGCCGTTTCCTGCTCCCGCCCCGAACTCAAAAACTTTATCAACTTTGCTTCCAATTTCCACCCTTCTCTCACCTTTACATGGTCCATCTCTGACACTTCCCTTCCCTTCCTCGACTTCTCTGTCTCCATCTCTGGGGATAGGTTGTCTACCAATATCCATTATAAGCCCACTGACTCCCACAGCTACCTCGACTACACTTCTTCACACCCTACCTCCTGTAAGGACTCCGTTCCATTCTCCCAGTTTCTCCGTCTCCGACGCATCTGCTCTGATGATGCTACCTTCCATGACGGTGCTTCTGATATGACCTCCTTTTTCCTCAACCGAGGATTTCCCCCCACTGTGGTTGACAGGGCCCTCAACCGTGTCCGACCCATTCCCCGCACCTCTACCCTCACCCCTTCCCCTCCCTCCCAGAACCGTGACAGGGTTCCCCTTGTCCTCACTTTTCATCCCACCAGCCTCCATATCCAAAGGATCATCCTCCGCCATTTTCGCCACCTCCAGCGTGATGCCACTACCAGTCGCATCTTCCCCTCCCTTCCCCTGTCAGCATTCCGAAGGGATCGTTCCCTCCGCGACACCCTGGTCCACTCCTCCATTACCCCCACCACCTCGTCCCCGTCCCAGGGCACCTTCCCTTGCAATCGCAGGAGGTGTAATACCTGCCCATTTACCTCCTCTCTCCTCACTATCCCAGGCCCCAAACACTCCTTTCAGGTGAAGCAGCGATTTACTTGTACTTCTTTCAATGTAGTATACTGTATTCGCTGCTCACAGTGTGGTCTCCTCTACATTGGGGAGACCAAGCGCAGACTGGGTGACCGCTTTGCGGAACATCTCCGCTCAGTCCGCAAGCAGGAACCTGAGCTTCCGGTTGCTTGCCATTTCAACACTCCCCCCTGCTCTCATGCTCACATCTCTGTCCTGGGATTGCTGCAGTGTTCCAGTGAACATCAACGCAAGCTCGAGGAACAGCATCTCATCTACCGATTAGGCACACTACAGCCTGCCGGACTGAACATTGAGTTCAATAATTTCAGAGCATGACAGCCCCCCACTTTACTTTCATTTTTAGTCATTTTTAGTTATTTTTTCTTCCTTTTTTTTGCATTCCTTTTTACATTTTTTGCATTTATTTCATTTCATCTTAGTTTGTTCAGTTTGCTTACCCACTGTTTTTTTCAGGTTGTTTTTCTTCAGGTTTGCACTTGCTGATGTTCTATATTCAGTATATTCACACCTAATCTGTACTAATGCTTTGTCTTTCAAAACACCATTAACATATTGTTTGCCTTTGCTCCGTGACCTTTTGGTCAGCTATGTGGCCTGGTCCAATCTGCACCTTCTCCTTTGTTATCTCTTGCCCAACCCCCACCTCACTTGTTTATAATCTGTGACTTTTCTAATATTTGTCAGTTCCGAAGAAGGGTCACTGACCCGAAACGTTAACTCTGCTTCTCTTTCCACAGATGCTGCCAGACCTGCTGAGTGAATCCAGCATTTCTTGTTTTTGCACCCTATCTAACCCTCTGATTATCTTGTATGTCTCTATTAAGTCACCTCTCCTCCTCCTTCTCTCTAACGAAAACAACCTCAAGTCCCTCAGCCTTTCCTCGTAAGACCTTCCCTCCATACCAGGCAACATCCTAGTAAATCTCCTCTGCACCCTTTCCAAAGCTTCCACATCCTTCCTATAATGCGGTGACCAGAACTGCACGCAATACTCAAGGTGCGGCCTCACCAGAGTTTTGTACAGCTGCATCATGACCTCGTGGCTCCGAAACTCGATCCCCCTACTAATAAAAGCTAACACACCATATGCCTTCTTAACAGCCCTATTAACCTGGGTAGCAACTTTCAGGGATTTATGTACCTGGACACCAAGATCTCTCTGCTCATCTACACTACCAAGAATCTTCCCATTAGCCCAGTACTCTGCATTGCTGTTACTCCTTCCAAAGTGAATCACCTCACACTTTTCCACATTAAACTCCATTTGCCATCTCTCAGACCAGCTCTGCAGCCTATCTATGTCCCTCTGTACCCTACAACACCCTTCGACACTATCCACAACTCCACCGACCTTCGTGTCATCCGCAAATTTACTAACCCACCCTTCTACACCCTCATCCAGGTCATTTATAAAAATGACAAACAGCAGTGGCCCCAAAACAGAACCTTGCGGTACACCACTAGTAACTAAACTCCAGGATGAACATTTGCCATCAACCACCACCCTCTGTCTTCTTTCAGCTAGCCAATTTCTGATCCAAAGCTCTAAATCACCTTCAACCCCATACTTCCGTATTTTCTGCAATAGCCTACCGTGGGGAACCTTATCAAACGCCTTACTGAAATCCATATACACCACATCCACGGCTTTACCCTCATCCACCTGTTTGGTCACCTTCTCGAAAAACTCAATAAGGTTTGTGAGGCACGACCTACCTTTCACAAAACCGTGCTGACTATCGCAAATGAACTTATTCTTTTCAAGATGATTATAAATCCTATCTCTTATAACCTTTTCCAACATTTTACCCACAACCGAAGTAAGGCTCACAGGTCTATAATTACCAGGGCTGTCTCTACTCCCTTTCTTGAACAAGGGGACAACATTTGCTATCCTCCAGTCTTCTGGCACTACTCCTGTCGACAATGACGACATAAAGATCAACAACAACGGCTCTGCAATCTCCTCCCTGGCTTCCCAGAGAATCCTAGGATAAATCCCATCTGGCCCAGGGGACTTATCTATTTTCACACTTTCCAAAATTGCTAACACCTCCTTCTTGTGAATCTCAATCCCATCTAGCCTAGTAGGCTGTATCTCAGTAATCTCCTCGGCAACATTTTCTTTCTCTACTGTAAATACTGACGAAAAATATTCATTTAACGCTTCCCCTATCTCCTCTGATTCCGCACACAACTTCCCACTACTATCCTTGATTGGCCCTGTTCTAACTCTTATCATTCTTTTATTCCTGATATACCTATAGAAAGCCTTAGGGTTTTCTTTGATCCTATCCGCCAATGACTTCTCGTGTCCTCTCCTTGCTCTTCTTAGCCCTCCCTTTAGATCCTTCCTGGCTAGCTTGTAACTCTCAAGCGCCCTAACTGAGCCTTCACGTCTCATCCTAACATAAGCCGCCCTCTTCCTCTTGACAAGCGCTTCAACTTCTTGAGTAAACCACGGCTCCCTCACTCGACAACTTCCTCCCTGCCTGACAGGTACATACTTATCAAGGACATGCATTAGCTGCTCCTTGAATAAGCTCCACATTTCGTTTGTGTCCATCCCCTGCAGTTTCCTTCCCCATCCTACACATCCTAAATCTTGCCTAATCGCGTCATAATTGACCTGCTCCTAGGTAATGATCTGGCAGGGGTGAACGTGGTAGCCACCACCCCCAGTAGTGAAAGAAAGACTGCAGGAGGTCAGAGAGACAGGGCAGTGGCAGGAGAAAGTCCCCTGTCGAGTCCCTGAATGTGTAGTGGATCAGACTACGATCAAGCCAGCTCCCCCAGAGGAGACTGCATTGGCACTGCAGGAAGGTGACCATAAGGTCTGCCTGTCCGAGCCTTTCTTTGGAAAATTAGGAGACCCAGGGAAGGAATTAAATGGATTTTCCCTAGCTGAGGCTCAGCGAGCCGACCCAGTATTGCCAGAGTTAGCTCAGGCTGCCCAATCTGAAAGTGAAGCAGAGGGAGTCCCTGATTGCTACTATTTAAAGAGTGAGGTACTGATGAGGAAATGGAGTTCTCCTCACAGACCTGAGAGCAAGAAGTAGATAGTAGTTCATCAGTTATTGGTGCCACAGAGGTACCAGGGAGAAATATTAAGAAGGGCCCACAAGATGGCTGGTATACGAAAGACCAAAGCCTGTATACGACAGCAGTTTGACTGGCCAAAACTCCTCAAGGAAACTGTGGAGCACTGCAGGAGTTGCCGCATGTGCCAGGTTGAGGGGAAACCCCAACCTACAGTGAAACCTGCGCCCCTAAATCCTGTACCAGTGTTAGGAGGACCCTCCAGCAGAGGGCTGGTGAACTGTAAGGGACCTCCGCTGAGAACAAAAGGGACAGGCAAGCACACAGCTGACAAAAGTTTAGAAAGAGAAGGGGAAAAAGTGACCAAGAGGGCAGGTTAATGGAAGTCCAGGAGGAATCCCGAATGAAAACCCCGACTGTCTGGTCAACTAACCAGAAAAATGTGAAAAGGTAGCCCCACATCCTCCTATGTAAATGCAGACTCTAGAAGCACCCCACCAGAGTTGCTAACCACATTTATGGGAACCTGCAGAGACAAAGAAATACCTCTAGGGGGCACAGAAACTGTGACGGTGATGCCTCACCTAGTCAAAGTGCCACAGGTGAGTGCAGCCAAGTCTGCACAAATACCTACAGTTAGGAGTGTCGCAGAGAACAAAGGGATTAGCAAAGAATCCTCTCCCGCAGTCAGAGGAAGAGCGAACCACCCATCCCCTGAAGTCCAAAGACTTTACATGACTCAGAGTTCTGGATAGACCCGCCCACTACCAACTCTCCTGAGGAAAAAAAGGGGAAATTAAAGCAGCCCTGGCATCCCAGAGAAGACCATTGTAATAGGCTTTAATATTGATGAATGAATGGAAATGAATGAGAGAAATGCATGTTTTTTTTCTTTCTGCATCTTGTATATCTCTCAAACCCTGTAATGAAATGAGCCTTTTTGTTTTACAAATCGCATTTCATTCCCCTGGGTGTGGAGGTGTCAGGCAAGGCCTAGCCTGCCAAGAATGAGGAAAATTAATTTTGCCACATGAACATTGATTTTAAACTGTTG
Organism: Heterodontus francisci; assembly: GCF_036365525.1. Taxonomy (NCBI): domain Eukaryota; kingdom Metazoa; phylum Chordata; class Chondrichthyes; order Heterodontiformes; family Heterodontidae; genus Heterodontus; species Heterodontus francisci. The sequence continues at coordinate 117,902,267 of NC_090373.1, forward strand.
ATGGTGAAGAAAGAACTTGCTTTAAAAAAACAATTGAAGACTTTCCTGGAGAGAGACATGAGCATATCAACAGACAGTACTCCAAAGGGCAGAGGAGCTATTCCCTGCTCCAGTTTAATCCATAATGGGCTTTTGATTACCAGACTTTGAAAGTGGAATGTCGACCTTTCCAGGTTAACTGCTAAGATGGCCGCCTACACAAACAGACATGGTCGGACCAGTTTCCTCACATGGCTGGCTGACTGTTGGAGTTTTTGAATTTGAACTTCCAACAAGGATTTTGAACTCAGAAAGCTGTTTTCTCCTGGACTGAGAACACCTCTCCTGTCTGCTGTCATTAGAGGTGTGCAAAGGAAACCTGACGTGAGCCCGAATTCTGGACCCAGAAGTCCGACCTCACCTGATCCAAAACCGACGCGTCATCGGGACCCGTCGGGTGGCAGGCCTTTGCATCAGTGCATGGGTAAAGGCCTGCTACCCGGCCTGACCCCAACGGGATCCGAAGGCATGTGTTGGGGTCGGGTCGGGCTTCCGGGTCCAGCATTCGGACTTGGGTCAGGTTTCCTTTGCACACCTCTAGCTCTCATCTCGCTCTCAACAGCTTTGGAAGCCATTGAAGACACATGAACCCCAAGAAAGAAAAATCTCCTATAGTAAAGTTTAAGAAGAATACCGGGCCCCAACGAAAAGCAAGACTACTCAGAAAAGGACTACAGTGACCTCGAAGCACAGTAAATAAAAAACGTTTCCGATATTGCCTCAAACCGCTCCATTTTATTTTTCTTCTCTCTTCTGTCCCTATTTGCATGTGTGTATCACGTGTGCATACTAGCGTGGGCAGTTCATATATCCTTCGGTGTTAACCATATTGGAGTTTAAGGTTTAATAAATTTCACTTTTTTTTCTTTAAACCTAAGAAAGGCTGTTTATGCTCCTTGCTTTGCCTTCTAATTGGAAAGTGATGAACAAGGTTTCACCAAGGGGGTGCTCAAATCACAGTGTGTTTAAAAATTAAACCCTGTTACAATAAGACCAGGTGAAGACAGTAAAAGACCCCTAGACACCTTTGTCACCTGGTTGTAACTCTATATATATATATATATATATAATATATATATATATACGTTATGAACCCTGGACCTTGTAACATGATTATGTCTTAAAAATTGTGATTTTTTTTTAATGTTCCTCCATCTCCACTATGCGAATGGTTACCAGGACAACAGAAAACAGATCAAAGAATGTCTTTTGAAAAACAGACGACAACCACTAACACCTGAAGAACAATGGCTTTTGCTCTCCCAGACATTTGGCATGAAAAACAAGGGCCAGGATTTCACGTTGGGCGGATGGGAGTCGGCTACCGACTGAAAAGCTGGTGGCGAACCTGCTTCTGCCTTGCCTGGGGATCCGACCCGCATTTTACGGGTCCCCAGGCTTTATATGTTCTGAGGCGGGACTTCTACCTGCTTGAAGGAGGAAGTCCTGTCTCATTGAGCTGCTGGCCAATCAGCAGGCCGGCATCTCTTAGTCCCAGCAGTGCCACCAGGAGTGGTGGCCACTGCTGGGACTGTAGCCCAGCCACAGACATGGAGCCGGGAAGACAGGGAGGTTTTGGTAGGATGCCTGCGAACCATGCATAAAATCCACCTGAAGGCTGGTAAAGGTTCTTAAGTGGCAGTTAAGTGGCCACTTAAGCACCTTGATTGGCCTGGGGCAGGCGGGCTGTTTTTCACCGCCCCCCCCCCCACTCCCGTCCTATGTAAAAGGGGGGCAGAGGCGGGAGTGGGTCGGGAAAGCCTCCCAGAGCCTTCCGCTCCAATTTACGCTACTCCCCGCCCCCCCCGGGGCCACCTTCCGGCTCATTGGGGTGGCGTAAAATTCCGGCCCAAGATTGAGTAATCGGGAAGGTGCAAATGTACCAAGCAGGTGTCAACACTTGAGGACAATGGAAAGGCCTGAGTGGCTGTATAAATTCAGACTTCTGGTCTCTGCATTTTGGAGCAGAACAATAAGCTTTCGCCTTTTGAGCCCAGATAAATTTAACAGACTTTGAAGGCAGACCAGCTGTAAGAAGGGAACCCATTGGGGTGTGGCCTTAAGGCAAGCTGTAAGAGACCCAGCAGTGGCAGCTGGAGAGAAAGTGAGAGAAAACTCCCACTGTCTGAAGATATACAGTGAAGGCTGTGAGGACTTGAACCTGTTTTGAGAGTTGAAGCTTGCGGACCAGTAAAGGACCCACGGCATCACTGGAAAACATATTATTCATTGTCCAGGTTAGAAGTGCTTGGAGAAGCAAGCAAAGAGAACATTGATTTTTGAAAAGTCTGGGAGATCCAACCCATTGCAGCTGGAAGCAGTTTGGGACTTATAACCGCAAAGGATTTTGTTATCAAAAAGGACTGCGTTAGGTGTAAGTGTGGTGTGAGGTTTTTAAGTGTTTGGATAAGTAAAGAAAATACCTTTATTTGCAATTTGGGGCATCTGCTACTTACAAAGTACTATTTAGTTGGTTGGGGATTTCTTTTAGTTTTTACCATCTTAAAAGATGAAATCTTGTCGTATAATTCGTTAAATTGGTCTGGGGGTTCATATCTTTTTTTCACATTAATGACATCACCAAAGTCATAACAAAATTAAAATATAGTGCACACTTATGTAATACTTTCCTGTCATTGATCTTTCTCATTTAAATTAGCAAGATTTAATCCCCATTTCTTCTATTCTCTCCACATGACTCACTCCAGCTCTGATTCTCTTAGCTGCTGATTTGCAACTCCACAATGCAAGTGGTGCAGTTCTCAACATCTCTACCCATCTTGGGCTTGGACTTTTTTCAGGTGCTTACAGTGTATTTAGTATCTCTATTCATTTCATCTAATTTCTAATCTTTCAATCTCTAGGGGAGGGGTGGCCTTGGATGGATTTTTCTCATTTGCTGTGCATTTTAGTGGACCCAGCCAAATCCCTCCTGCTCTTCATTATGTTTTGATTCTGGATCTTCTCTAGATCCCTATGTTGCAAATATAATGAAAGCTTAAGATCAATTTAAGGTCAGGACCTGAACTGTCGGTCAGACTGTCATATTTCACTTTCTCCAATGTTGCTGAGGCTCCTTCTGCCCCCACTGCCCCAAGATAGGGGTACCTAATAGCACAGAGGATCCCACACTTCAGAGCTTTCAAATCTCAGGGCCCTCCCTTACCACTCTGACTAGACCACTGCCCTTCCCCAAAGTAGATAGCTCCTGGTATCTCTGCCTAATACTCCCAGATAACCATTTCCATGCTGCCGCCAGACCTTGGCAGCCTCCTGTTTTCCAAAGCCTAGGAATCCCCAAATACAATAAGGCCCCAGGAGTTATCCAGTAAATCAATCCTATTTTTGGCATCCCAGGCTCACCCTTCATCGTACCTCCATTCCCCAAATCATCCCCATTGATACCAAAGCACAGCACCCCGCCCCCATAACTGTTGGCTAAACATTCCGTCTTTTTGCTAATCTGCTGTCACAGACTAATATTATTTTTTCTCCTCAGATTAAAAACTGTGTGTGCCTTTAAGACTGATTTTTTTTTTAAAAAGTGTACCTTTAAGGGAGAGAACTTTCTGGAGACACTGTACCAGCTGCATTTTTGGTTACCCTGAGCAACAGCAGGAGAGAGAGAGATCATGTGGTATGATGTGTCCATTTTGACTGTGTGTGGAGCTGGCAGGGACTGGTCTGAACCAGTTGGTTCTGAGAGACTTTTCTAGCGAGGCAATCTGAAGAAAGGAGCTGTTTTTTATTATCAAGAAAAATTCTACAAAGCTACAAGCCAAGTTAATTTCCTGAGCAAGGAAGAAAAACCTTTCTTTTTCACCAAATTTGTATTGCTGTGCTTATCGTTGAAAGAACTGTTTAATGCTACTGCAGCCGAATTGTTTGAATGTCCATCAAGAACTGAGTATTTTCATCAAATCCAGATGAAAACATCGAGTGAACTTTGATTACCTTCACATCAGAAGACCTCATTCACCAGGAACGTAAAACGCAAAAAAAATTACTTACTTTATTCTAAAGAGACAGCTAATTTTAAAAAGTCTGTCTTCAAAACTGTTATTTTTGAATGCATGCGCGTGAATGCGGGAGTTAGATTAAAGTAAGTTATAAGGTCTTTAGACATAGGTTTATCTTAATAGATTTAAGATTTTTTAAAAATAGTTAATTTGTTGTCTAAATATACCGAGTTTGGTCTGCTTCATTCTGGGGATACTCAAGTGTTTAATTTGGCTGTTTTTTCCGATTTGGTGAAAACTTAATAATATACTGCGACCTGTGGAGTGACGGGACTGAATTTTTTTTAAAATTCATTCATGGGATGTAGGCGTCACTGGCCAGGCCAGCATTTATTGCCCATCCCTAATTGCCCTTGAGAAGGTGGTGGAGAGCTACCTTCTTGAACCGCTGCAGTCCATTTGGGGTAGGTATACCCACAGTGCTGTTGGGAAGGGAGTTCCAGGATTTTGACCCAGCGACAGTGAAGGAACGGCAATATAGGTCCAAATCAGGATGGTGTGTGACTTGGAGGTGTTCCCATGCATTTACTGCCCTTGTCCTTCTAGTTGGTAGAGGTTGCCGGTTTGGAAGGTGCTGTCTAAGGAGCCTTGGTGAGTGGCTGCAGTGCATTTTGTAGATTGTACACACTGCTGCCACTGTGCATCTGCGGTGGAGGAACTGAATGTTTAAGGTGGTGGATGTGGTGCCAATCAAGCAGACTGCCACTGTGCGTCGGTGGTGGAGGGAGTGAATGTTTGTAGATGGGTTGCCAATCAAGTGGGCTGCTTTGGCCTGGATGGTGTCGAGCTTCTTGAGTGTTGTTGGAGCTGCACCCATCCAGGCAAGTGGAGAGTATTCCATCACACTCCTGACTTGTGCCTTGTAGATGGTGGACAGGCTTTGGGGAGTCAGGAAGTGAGTTAGTCGCTTCAGGATTCCTAGCCTCTGACCTGCTCATGTAGCCATGGTATTTATCTGGCTACTCCAGTTCAGTTTCTGGTCAATGGTAGCCCCTAGGATGTCGATAGTGGGGGATCCAGCGATGGTAATGCCGTTGAATGTCAAGGGGAGATGGTTAGATTCTCTCTTGTTGGAGATGGTCATTTCCTGGCACTTGTGTGGCGCAAATGTTACTTGCCACTTATCAGCCCAAGCCTGGATATTGTCCAGGTCGTGCTGCACTTCTACACGGACTGCTTCAGTATCTGAGGAGTCACGAATGGTGCTGAACATTGTGCAATCATCAGCGAACATCCCCACTTCTGACCTTATGATTAAAGGAAGGTCATTGATGAAGCAGCTGAAGACAGTTGCGCCTAAGACGCGACCCTGAGGAACTCCTGCAGTGATGTCCTGGAGAGCTCAGATGATTGACCTCCAACAAGCACAAACATCTTGCTTTGCGCTAGGTATGACTCCAACCTGCGGAGGGTTTTCCCCCTGATTCCCATTGACCTCAGTTTTGCTAGGGCTCCTTGATGCCATACTCGGTCAAATGCTGCCTTGATGTCAAGGGCAGTCACTCTCACCTTACCTCTTGAGTTCAGCTCTTTTGTTCATGTTTGAACCAAGGCTGTAATGAGGTCAGGAGCTGAGTGGCCCTGGCGGAACCCAAACTGAGCGTCACTGAGCAGGTTATTGCTAAGCAAGTGCCGCTTGATGGCACTGTTGATGACACCTTCCATCACTTTACTGATGATTGAGAGTAGGCTGATGGGGTGGTAATTGGCCGGGTTGGACTTGTCCTGCTGTTTGTGTACAAGACATACCTGGGCAATTTTCCACATTGCAGGGTTGATGCCAGTATTGTAGCTGTACTGGAACAGCTTGGCTAGGGGTGCGGCAAGTTCTGGAGCACAGGTCTTCAGTACTATTGCCGGAATATTGTCAGGGCCCATAGCTTTTGCAGTATCCAGTGCCTTCAGTCGTTTTTTGATATCACGTGGAGTGAATCGAATTGGCTGAAGTCTGGCAGCTGTGATGCTGGGGACTTCAGGAGGAGGCCGAGATGGATCATCAACTCGGCACTTCTGGCTGAAGATTGTTGCAAATGCTTCCGCCTTATCTTTCTCACTGATGTGCTGGGCTCCCCGAGGATAGGGATATTTGTGGAGCCACCTCCTCCTGTTAGTTGTTTGATTGTCCAACCACCATTCACGACTGGACGTGGCAGGACTGCAGAGCTTAGATCTGATCCGTTGGTTATGGGATCGCTTAGCTCTGTCTATCGCATGCTGCTTACGCAGTTTTGCATGCAAGTTGTCCTGGGTTGTAGCTTCACCAGGTTGACGCCTCATTTTGAGATATGCCTGGTGCTGCTCCTGGCATGCCCTCTTGCACTCTTCATTGAACCAGGGTTGGTCTCCTGGCTTGATGGTAATGGTAGAGTGGTGGATATGCCGGGCCATGAGGTTACAGATTGTGATTGAGTACAATTCTGCTGCTGCTGATGGCCCACAGCGCCTCATGGATGCCCAGTTTTGCATTACTAGATCTGTTCGAAATCTATCCCATTTAGCACGGTGATAGTGCCACACAACACGATGGAGGGTATCCTCAATGTGAAGACGGGACTTTGTCTCCACAAGGACTGTGCGGTGGTCACGCCTACCAATCCTGTCATGCATCTGCAGCAGGCAGATTGGTGAGGATGAGGTCAAATATGTTTTTCCCTCGTGTTGGTTCCCCCACCACCTGCCGCAGACCCTGTCTAGCAGCTATGTCCTTTAGGACTTGGCCAGCTCGGTCAATAGTGGTGCTACCGAGCCACTCTTGGTGATGGACATTGAAGTCCCCCACCCAGAGTACATTTTGTGCATTTTGTGCCCTTGCCACCCTCAGTGCTTCCTCCAAGTGGTGTTCAACATGGAGGAGTACTGAGTCATTTGCTGAGGGACGGCAGTAGGTGGTAATCATTAGGAGGTTACCTTGCCCATGTTTGACCTGATGCTATGAGACTTGATGGGGTCTGGAGTCGATGTTGAGGACTCCCAGGGCAACTCCCTCCCCTCTGTATACCACTGTGCCACCACCTCTGGTGGGTCTGTCCTGCCGGTGGGACAGGACATACCCAGGGGTGGTGATGGCAGTGTCTGGGACATTGTCTGTAAGGTATGATTCCGTGAGTATGACTATGTCAGGCTGTTGCTTGACTAGTCTGTGGGACAGCTCTCCCAACTTTGGCACAAGCCCCCAGATGTTGGTCAGGAGGACTTTGCAGGGTCGACAGGGCTGGGTTTGCCATTGTCATTTACGGTGGCTAGGTCGATGCCAGGTGGTCCGTCCGGTTTTATTCCTTTTTATTGACTTCGTAGCGTTTAGATGCAACTGAGTGGCTTGCTGGGCCATTTCAGAGGGCATGTAAGAGTTAACCACATTGCTGTGGGCCTGGAGTCACATGTAGACCAGACCAGGTAAGGACAGCAGATTTCCTTCCCTAAAGGACATTAGTGAACCAGATGGGTTTTTATAAAAATCGACAATGGTTTCATGGCTATCATTTGACCAGCTTTTTAAAATTCAAATTCCACCTTCTGCTGTGGTGGGATTCGAACCCATGTCCCCAGAGAAATACGTTGGGTCTCTGGGTTACTAGTACAGTGATAATACCACTCCGCCACCGCCTAACAGTGTGTTGCTCCCGCCGCAGTCGTAACACTGCTTACACTTTGCTATCATATTGTTGAGAGTACTGAGCGTTCAAAAGTCTGAGGAAAATAATTAAATGCATCGGCAGAGGAACATATAAACAAATTCATGCTTTTTCAGAAACATGAACAGATGTTAAAAAAAAAATCTTGTATTGAGAAGAACATTTGGTGTATTTACGAATCATTATTTGTTCTCAGGATGTCTGTGTTGCTGGCAAGGCCATGATTTATTGCTCATTCTTAGTTGTACTGGTGATTTTGACAGAATTGAGTGGCTTGCTTGGTCACTTCAGAGAGCATTTAGGAGTCAACCACATTGGTGTGGGACTGGAGTCCGATGTAGGCCGGGCTGGGTAAGGATAGCAGGTTTCCTTCACTAAAGGACATTAGTGAACCAGCTAGATTCTTAAAACCATCAGTCACTTTTACTGATACCAACGTCTGTTTTCAAACTGTCAGGGTGAGATTTGAGCTCTTGTTCTAGTCCAGTAACATAACCACTATACCATCTTATTGTTGTAGTGTATCCTCTGCTGCATTGTGTAATGCAACTGGAGATTTACTAAAGTGCTGATTTAACTCACGATTCTCCAGCTAGATGGAATTATTGCTTTAGCTAAAGAGAAATGTGTATTAAATTGTGTTTTAATAGCATACATAGGAACATAGGAGCAGGAGTAGACCATTCAGCCCATTGAGTCTGCCCTGCCATTCAATCTGATCGTGGCTGATCATGCACTTCACTGCCTTTTTCCCACACTATCCTCATATCCCCTTATGTCATTTGTATTTAGAAATTTGTCAAACTCTGCTTTAAACATCTCAATGACTGAGCTTCCACAGCCCTCTGGGGTAGAGAATTCCAAAGATTTACAACCCTCTGAGTAAAGAAATTTCTCCTGATCTCTGTCCTAAGTGGCTTCCCCCTTATTTTGAAATTGTGTCCCCTGGTTCTAGACTCTCCAACCGGGGAAGCATTTTAGCTGCATCTACCCTGTCTATTCCTTTAAGTATTTTGTAGGTTTCAATGAGATCACCTCTCATTTTTCGAAACTCTAGAGAATACAGGCCCAGCTTCCCCAATCTCTCTTCATAGGACAGTCCCGCCATCCCGGGAACAGGTCTGGTGAACCTTTGTTGCACTCCCTCTATGGCATTAATATCCTTCCTAAGGTAAGGCGGCCAAAACTGCACACAGTACTCCAATTGTGCTCTAACCAAGGTTCTATACAACTGAAACAAGACTTCACTATTCCTGTACTGAAATCCTCGGCACAGTGGCGCAGTGGTTAGCACCGCAGCCTCACAGCTCCAGGGACCCGGGTTCGATTCTGGGTGCTGTCTGTGTGGAGTTTGCAAGTTCTCCCTGTGTCTGCGTGGGTTTTTGCCGGGTACTCCGGTTTCCTCCCACCACCAAAAGACTTGCAGGTTGATAGGTAAATTGGCTATTATAAATTGCCCCTAGTATAGGTAGGTGGTAGGGGAATATAGGGACAGGTGGGGATGTGGTAGGAATATGAGATTACTGTCGGATTATTATAAATGGGTGGTTGATGGTCGGCACAGACTCGGTGGGCCGAAGAGCCTGTTTCAGTGCTGTATCTCTAAATAAATAAATAAATAAAGCCTGACATACTATTAGCCTTCCTAATTGCTTGCTGTACCTTTAGCTTTCAGTGACTTATTGACAAGGACCCCCAGATCCCTTTGTACATCTCCACTTTCTAATCTCTTGCCATTTAAGAAATACTTTGCACATATATTCCTCCTACCAAAGTGGATAACCTCACATTTTTCCACATTATATTCTGTCTGCCACATCCTTGCCCACTCACTAGGTCTGACCAAATCCCCTTGAAGCTACTTTGCATCTTCCTCACAACACACATTCCCACCTAGTTTTGTGTCATCTGCAAACTTGGAAATACTACATTTGGTCCCCACATCCAAATCATTGATATATATTGTGTACAGCTAGGACCCAAGCACTGATCCCTGCGGTACCCCACTAGTCACAGCCTGCCAATGCGAGAATGACCCTTTTATTCCTACTCTCCGCTATCTGCCTGTTAACCAATCCTTAATCCATGCCAGTATATTACCACCTATCCCACATGCTTTAATTTTGCTAACCAACCTCTAATGGGGGACTTTATCAAAAGTCTTCTGAAAAATCCAAGTACACAGTGGCGCAGTGGTTAGCACCGCAGCCTCACAGCGCCAGTGACCCGGGTTCGGTTCTGGGTACTGCCTGTGTAGAGTTTGCAAGTTCTCCCTGTGACCGCATGGGTTTCCGCCAGGTACTCCGGTTTCCTCCCACCACAAAAGACTTGCAGGTTGATGGGTAAATTGGCCATTGTAAATTGCCCGTAGTGTAGGTAGGAGAATGGTAGGGAATATGGGATTAATGTAGGAGGGGATGTGGTCGGGAATAATGCAGGATTAGTATAAAACGGGTGGTTGATGGTCGGCACAGACCCGGTGGGCCGAAGGGCCTGTTTCAGTGCTGTATCTCTCTATGACTCTATGACCATGTCCACCAACTCCCCTTTATCAATTCTGTTAGTAACATCCTCAAAAAAACTCCCAACAGGTTCGGCAAGCATCATTTCCCATTCATAAATCCATGTTGACTATGCCCAGTCAGATCATTATTATCGAAGTGTCCACTTATCACATCCTTTAGAATACTAATGTATTTTTTGAAGGAAGTTGTATTAATCTAGATCATTCTTCTGCGGGTGCTAACATTTAGTTTTCTTCTAGTGGTATTGGAGAATCCTGCAAGTTTCACTATCACGGTAGCATCTGACACTGGTGAAAATGAGGAAAGTAAGTGCCTGCATTTGGTTAAATAATGTTTTCCAGCACTTCATTGAATACTGCATTAAGTTTCTTTTCATTCTGTATAAGTGTAAAATGGAAAGCCTGATTGGTTGTGTAATATATTACTCATATCATATTTGTAATTACTGGAACTCCTGACACTGAGAGGTCTCAATTGTGCATGTGCAGAGTTTGTGCAATCACAAAAAGGTGGTGATGTCATCAAAAGTGTCAGGAGTAATTTACCAGTACCGGCTCCAAATTCAATCTACGCAGCGGCGCTATCACACAGACGATTGCCCGGAGGCTTGCATGGTGACATTGCTGCCCACTCACCCAGTGTGCAAGTTTTCAAACAATGCTGCCTAAGAGGTTGCTGATTATGATATCACAGACACTACACATGTGCGGGAAGTGCTCCCCTAGTGTTGCAGTGTCAATTGATACAGCCACTTGTAATAGATGAAAAATGGAACAGTACTGAGAAAGATCCATCTCGATCTTTTGAGGTTATTGGTTCAAATTGCTGCAGATGATTTGCTGTTTGATGGATTGTACAGAATTGATGATGGATTGTACAGAATTGAAAGCTTTTGAGGATTCAGAATAAATACTGTTATGATCCCCGTGGAAACGAAAGAATCAAATCCACTGGCTGAGTCCAATTCAAGGAACCAAAAACCAAACGGACAAGATTTCATTTTTATAAATTTTCCTTCAACACTCGAGCCAAAACCAACCTAAATTAATCATGAACTAACAATTAAATTAAGATGGATATACATATCTCATTAGTTGCACATTAATTAGCAGGTGCAACAATGGTAATCCTTACAAATCCTTTGGCAGTTCTATCTGCAAGATAGCTTAAACAGTCCCAAAGTCCTTCAAGTCTTAGAACGTTTGAAGTAGATCTCCAGATCCTGTGTCTCCAAGATGCAAGCGTGTTTTCCACTTGATGGCAGTTTTTCTGCAATCCGAACTCCACTGATATTGCCTCCATCAAAACTGCACAACCTTCAGGAAGTTATGTGGTTTTTCTCACAACAGGTCAGGTAATGTAACTTCATGGATAACTGTTTCAGTCACAAAGACAGCTGCCGTAAGTCATTCAGCAATGTTCAGCCCTCAGTCCAGGCTTCTTTTCCTGCAGTCAAACTGTTGCTTTGTAGTCTGCTTCTACTCGAAGCAGAATCTCTGGAGGCATACAGTCCTGCCGCTCTCAGTCTGTCACCTTATGTAACCATTGCAAAGTCCTTCACAACTCAGCCTTCTTTTAAAAACACACACAGCTTTTAGCTGGCTTAACACTCTGTAGAGTTTTCTTGACAAACTGAAATGAAAACCTCCAGTCACCTATCCTTGGTTTAAAAAAAAAACAAGCTATTTGTTTTTCTCTCGGTCACAGGACTATTTGATTGTCTAACCTGGGTTTCACCTCCCAGAACCTGGAAATCTCCAGCCTCAAATCAGGGACCGTCTCAAAAAAACAAACAGAAGCTATACAGAACTCAGTTTATACATGAAGACGCCATAGCAACACAAATACTTTCTCTGCCCCACCCCAAAGTAAGTTTGCAAAATTGCACACTATTATTGTAAGATTACAACCTCTACTGCCTCCCTTCCTTGAGTAACTGGTTTGGACTGATGATATTTCCAGCATCCTAGCAGCATAAGGACCTATTGTATTCCTTCATGTATTTGCTGATCTGTTACAGTTTTTTGTCCCATTTTAACTCGATATTATCGACCCCTTTTTTTAAAAGAAAATTTATGCATTGGGGTCCAGGGGTCAATGTAAGTCACATGATGAGGTAATGGGTGAGTAGAACCTCGGGTCAGATAGGATACAGACACTAGAGTTCTGGATGAGCTGAAGTTTATGCAGAACATTGGAATAGTCTAATCTAGAGGAATGGATGATGGCTTCAGCAACAGATGTGCAGGGACAGAGGTCCCTGGGGGATACATAGGGGGAATTAAACAGTCTTTGTGACAGAGGGAATATGGATTGGAAGCTTAGCATGGTCAAATAGGACAACAAGGTGAAGAAGGAGGCAGCCAAGGGTGGATCCTGGGGGACTCCAGAGGTAATATTGCAGGGGCAGGACACAAAGTCATTGCTAGAGATATTGTGACTATGATCAGATGGGTAAAAGTGAAATCAAATGGGGACAGTCCCACGGAGTTGGCCAACAGCTGTTCACTGATGCTCAGTTTGGGTTCTGCTAGGGCCACTCGGCTCTGACCTCATTACAGCCTTGGTCAAACATGGACAAAAGAGCTGAACGCCAGAGATTAGGTGAGAGTGGCTGCCCTTGACATCAAGGCAGCATTTGACTGAGTATGGCATCAAGGAGCCCTAGCAAAACTGAAGTCAATGGGAATCGGGGAAAAGTCTCCACTGGTTGGTGTCATATGCAAAGGACGATGATTGTGGTGGTTGGAGGTCAATCATCTCGGTTCCAGGAATCACTGCAGGAATTCCTCAGGGTAGTGTCCTAGGCCCAACTGTCTTCAGCTGCTTCATCAATGACCTTCCTTCAATCATAAAGTCAAAAGTGGGGATGTTCTCAGATGATTGCACAATGTTCAGCACCATTTGGGACTCCTCAGATACTGAAGCAGTCAGTGTAGAAATGCAGCAAGACCTGGACAATAGCCAGGCTTGGGCTGATGTGTGGCGCGAATGCTACCTGCCACTTAAATGCCAGGCAATGACCATCTTAAGCAAGAGAATCTAACCATCTCCCATTGACATTCAGTGGCATTACAGTCGCTGAATTCCCCCCCATTATCAACATTCTGGGGGTTATCATCGACCAGAAACTGAACTGGAGTAGCCATATAAATACCATGGCTACAAGAGCAGGTCAGAGGTTAGGAATCCTGAGGCGAGTAACTCGCCTCCGCATTCCCCAAAGCCTGTCCACCATCTACAAGGCACAAGTCAGGAGTGTCTTGGAATACTCTACACTTGCCCAGATGGATGCAGCTCCAACAACACTGAAGAAGCTCGACACCATCCAGGACAAAGCAGCCTGCTTGATCAGCACCCAATCCACAAAGATTCACTCCCTCCGTCACCGACGCATAGTGGCATTAGTGTGTACCATCTCCAAGATGCACTACAACTACTCACCAAGGCTCCTTAGCACCTTCCAAATCCGCAACCTCTACCATCTAGAAGGACAATGGCAGCAGATCCATGGGAACGCCACCACCTGCAAGTTCCCCTCCAAGCGACACACCATCCTGACTTGGAAATATATCCCCGTTCCTTCACTGTCGCTGGGTCAAAATCCTGGAACTCCCTTCCTAACAGCACTGTGTGTATACCTACACCCCAAGGATTACAGCGCTTAATGAAGGAGTTTACCACCACCTTCTCGAGGGCAATTAGAGATGGGAAACAAATGCTGTCCTAGCCAGCGACGTCCATCCTGAATGAATAATAAAAAACCAGGAGAGAGGTTTTGAAGGAAGATGTGTTGGTTGACCGTGTCAAAGGCTGCAGGGAGGTCGAGAAGGACGAGGATGGATATTGCACCGCAGTCAGTGAGTTTGTCATTTGGGCTTGGGTTGGAGACCTGAAGAGGTGGGGTGGTGGCAGTTTTGAAAAGAAAAGGAACAATGCCTAAAAGAGGGAACCATTTAGAATGTCAGTGAGAATGAGACCAGGATGGGAAGGAAGGTGCTCAGCGGTTTCATCAGAATTTTGTCATGGTACCAGGAGGTGGGACTCCTGGACAAGATGAGCTTGCAGAACATGTAAAAGGAGATAGGTTAGAAACTAGAGAAAGATGTGAGTTCAAAGTAGGTGGAGCATGTCTCGCTAACAGGACGCATTGTGAGATGCCCTACCCCAGCAAAATCTGGGCCATTGTAATATGTTCTTAGAATGTAGCATAAGTAGCAGCAATTTAAAAAAATAAACTCATGTTTTATCTGATTTTATGAACATTGTTGGTACCATAATTGTAGTAGCCGATTGAGAAGTGTAAAGAACTGAATAAGTGCACAAAATTTTAAATAGCAGATAATTAATGGAAAGATTAATAAATGTCTGTCTTTTGACTGATGACTTGCCTTTCTTGCGATGAGCTTCAATACTTTTCTTTCCAATGTAATTAACAGAGTTTTGATTTTAAATTGCCAAGCAAATCAATAAATACCTTTTAAAGAGAATGTTGAAAGGAATTTTAGTTGCTTCACGGAAGAGAAACTTCTGGAGACTATTAGTTTTTGTTTAATTATTGGTAACAAAAAATAGAATTACAGTAAATAGCCATGTCCCTTTGGTTAAATTAAGTTGGATGTATGGTAAATCTAGGTTTTACAAAATTTGCGCTCTTATGCATTTGCATATACCTTTTCCAAAGTACAGCTGTGTATTTTTCCCATTCATAACATTTTGAGAAAAAAATGTCTTTGCTTATTCAGTCTTGAGGTCATCCAAAATTCCACTGCCCGTGTCTTAACTTGCACTAAGTCCTGTTCACCCATCACCCCTGTGCTTCCTGAGCTACATTGCCTCCCAGTTAAGCAGCGCCTTGATTTTAACATTCTCATCCTCGTGCCCAAATTTCTCTATGACACTGTCCCTACCTATCTTTGTAATTTCCTCCAGCACTGCAACCCTCGAGATATGCGTGCTGCTCTAATTCTGGCTTCTTGTGCATCTCTGGTTTTAATCATTCCGCCACTAGTGGCTTCAGCTACCTGGGCCCTAAGTACAAAGAACAAAGAAAATTACAGCACAGGAAGAGGCCCTTCGACCCTCCAAGCCTGCGCCGATCCAGATCCTCTATCTAAACATGTCGCCTATTTTCTAAGGGTCTGTATCTCTTTGCTTCCTGCCCATTCATGTATCTGTCTAGATACATCTTAAAAGACGCTATCGTGCCCGCGTCTACCACCTCCACTGGCAACGCGTTCCAGGCACCCACCACCCTCTGCGTAAAGAACTTTCCACGCATATCCCCCCCCTAAACTTTTCCCCTCTCACTTTGAACTCGTGACCCCGAGTAATTGAATCCCCCACTCTGGGGAAAAAGCTTCTTGCTATCCACCCTGTCTATACCTCTCATGATTTTGTACACCTCAATCAGGTCCCCCCTCAACCTCCGTCTTTCTAATGAAAATAATCCTAATCTACTCAAACTCTCTTCATAGCTAGCGCCCTCCATACCAGGCAACATCCTGGTGAACCTCCTCTGCACCCTCTCCAAAGCATCTACATCCTTTTGGTAATGTGGCGACCAGAACTGCACGCAGTATTCCAAATGTGGCCGAACCAAAGTCTTATACAACTGTAACATGACCTGCCAACCCTTGTACTCAATACCCCGTCCGGTGAAGGGAAGCATGCCGTATGCCTTCTTGACCACTCTATTGACCTGCGTTGCCACCTTCAGGGAACAATGGACCTGAACACCCAAATCTCTCTGTACATCAATTTTCCCCAGGACTTTTCCATTTACTGTATAGTTCACTCTTGAATTGGATCTTCCAAAATGCATTACCTCGCATTTGCCTTGATTGAACTCCATCTGCCATTTCTCTGCCCAACTCTCCAATCTATCTATATTCTGCTGTATTCTCTGACAGTCCCCTTCACTATCTGCTACTCCACCAATCTTAGTGTCGTCTGCAAACTTGCTAATCAGACCACCTATACTTTCCTCCAAATCATTTATGTATATCGCAAACAACAGTGGTCCCAGCATGGATCCCTGTGGAACACCACTGGTCACAAGACTCCATTTTGAGAAACTCCCTTCCACTACTACTCTGTCTCCTGTTGCCCAGCCAGTTCTTTATCCATCTAGCTAGTACACCCTGGACCCCATGCGACTTCACTTTCTCCATCAGCCTACCATGGGGAACCTTATCAAACGCCTTACTGAAGTCCATGTATATGACATCTACAGCCCTTCCCTCATCAATCAACTTTGTCACTTCCTCAAAGAATTCTATTAAGTTGGTAAGACATGACCTTCCCTGCACAAAACCATGTTGCCCATCACTGATAAGCCCATTTTCTTCCAAATGGGAATAGATCCTATCCCTCAGTATCTTCTCCAGCAGCTTCCCTACCACTGACGTCACGCTCACCGGTCTATAATTACCTGGATTATCCCTGCTACCCTTCTTAAACAAGGGGACAACATTAGCAATTCTCCAGTCCTCCGGGACCTCACCCATGTTTAAGGATGCTGCAAAGATATCTGTTAAGGCCCCAGCTATTTCCTCTCTTGCTTCCCTCAGTAACCTGGGATAGATCCCATCCGGACCTGGGGACTTGTCCACCTTAATGCCTTTTAGAATACCCAACACTTCTTCCCTCCTTATGCCGACTTGACCTAGAGTAATCAAACATCTGTCCCTAACCTCAACATCCTTCATGTCCCTTTCCTCGGTGAATACCGATGCAAAGTACTCGTTTAGAATCTCACCCATTTTCTCTGACTCCACGCATAACTTTCCTCCTTTGTCCTTGAGTGGACCAATCCTTTCTCTAGTTACCCTCTTGCTTCTGTTATATGAATAAAAGGCTTTGGGATTTTCCTTAACCCTGTTTGCGAAAGATATTTCATGACCCCTTTTAGCCCTCTTAATTCCTCGTTTCAGATTGGTCCTACATTCCCGATATTCTTTCAAAGCTTCGTCTTTCTTCAGCCTCCTCGACCTTATGTATGCTTCCTTTTTCCTCTTAGCTAGTCTCACAATTTCACCTGTCATCCATGGTACCCTAATCTTGCCATTTCTATCCCTCATTTTCACAGGAACATGTCTCTCCTGCACGCTAATCAACCTCTCTTTAAAAGCCTCCCACATATCAAATGTGGATTTATCTTCAAACAGCTGCTCCCAATCTACATTCCCCAGCTCCTGCCGAATTTTGGTATAGTTGGCCTTCGCCCAATTTAGCACTCTTCCTTTAGGACCACTCTTGACTTTGTCCATGAGTATTCTAAAACTTACGGAATTGTGATCACTATTCCCAAAGTAGTCCCCTACTGAAACTTCAGCCACCTGGCCGGGCTCATTCCCCAACACCAGGTCCAGTATGGCCCCTTCCCGAGTTGGACTATTTACATACTGCTCTAGAAAACCCTCCTGGATGCTCCTTACAAATTCTGCTCCATCTAGACCTCTAACACTAAGTGAATCCCAGTCAATGTTGGGAAAATTAAAATCTCCTATCACCACCACCCTGTTGCTCCTACATCTTTCCATAATCTGTTTACATATTTGTACCTCTATCTCACGCTCGCTGTTGGGAGGCCTGTAGTACAGCCCCAACATTGTTACTGCACCCTTCCTATTTCTGAGTTCTGCCCATATTGCCTCACTGCTCGAGTCCTCCATAGTGCCCTCCTTCAGCACAGCTGTGATATCCTCGTTGACCAGCAATGCAACTCCTCCACCCCTTTTACCTCCCTCTCTATCCCGCCTGAAGCATCGATATCCTGGGATATTTAGTTGCTCATCATGCCCTTCCCTCAACCAAGTCTCAGTAATAGCAATAACATCATACTCCCAGGTACTAATCCAAGCGCTAAGTTCATCTGCCTTACCTACTACACACCTTGCATTAAAACAAATGCACCTCGGACCACCAGTCCCTTTGCGTTCATCATCTGCTCCCTGCCTACTCTTCCCCTTAGTCACGCTGACTTCATTATCTAGTTCCTTACAGGCTTTAGTTACTACCTCCTTACTGTCCACTGACCTCCTCATTTGGTTCCCATCCCCCTGCCACATTAGTTTAAACCCTCCCCAACAGCGTTAGCAAAAGCACCCCCAAGGACATTGGTTCCAGTCCGGCCCAGGTGTAGACCGTCCAATTTGTAATAGTCCCACCTCCCCCAGAACCGGTCCCAATGTCCCAAAAATCTGAACCCCTCCCTCCTGCACCATCTCTCAAGCCACGCATTCATCCTGACTATTCTTTCATTTCTACTCTGACTATCACGTGGCACTGGTAGCAATCCTGAGATTACTACCTCTGAGGTCCTACTTTTTAACTTGGCTCCTAACTCCCTAAATTCTGCTTGTAGGACCTCATCCCGCTTTTTACCTATATCATTGGTGCCTATGTGCACAACGACAACTGGCTGTTCACCCTCCCCTTTCAGAATGTTCTGCAGCCGATCTGAGACATCCCTGACCCGTGCACCTGGGAGGCAACATACCATTCGGGAGTCTTGTTTTCGACCACAGAACCGCCTATCTACTCCCCTTACAATCGAATCCCCTATGACTATAGCCCTTCCACTCTTTTTCCCACCCTTCCGAACAGCAGAGCCAGCCACGTTGCCATGAACCTGGCTACTGCTGCCTTCCCCTGGTGAGCCATCTCCCTCAACAGTATCCAAAACGGTATACCTGTTTTGGAGGGAGATGACCGCAGGGGACACCTGCACTGCCTTCCTGCTCTTTCTCTGCCTTTTGGTCACCCATTCCCTGTCTCCCTCAGCAATCCTAATCTGCGGTGTGACCAATTCGCTAAACGTGCTATCCACGACCTCCTCAGCATCGCGGATGCTCCAAAGTGAGTCCATCCGCAGCTCCAGAGCCGTCATGCGGTCTAACAAGAGCTGCAGCTGGACACACTTCCAGCACGTGAAGGAGTCAGGGACATCAGCCGTGTCCCTGAGCTCCCACATTGAGCAAGAGGAGCATAACACGGGTCTGAGATCTCCTGCCATTTTTAATCTTAAGCTTAACTTAGTCTTAACTTAGATAAATGAAAAAGGAACGAAAAGTTTTTACCAATCACACGAAAAAAAAATAAATACAAAAGGCCTTACCTTATCTGCACACCACCGAGTCCTTTTTTTTTTGGTTAGAGGAGGAGGGCGGGTGGGAGTCACGACAGGTGTAGTGTCTCGGGTTCAGCCGCTGCCCAAATATTTAGGACTTACTTACCCAGCTGCCACCTTGCTCTCCCTGTTGCCGCTGCAAAAAGGGGTATTTTATTACATTAAAGGTTCTATCTAAATACATGATGATATTGTGGTCGTAATAGTAGTATGGGGAGGGACTGCACAGCACATAGAGCAGTTGAACCCATATCTCTCTTACCCACTAAAATAAAAGCAAAATACTGCGAATGCTTAATGGTGTGTTGAGAGACAAAACATTAGTAAAGTGCCATTTCAACACTCCCCCCTGCTCTCATGCTCACATCTCTGTCCTGGGATTTCTGCAGTGTTCCAGTGAACATCAACGCAAGCTCGAAGAACAGCATCTCATTTACCGATTAGGCACACTACAGCCTGCCGGACTGAACACTGAGTTCAATAATTTCAGAGCATGACGGGCCCTCCATTTTTTATTTTTTATTACTTTTTCTTTTTATGTTTTTTTGTGTTTATTTTAATTTGGTTTGTTCAGTTTGCCTACCCACTGTTTTTTTCATGTGGCTGTTCAGTTTTCAGTCCATTAACACCTTATCTGTATTAATGCTTTGTCTTTCAACAGACTATGAACATATTGTTTGCCTTTGCACCATGACCTTCTGGTTGGTTATTCTCTGTGACCTTCTCCTTTGTTATCTCTTGCCCCACTTGCTTAAAACATTTCACATTTCTAATATCTGCTCGTTCTGAAGAAGGGTCACTGACCTGAAACGTTAACCCTGCTTCTCTCTCCACAGATGCTGCCAGACCTGCTGAGTATTTTCAGCATTTCTTGTTTTTATCTCTCTTATCCACCTTCTCTACACTAAAAACACTCAGTTGAGGCCTTGCAGGATCATAGAAAATAGGAGCAGGAGTAGGCCATTCAGCCCAGCAAGCCTGCTCTGCCATCCAAACAGATCATGGCTGATAATCTACTCTACATCATTTATCCCCACTATCCCCATAACCCTTGATGTCATTCGTATTCAGAAATCTATCCTTTTTTGTCTTGAACATGCTCAATGATTGAGCTTCCACAGCCCTATGGGGTAGAGATTCCACAGATTCACCGCCCTCTGACTAAAGAAATTCTTTCTAATGTGTTATGTGTAAAGTTTTGGGCAAGGAAGAATATTTGGAGAAAAAGATACGAACAAAAAAAGACAAATTTCTAGCATATTGTGCTCATAAACCACAAGATGAATGTTGCCTGAGCTTTTCACACAACAAAACTTGGATATGCTTCTTTTAGTATAAAAATGACCATGCTGATTATGGAACGAAACTGATAATTCTAGCAACAATTGTTCATTGTCTCTCTTGCTAAAGGTAATGAAAAAGGCAGAGGAAAAAACTAATCTCCGTTTCAGCATCTACCTTCTTCATTTTAACCTCTTACATCCCATGTCCCTGAGGCTTAATTTTGTTGCCTCCAAATCCATGAACTCACTGCTCTTGATTTGCAGTAAATTGGGATCATGTCCCTTGTCAAAAGTTACTAAATACTACTTACCTGTCATGAAGTGTTGATCACTCTTTGAACTCGAGTTTAGCTGTTCCAACAAAATCGCAGAACTTTTTTTTATTCATTCATGGGATGTGGGCGTCGCTGGCCAGGCCAGCATTTCTTGCCCATCACTAATTGCCCTTGAGAAGGTGGTGGTGAGCTGCCTTCTAGAACCGCTGCAGTCCATGTGGGGTAGGTACACCCACAGTGCTGTTAGGAAGGGAGTTCCAGAATTTTGACCCAGCGACAATGAGGGAGCGGCAGTCTAGTTCCAGGTCAGGATGGTGTGTGGCTTGGAGGGGAACTTGCAGGTGGTGGTGTTCCCATGCATTTGCTGCCTTTGGTCTTCTAGTTGGTAGAGGTCGTGGGTTTGGAAGGTGTTGTCTAAGGAGCCTTGGTGCATTGCTGCAGTTAATCTTGGAGATGATATGCACTGCTGCCACTGTGCGTTGGTGGTGGAGGGAGTGAATGTTTGAAACAGCTGAAGATGGTTGGGCCAAGGACACTACCCTGAGGAACTCCTGCAGTGATGTCCTGGAGATCAGATGATTGCCCTCCAACAACCGCAACCATCTTCCTTGCGCTAGGTATGACTCCAACCAGCGCCACACAAGTTCCAGGCAATGACAATCTCCAACAAGAGAGAATCTGACCTTCTCCCCTTGACATTCAGTGGCAATACCCTCGCTGAATCCCCCATTATCAACATCCTAGGGGCTACCATTGATCAGAAACTGAACTGGAGTAGCCATATAAATACCGTGGCTACAAGAGCAGGTCAGAAGCTAGGAATCCTGTGGCGAGTAACTCACCACCTGAATCCTCAAAGATTGTCCACCATCTACAAGGCACAAGTCAGGAGTGTGATGGAATACTCTCCACTTGCCTGGATGGGTGCAGCTCCAACAACACTCAAGAAGCTTGACACCATCCAGGACAAAGCAGCCTGCTTGATTGGCACCCCATCCACTTATCAGCCCAAGACTGGATATTGTCCAGGTCTTGCTGCATTTTTACCCGGACTGCTTCAGTATCTGAGGAGTTGCGAATGGTGAACATTGTGCAATCATTAACGAACATCCCCACTTCTGACCTTATGATTGAAGGAAGGTCATTGATGAAGCAGCTGAAGATGGTTGCGCCTAGGATACTACCCTGAGGAACTCCTGCAGTGATGTACTGGAGCTCAGATGATTGACCTCCAACAACCGCAGCCATGTTCCTTTGCGCTAGGTATGACTCCAACCAGCGGAGAGTTTTCCCCTGATTCCCATTGACCTCAGTATTGCTAGGGCTTCTTGATGCCATACTCGGTCAAACGCTGCCTTGATGTAAAGGGCAGTCACTCTCCCCTCACCTCTTGAATTCAGTTCTTTTGTCCATGTTTAAGCCAAGGCTGTAATGAGGTCAGGAGCTGAGTGGCCCTGGCAGAACCCAAATTGAGCGTCACTGAACAGGTTATTGCTAAGCAAGTGCCGCTTGATGGCACTGTTGATGACACCTTCCATCACTTTACTGATGATTGAGAGTAGGCTGATGGGGCGGTAATTGGCCGGGTTGGACTTGTCCTGCTGTTTGTGTACAGGACATACCTGGGCAATTTTGCCCATTGCAGGGTAGATGCCAGTGTTGTAGCTATACTGGACCAGCTTGTCTAGGGGCGCAGCAGGTTCTGGAGCACAGGTCTTCAGTACTATTGCTGGAATATTGTCAGGGCCCATAGCCTTCGCAGTATCCAGTGCCTTCAGTCGTTTCTTGATATCACGCGGAGTGAATCGAATTGGCTGAAGTCTGGCATCTGTGATGCTGGGGAGTTCAGGAGGAGGCCGAGATGGATCATCAACTCGGCACTTCTGGCTGAAGATTGTTGCAAATGCTTCAGCCTTATCTTTCGCACTGATGTGCTGGGCTCCCCCATAATTGAGGGTGGGGATATTTGTGGAGTCACCTCCTCCAGTTAGTTGTTTAATTGTCCACCACCGTTCACGGCTGGATGTGGCAGGACTGCAGAGTTTAGATCTGATCCATTGGTTATGGGATTGCTTAGCTCTGTCTATCGCATGCTGTTTATGCAGTTTGACACGCAGATAGTCCTTTTTTTAGCTTCACCAGGTTGACGCCTCATTTTGAGGTCTGCCTGGTGCTGCTCCTGGCATGCCATCCTGCACTCTTCATTGAACCAGGGTTGGTCTCCTGGCTTGATGGTAATGGTAGATTGGGCGATATGCTGGGCCATGAGGTTACAGATTGTGGTTGAGTACAGTTCTGCTGCTGATGGCCCACAGCACCTCATGGATGCCCAGTTTTGCATTACTAGATCTGTTCGAAATCTATCCCATTTAGCACAGTGGTAGTGCCACACAACACGATGGAGGGTATCCTCAATGTGAAGGCGGGACTTTGTCTCCACAAGCACTGTGCGGTGGTCACTCCTACCAATCCTGTCATGGACAGATGCATCTGCGGCAGGCAGATTGGTGAGGACGAGGTCAAGTTTGTTTTTCCCTCGTGTTGGTACCCTCATCACCTGCCACATACATATGTCCTTTAGGATTCGGCCAGCTCAGTCAGTAATGGTGCTGCCGAACCACTCTTGGTGATGGACATTGAAGCCCCCCACCCAGAGTACATTCTGTGCCCTTGCCCCCCTCAGTGCTTCCTCCAAAGTGCTGTTCAACATGGAGGAATACTGACTCATCAGCTGAGGGAGGGCTGTAGGTGGTAATCAGCAGGAGGTTTCCTTGTCTGTGTTTGAGCTGATGCGATGAGACTTCATGGGGCCCGGAGTCGATGTTGAGGACTCCCAGGGCAACTCCCTCCCGAGAGTAAACCACTGTGCCGCCACCTCTGCTGGGTCTGTCCTGCCGGTGGGACAGGACATACCCAGGGATGGAGATGGCAGTGTCTGGGACATTGTCTATTGGGTATGATTCTGCGAGTATGACTATGTCCGGCTGTTGCTTGATTAGTCTGCGGGACAGCTCTCCCAACTTTGGCACGAGCCCCCAGATGTTGGTCAGGGGGACTTTGCAGGGTCGACAGGGCTGGGTTTGCCGTTTTCATTTCCAGTGCCTCGGTTGATGCCCAGACTGAACGTCTGGATTCATTCTTTTTTATTGACTTTGTAGCGGTTCGATACAACTGAGTGGCTTGCTGGGCCATTTCAGAGGGCATGTAAGAGTCAACCACATCGCTGTGGGTCTGGAGTCACGTTTAGACCAGACCAGGTAAAGACAGCAGATTTTCTTTCCCTAAAGGACATTAGTGAACCAGATGGGTTTTTACAACAATCGACAATGGTTTCATGGCAATCATTAGACTAGTTTGGCAGCGCAGAAGGAGGCAGTTCAATCCAAGATGAATATGGGCTTTCTGAAAGAGCTATCCATTGTCCCAATCCACTGTTCTTTCCCAAAACCTCTAGATGGCAGCTTACACCATACAAATTAACTTGTCAGAAGTTTTGTCAGCTTATGTTTCCAGATCTGGTATTAATATCCAAGCTTGTGTTGTATTCATTTTCAATTTGTACCTATGTCCATCTTTTTATTTCTTAAATGGTGAGAGGTGGAGAAGTGTTGATGTCCAAAGAGACCTGGGTGTCCTTGTTCAAGTTATTAAAAACTAGTATGCAGGTGCAGCAAGCAATTAGGCAGATGGTATGTTGGCCTTCATTGCAAGGGGATTTGAGTACTGGGGTAAAGATATATTGCTTCAATTGTATGGAGCATTGGGGAGACTGCACCTGGAGTATTTTGTACAGTTTTGGTCTCCTTATCTAAGGGAGGATATATTTGCTATGGAGGAAGTGCAACGGAGGTTCACCAGACTAATCCCTGGGATGGTGGGATTGTCTCATGAGGAGAGATTGCAGAAACTGGGATTGTATTCTCTAGAGTTTCGAAGAATGAGAGGTGATCACCGTGAAACTTACAAAATTCTTACAGGGCGTGACAGGGTAGATGTGGATAGGATGTTTCCTCTGGCTGGTGAGTCCAGAACAAGGGGACACAGTCTCAGAATAAGGGCAGACCCTTTTAAGACTGAGATGAGGAGGAATTTCTTTCCTCATAGGGTGGTGAATCTTTGGAATTCTCTACCCCAGAGGGCTGTGGAAGCTCAATTGTTGAGCATGTTCAAGACAGAAATCTGAATTTCTGAATACTAACGACATCAAGGGAAATGGGGATAGTGGGGAAAAATGATGTAGAGGTAGATGAACAGCATGATCTGTTTGGTGGAGCAGACTCAATGGGCCGAATGGTGTACTGCTCCTGTTTCCTATGATTTTTCATGTATGGATTTTTTTTTGCTTTGAAAACTATTTCATGGTATGTAAAGTCGGATGCAGCTTTCAAAGTGAGACCAACCTATTGAGAGAGACAGTATTTTTGAGTTCCTGAGCATGCAAAAAAAAAGCAATGCTCTCAAATATGAAACATAATCAAATGGAATATGAAAAATCAAAATATTAAACCAAATTGCATTTTGCTTCCTAGTGCTACCAAACCTCAGATTTTGCCCTTTGCAGTAATGTCAAACCTCAGAGCCATTCCAAATGCTACTATAGCTCAGCAACCTCATAACCAGTCCCTATATCCTTGACCCTTCTCTCTCTCTCCACTACCTTTATATACCCATACCTGTTGCTAAACTGCTAGATATTCATTCCATCTGACTGTAAAGAATCTAAGGCAAAAATTAAATATAATCCAGGAGTGTATAATCAAGGCCACTCTTTGTTTTTCTGCAAAAACTGTATAGTATTTTATTCCCAAAACACGAGTGATATTTACAGAATTAAAAAAGAATTTGATATATTGGTAACCAAAAATTGGTGTGCTGATAATACATTGTATATTACATGGCTTAAAAGTTCAATTGTTGTAAAATGGCTTATCTCTCAACTCACTGAATGTGCTGAGGGAGATTTGCTAGTTGTAATAAAAGAAACCTGTTGCTCAAACAGTACTACTTCTCCAATATTGACTACGATGTTGCTTCGCTCACCCAAACTTTTATTCTGTAGTCTTGGGCACATTCTTTGTCCGGCTGTCAACATTTAACACTGGCCATTTTAAAAAAATCATCAAACTCCTTCCATTACCTATGATAGGATTTATAAAAAATTGTATCATTGTATATTCATGTCTTTATATTTAAGCCAAATTGGTCAACATTTAAGAAAAGTTTATAAAAATTGAGTCGAAATATATTGAAAGTCACAAGAAATAGGAATAGAGTAGATAGCCAAACAGCCATTTTCAGTGTAGAAGGAGACCATTCAGCCCATCGAGTCTATGGTGGCTGTCTGAAGAGCAACCCAGGCAGTTCCATTCCCCCTGTTCTGTCTCTGTAGACCTGCAAGTTTATTTCCTTCAAGCGTCCATCCAATTTCCTTTTGAAAACGACCCTCGTAGGCAGCAAGTTCCAGGTCATTACTACTGGTCTAATGACCTCACTTTGCCCCGTATCTCTTGCCCAAAACTTTAAATCTGTGACCCCTAATCCTTGTATCATCAGCTAATGGGAACAGTTTTTCCTGAAAGACCTAATCCAAACCTGTCATAATCTTGTACACCTGCATCAAATCTCTCCTCAATCTCCTTGCTCTAGGGAGAACAGCCCCAGCTTCTCCAACCAAACGTTGCAACTAAAATCCTAAAATCTCTCATCTCTGGAATCATTCTGGTAAATCTCCTCTGCACCCTCTCAAGCACCCTCCTGACGTGTGGTTACCAGAACTGGACACAATACCCGAGTTGGAGCCAAACAAGAACTTTATAAAGGTTCAGCAATAACCTGCCTGCTTTTGTACTCAATACTTATATTTATGAAGCCCAAGATCCCATATGCTTTGCCAACAACTCTCTCAATATGTCCTGTCACCTGAGGTGTTTTATGCACATGCACCCCCAGGTCCCTCTGTCCCTGAAACCTTTAGAACTGTGCCATTCGAGGGAATTTTATGCTCTTCCCTCGCCGTGGATTTAGAGGCAGGGAGAGCATGTAATTGGGTGGAATGGTGCTGGGGGAGACCGCAAAACCTTCCTGCACAGCTGCCAATTGAGGCCTCTAAGTGGGCAATTAAGGGCCTTATCCTACTGCCGCTGCAATGAGCCAAGCAGCTGGCGGGCCTGTAGCCACACGGGAAGCATGGAAAGAAAAACGGTAAGTGTTGCTTGCCGGCTCTGGGGTTGGGGGTCCCTCATTACAAGGCAATATGGAGCTGGCAAAGGCACAATGAGAAAAATGGCCTTCTTTGCTCTTTAATTTTATCGCTATTACTGTACTAAGTGTATCGGAACTTTGACATCTTGTTCTAAAGTGGACAACAATGACTCCTAAAGTATTGGATTTCCATAAATCAAGTTTAGTTTAACTGTGAGACTGAAACTGCTTTGCACTGATGCTGCATTCTTCAAAACAAGCTAATAAGTTTTGCTATAATTACAACTTGTGCACAGGTATATTTTATTTGAATCCTGAATTTGTGCTGTTATGTAATTACCTGTAGGTGCTGTAACATATTGAATATTTTATTACATTCAATAATTGTCTTTTAACAGCTGTTGAAGCAACTATCCAATTCACATATGTAGAACAATATCCAGATGACCCTCCAATTTTTGAAATCATTGGACAAGAGAATCTTCAGAAGTCTGATGTTGCAGATATAGTAACACTATTAAATGAACAGGTAAGTGGATTAAAGATAGCAGGGTTTTACATTTAAGCATCTGGGCATAAAACATTGAGCAAGTAGCCGCATAGAGGAAAATTGGACAGGGCGAATCACGCATTTATAACAGCTCACGTTCTGTTCATTACGGGTGTGTGATCCTTTTTGTCTGATCTAGAAGAGAGCAAACAACAGGTTACAGGAAATATTTCTTCATGGACAAAAGGGAAAGTACCCAGCTCTGCTTGAATACATGACCTATTTAAAGCAGTGGTACAAACAGTATTTTGAACACAAAATGATTAATTCCTAGGCATAATGTGGGGCCTCTAAAATTACTTGGGGGTTGTGGGGGGGCGGGGCGCGGGAATAATGGAGCTGGAACTTCATATTTTAGATAACCGGCAGGATACCTCCTCCCTTCTCACTGTCCAAACTCCAAACACTCCTTCCAAGTGAAACAGTGATTTACTTGTACTTCTTTCAATTTAGTATACTACATTCGCTGCTCACAATGTAATCTTCTCTACATTGGGGAGACTAAATGCAGCCTGGGGGACCACTTTGCAGAACAGCTCTGTTCAGTCCTCAAGTACGACCCTGAGCTTCCTATTGCTTCTCGTTTCAATGCTCCACCTTGCTGCTATTCTGGTCTTTCTGTTCTTGGCCTGCTACAGTGTTCCAATGAACAGCACCTCATCTTATGACTGGGCACTTTGCAGCTTTCCAGACTCAACATTGAGTTGAATAATCTTAGATCATAACCTCTTCCCCCCAGTTTTTTTTCTTGTGTTTTTTTTTACGCTGGTCCGCCTTTTTCTTCCCTGCAAAATAAATCAGTTCAAAAAAGCAAAGCAAATTTTTTTCATTTCATGGGATGTGGGCATCGGAGGCTTGGCCAGCATTTATTGCCCATCACTGATTGCCCATGAGAAGGTGGTGGTGAGCTGCCTTCTTGAACTGCTGCAAACCATGTGGGGTAAGTATGCCCACAGTGCTGTTAGGAAGGGAGTTCCAGGATTTTTACCCAGCGACAGTGAAGGAACAGCGACATAGTTCCAAGTCAGGATTGTGTGCGGCTTGGAGGAGAACTTGCAGGTGGTGGTGTTCCTATGCATTTGCTGCCCTTATCCTTCTAGGTGGTAGAGGTTGCAGGTTTGGAAGGTGCTGCCTGAGTAGCCTTGTTGCGTTGTTGCAGTAGATGGTACACATTGCTGCCACTGTGCCTCGGTGGTGGAGGGAGTGAATGTTTGTAGATGGGGTGCCAATCAAGTGGGCTGCTTTGTCCTTGGATGGTGTCAAGCTTCTTGAGTGTTGGAGCTGTACTCATCCAGGCAAGTGGAGAGCATTCCATCAGACTCCTGACTTGTGCCTTGCAGATGGTGGACAAGCTTTGGGGAGTCAGGAGGTGAGTTATTCGCCGCAGGATTCCTAGCCTCTGACCTGCTCTTGTAGCCACGGTATTTATATGGCTACTCCAGTTCAGTTTCTGGTCAATGGTAACCCCCAGGATGTTGATAGGGGGATTCAGCGATGGTAATGCTGAATGTCATGGGGAGATGGTTAGATTTTCTTGTTGGAGATGTTCATTGCCTGGCACTTGTGTGGCACAAATGTTACTTGCCACTTATCAGCCCAAGCGTGGATATTGTCCAGGTCTTTCTGCATTTCCACATGGACTGCTTCAGCATCTTGAGTCGCAAACGGTGCTGAACATTGTGCAATCATCAGCGAACATCCCCACTTCTGACCTTATGATTGAAGGAAGGTCATTGATGAAGCAGCTGAAGATGCTTAGGCCTAGGACACTACTCTGAGGAACTCCTGCAGTGATGTCCTGGAGCTGAGATGATTGACCTGTAACAACCACAACCATCTTTCTTTGGGCTAGGTATGATTCCAATCAGTGGAGAGTTTTTCCCCTGATTCCCATTGACTTCAGTTTTGCTTGGGCTCCTTGATGCCATACTTGGTTAAATGCTGTTTTGATGTCGAGGGCAGTCACTCTCACCTCACCTCTTGAGTTCAGATCTTTTGTCCATGTTTGAACCAAGGCTGTAATGAGGTCAGGAGCTGAGTGGCCCTGGCAGACCCCAAACTGAGCGTCACTGAGCAGGTTATTGCTAAGCAAGTGCCGCTTGATAGCACTGTTGATGACCCCTTCCATCACTTTACTGATGATTGAGAGCAGACTGATGGGATGGTAATTGGCAATTTTCCACATTGCTGGATAGAAGCCAGTGCTGTAGCTGTCCTGGAACAGGTTGGCTAGTGTCGCAGCAAGTTCTGGAGCACAGGTCTTCGATACTATTACCGGAATGTTACCATGGTCCGTGGCCTTTGCAGTATCCAGTGCCTTCATTCGTTTCTTGACAGCACAAGGAGTGAATCGAATTGGCTAAAGACTTGTATCTGTGATGCTGGGGACTTCAGGAGGAGGCCGAGATGGATCATCCACTCGGCACTTCTGGCTGAAGATAGTTGCAAATGCTTCAGCCATATCTTTTGCACTGATGTGCTGGGCTCCCTCATCATTGAGGATGGGGATATTTGTGGAGCCACCTCCTCCAATTGGTTGTTTAATTGTCCACCACCATTCACGACTGGATGTGTCAGGGCTGCAGAGCTTAGATCTGATCTGTAGGTTGTGGGATTGCTTAGCTCTGTCTATCGCATGCTGCTTATGCTGTTTGGCATGCAAGTAGGCCTGGGTTGTAGCTTCACCAAGTTGATGCCTCATTTTGAGGTATGCCTGGTGCTGCTCCTGGCATGCCTTCATAGAGTTATACAGCACAGAAACAGGCCCTTCGGCCCATCATATCTGTGCCATCCATCGAGCACTTATCCTAATCCCATTTTCCAGCACTTGACCCATACCCTTGTGAGGGTTCCTGACTCTACCACCCCAAAATGCATCACCTCACACTTCTCAAGATTAAATTCCATTTGCCACTGCTCTGCCCATCTTACCAGCCCATCTCTATCGTCCTGTAATCGAAGGCTTTCCTCCTCACGATTTGCAACACCACCAATTTTCGTATCATCTGCGAATTTACTGATCATACCTCCTAGAGTCACGTCTTAAATAATTAATGTACACGACAAGCAGCAAGGGTCCCTGCACCGACCATTGGTCACAGGCTACCATTCGCAAAAACAACCCTCGACCATCACCCTCTGCCACCTGCCACTAAGCCAATTTTTGATCCAATTTGCCAAATTGCCCTGGATCCTATTCGCTCTTCATTGAACCAGGGTTGATCTAAAGGCCGGCTACCTGACCTGAACCCAACGGGACCCGTCGACATCTGTCAGTTTGGGTCGGGTCAGGTTGCACTTCCGGGTCTGGCACTCAGGCTCGTGTCAGGCCGGGTCGGACACACTATATCACAGGTAAGTGGTTCCAATGTGAATTTAATTTTTGAACTAGAAAGTTGGTTTTGTTACAGTTATTTTAAGCTTGTGCAGATCAGCAACAAAGTGAAAATCAGAAGCCAAGTTAACTCATGGTCGGGTCAGACGCGGGAAAGAATGGACTCGGCCGGGTTGGGCTTGGGTTGGATGTGGTTCTGTCGGGCACTGGTCGGGTTTTTATTTTTTGCAGACCCGAGCAGGCCTTTAGGTCGATCCCCCGGCTTGATGGTAATGATAGAGTGGGGGATTTGCCAGGCCACGAGGTTACAGATTGTGGTTGAGTACAACTCTGCTGCTGCTGATGGTCCACATCGCCTCTTGGATGCCCAGTTTTGCATTGCAAAATCTGTTCAAAATCTATTCCATTTAGCATGGTGGTAGTGCCACACAAGCCAACTAGGAATGAAAAAATGATGTATAGTGCATTTTTTTTTTTAACAAGGCTTAATTATTTTCAGCAGTTTACTTATCTTCTGAATCTCAATTTTTCTTTCAAGCTTTGCAACTGGTTGCTGATATTGATCACTGCTTTCAGATATGTTATGTTGAAACAATTTGCTCGTTCATCTA